>NW_027141121.1:1005169-1340226 GCF_036365525.1 Heterodontus francisci | reverse complement strand
CGACAAATTCAACAACAACTTCAGTAAGGGAAAAACACCAACAAATTCAACAACAAATTCAGCAAGAGAGAAACACTGACAAAGTCACCAACTTCAGCAAGAAACACCGACAAATTCAACAGCAACTTCTGCAGGAGAAAAATACACCAACAAATTCAACAACATCAGCAAGAAAAAACACCAACAAATTCAACAACAACTTCAGCAGGAGAGAAACACTGACAAATTCAACAACAACCTCAGCTAGAGAGAGACACTGACAAATTCACCAACTTCAGCAAGAAACACCGACAAATTCAACACCAACTTCAGCAGGAGAAACACCAACAATTTCAACAACTTCAGCCAGAGCAAAACACCAACAATTTCAACAATAAGTTCAGCAAGAGAAAAACACCGACAAATTCAACAACAACTTCAGCAAGAGAAAAACACCAACAAATTCAACAACAACTTCAAATGAAAAACACTGACAAATTCAACAACAACTTCAGCAAGAGAAAAACACCAAAAAATTCAACAACTTCAAGGGAAAAACACTGACAAATTCAACAACAAAAACAGCAAGAGTAAAAAATCCAACAAATCCAACAACAACTTCAGCAAGAGTAAAAACTCCAACAAATTCAACAACAACTTCAGCAAAACACCAACAAGTTCAGCAAGAACTTCAGCAAGGCAAAAACACCAACAAATTCAACAACAAACTCTGCAGGGTAACAAATACCAACAAATTCAACAACAACGTCAAGAGAAAAGCACCAACAAATTCAACAGCAAGTTCAGCAAGAGAAAAACACTGACAAATTCAACAACATCTGCAAGGGTGAAGCACCAACAAGTTCAACAACAACATCAGTAAGGGAAAAACACCAACAAGTTCAACAACAACTTCAGCAGAAGAAAAACACCAACAAATTCAACAACATCCTCTGCAGGATAGAAAAACACCAAAAAACTCAACAACAACTTCAGCAGGAGAAAAATACACCAACAAATTCAACAACAACTTCAGCAAGAGAAAAACACCAATAAGTTCAAGAACAACTTCAGCAAGAGTAAAAACAGCAAAAAACTCAACAACAACTTCAGCAGGAGAAAAATACACCGACAAATTCAACAACAACTTCAGCAAGAGAAAAACACCAATAAGTTCAAGAACAACTTCAGCAAGAGTAAAAACACCAACAAATTCAGCAACAACTTCAAGAGAAACACTGACAAATTCCACAAAATCTTCAGCAGGAGACACACCAACAAATTCAACAACAACTTCAAGAGAAAAGCACCAACAAATTCAACAGCAACTTCAGCAAGAGAAAAACACTGACAAATTCAACAACATCTACAAGGGCGAAACACCAACAAATTCAAAAACAACTTCAGCAGTCGAAAAACACCAACAAATCCAACAACAAAAGCAGCAAGAGTAAATACTCCAACAAATCCAACTACAACTTCAGCAAGAGAAAAACACTAATAAGTTCAAGAACAACTTCAGCAAGAGTAAGAACTCCAACAAATTCAACAGCTTCAGCAAGGGAAAAACACCAACAAATTCAACAACAACTTCAGCAGTAGGAAAACACCAACAAATTCAACAACAATCTCAGGAGTAAGAAACACCAAAAAATTCAACAACAACTTCTGCAGGAGAAAAATACACCAACAAATCCAACAACAACTTCAGAAAGTGTAAGAACTCCAACAAATCCAACAACAACTTCAGTAAGTGAAAAACACCAACAAATTCAACAACAACTTCTGCAGGAGAAAAATACACCGACAAATTCAATAACAACTTCAGCAAGATAAAAACACTGACAAATTCAACAACAACCTCAGCTAGAGAGAGACACTGACATATTCACCAACTTCAGCAAGAAACACCGACAAATTCAACACCAACTTCAGCAGGAGAAACACCAACAAATTCAACAACTTCAGCCAGAGCAAAACACCAACAATTTCAACAATAAGTTCAGCAAGAGAAAAACACCGACAAATTCAACAACAACTTCAGTAAGGGAAAAACACCAACAAATTCAACAACAAATTCAGCAAGTGAGAAACACTGACATAGTCACCAACTTCAGCAAGAAACACCGACGAATTCAACAGCAACTTCTGCAGGAGAAAAATACACCAACAAATTCAACAACAACTTCAGCAGGAGAGAAACACTGACAAATTCAACAACTTCAGCAAGAGAAAAACACCGACAAATTCAACACCAACTTCAAGAGAAAAACACCAACAAATTCAACAACAACCTTGGGGATAGAAAAACACCAAAAAATGCAACAACAACCTTTGCAGTGGAAAAAAACACCAGAAAATTCAACAACAAACTCTGCAGGGTAACAAACACCAACAAATTCAACAACAACTTCAAGAGAAAAGCACCAACAAATTTAGCAGCAACTTCAGCAAGAGAAAAACACTGACAAATTCAACAACATCTACAAGGGCGAAACACCAACAAATTCAACAACAACTTCAGCAAGGGCGAAACACCGACAAATTCAACAACAACTTCAGCAAGAGAAAAAAAACAACAAGTTCAACAACAACATCAGTCGGGAAAAACACCAACAAATTCAACAGCAACTTCTGCAGGAGAAACACCGACAAATACCACAACAACTTCAAGAGAAAAACACCAACAAATTCATCAAAAACCTCAGCAAGAAAAAACACCAACAAATTCAACAAAAACCTCAGCAAGAAAAAACACCAACAAATTCAACAACAACTTCAGCAAGAGATAAACACCAACAAATTCAAGAACAACTTCAGCAAAGGAACAGCTACAAACTCAACAACTTCAGTGAGAAAAACACCAACACATTCAACAACAACTTCAAGAGAAAAACACCAACAAATTCAACAACAACCTCTGCAGGAGAAAAAAACACCAACAAATTCAACAACAACTTCAGCAAGAGGAAATCACTGACAAATTCAACAACAACTTCAAGAGAAACACTGACAAATTCCACTAAATCTTCAGCAGGAGAAACACCAACAAATTCAACAACAACTTCAAGAGAAAAACCGACAAATTCAACAAAAACCTCAGCAAGAAAAGACACCAACAAATTCAACAACAACTTCAGCAAGAGAGAAACACTGACAAATTCACCAACTTCAGCAAGAAACACCGACAAATTCAACAGCAACTTCAGCAGGAGAAACACGGACAAATTCAACAACTTCAGCCAAAGAAAAACACCGACAAATTCAACAACAACTTCAGCAAGAGAAAAACACCAACAAATTCAACAACAACTTCAAATGAAAAACACTGACAAATTCAACAACAACTTCAGCAAGAGAAAAACACCAAAAAATTCAACAACTTCAAGGGAAAAACACTGACGAATTCAACAACAAAAACAGCAAGAGTAAAAACTCCAACAAATCCAACAACAACTTCAGCAAGAGTAAAAACTCCAACAAATTCAACAACAACTTCAGCAAAACACCAACAAGTTCGGCAAGAACTTCAGCAAGGCAAAAACACCAACAAATTCAACAACAAACTCTGCAGGGTAACAAATACCAACAAATTTAACAACAACGTCAAGAGAAAAGCACCAACAAATTCAACAGCAAGTTCAGCAAGAGAAAAACACTGACAAATTCAACAACATCTGCAAGGGTGAAGCACCAACAAGTTCAACAACAACATCAGTAAGGGAAAAACACCAACAAGTTCAACAACAACTTCAGCAGAAGAAAAACACCAACAAATTCAACAACATCCTCTGCAGGATAGAAAAACACCAAAAAACTCAACAACAACTTCAGCAGGAGAAAAATACACCAACAAATTCAACAACAACTTCAGCAAGAGAAAAACACCAATAAGTTCAAGAACAACTTCAGCAAGAGTAAAAACACCAAAAAACTCAACAACAACTTCAGCAGGAGAAAAATACACCGACAAATTCAACAACAACTTCAGCAAGAGAAAAACACCAATAAGTTCAAGAACAACTTCAGCAAGAGTAAAAACACCAACAAATTCAGCAACAACTTCAAGAGAAACACTGACAAATTCCACAAAATCTTCAGCAGGAGACACACCAACAAATTCAACAACAACTTCAAGAGAAAAGCACCAACAAATTCAACAGCAACTTCAGCAAGAGAAAAACACTGACAAATTCAACAACATCTACAAGGGCGAAACACCAACAAATTCAAAAACAACTTCAGCAGTCGAAAAACACCAACAAATCCAACAACAAAAGCAGCAAGAGTAAATACTCCAACAAATCCAACTACAACTTCAGCAAGAGAAAAACACTAATAAGTTCAAGAACAACTTCAGCAAGAGTAAGAACTCCAACAAATTCAACAGCTTCAGCAAGGGAAAAACACCAACAAATTCAACAACAACTTCAGCAGGAGAAAAATACACCAACAAATCCAACAACAACTTCAGAAAGTGTAAGAACTCCAACAAATCCAACAACAACTTCAGTAAGTGAAAAACACCAACAAATTCAACAACAACTTCTGCATGAGAAAAATACACCGACAAATTCAATAACAACTTCAGCAAGATAAAAACACTGACAAATTCAACAACAACCTCAGCTAGAGAGAGACACTGACATATTCACCAACTTCAGCAAGAAACACCGACAAATTCAACACCAACTTCAGCAGGAGAAACACCAACAAATTCAACAACTTCAGCCAGAGCAAAACACCAACAATTTCAACAATAAGTTCAGCAAGAGAAAAACACCGACAAATTCAACAACAACTTCAGTAAGGGAAAAACACCAACAAATTCAACAACAACCTTGGGGATAGAAAAACACCAAAAAATGCAACAACAACCTTTGCAGTGGAAAAAAACACCAGAAAATTCAACAACAAACTCTGCAGGGTAACAAACACCAACAAATTCAACAACAAATTCAAGAGAAAAGCACCAACAAATTTAGCAGCAACTTCAGCAAGAGAAAAACACTGACAAATTCAACAACATCTACAAGGGCGAAACACCAACAAATTCAACAACAACTTCAGCAAGGGCGAAACACCGACAAATTCAACAACAACTTCAGCAAGAGAAAAAAAACAACAAGTTCAACAACAACATCAGTCGGGAAAAACACCAACAAATTCAACAGCAACTTCTGCAGGAGAAACACTGACAAATACCACAACAACTTCAAGAGAAAAACACCAACAAATTCATCAAAAACCTCAGCAAGAAAAAACACCAACAAATTCAACAAAAACCTCAGCAAGAAAAAACACCAACAAATTCAACAACAACTTCAGCAAGAGATAAACACCAACAAATTCAAGAACAACTTCAGCAAAGGAACAGCTACAAACTCAACAACTTCAGTGAGAAAAACACCAACAAATTCAACAACAACTTCAAGAGAAAAACACCAACAAATTCAACAACAACCTCTGCAGGAGAAAAAAACACCAACAAATTCAACAACAACTTCAGCAAGAGGAAATCACTGACAAATTCAACAACAACTTCAAGAGAAACACTGACAAA
Organism: Heterodontus francisci; assembly: GCF_036365525.1. NCBI lineage: Eukaryota > Metazoa > Chordata > Chondrichthyes > Heterodontiformes > Heterodontidae > Heterodontus > Heterodontus francisci. The sequence continues at coordinate 1,334,684 of NW_027141121.1, read as the reverse complement.
TTCCACTAAATCATCAGCAGGAGAAACACCAACAAATTCAACAACAACTTCAAGAGAAAAACCGACAAATTCAACAAAAACCTCAGCAAGAAAAGACACCAACAAATTCAACAACAACTTCAGCAAGAGAGAAACACTGACAAATTCACCAACTTCAGCAAGAAACACCGACAAATTCAACAACAACTTCAGCAAGAGGAAATCACTGACAAATTCAACAACAACTTCAAGAGAAACACTGACAAATTCCACTAAATCTTCAGCAGGAGACACACCAACAAATTCAACAACAACTTCAAGAGAAAAACCGACAAATTCAACAAAAACCTCAGCAAGAAAAGACACCAACAAATTCAACAACAACTTCAGCAAGAGAGAAACACTGACAAATTCACCAACTTCAGCAAGAAACACCGACAAATTCAACAACAACTTCAAATGAAAAACACTGACAAATTCAACAACAACTTCAGCAAGAGAAAAACACCAAAAAATTCAACAACTTCAAGGGAAAAACACTGACAAATTCAACAACAAAAACAGCAAGAGTAAAAACTCCAACAAATCCAACAACAACTTCAGCAAGAGTAAAAACTCCAACAAATTCAACAACAACTTCAGCAAAACACCAACAAATTCAACAACAACTTCAAGAGAAAAACACCAACAAATTCAACAACAACCTCTGCAGGAGAAAAAAACACCAACAAATTCAACAACAACTTCAGCAAGAGGAAATCACTGACAAATTCAACAACAACTTCAAGAGAAACACTGACAAATTCCACTAAATCTTCAGCAGGAGAAACACCAACAAATTCAACAACAACTTCAAGAGAAAAACCGACAAATTCAACAAAAACCTCAGCAAGAAAAGACACCAACAAATTCAACAACAACTTCAGCAAGAGAGAAACACTGACAAATTCACCAACTTCAGCAAGAAACACCGACAAATTCAACAGCAACTTCAGCAGGAGAAACACGGACAAATTCAACAACTTCAGCCAAAGAAAAACACCGACAAATTCAACAACAACTTCAGCAAGAGAAAAACACCAACAAATTCAACAACAACTTCAAATGAAAAACACTGACAAATTCAACAACAACTTCAGCAAGAGAAAAACACCAAAAAATTCAACAACTTCAAGGGAAAAACACTGACGAATTCAACAACAAAAACAGCAAGAGTAAAAACTCCAACAAATCCAACAACAACTTCAGCAAGAGTAAAAACTCCAACAAATTCAACAACAACTTCAGCAAAACACCAACAAGTTCAGCAAGAACTTCAGCAAGGCAAAAACACCAACAAATTCAACAACAAACTCTGCAGGGTAACAAATACCAACAAATTCAACAACAACGTCAAGAGAAAAGCACCAACAAATTCAACAGCAAGTTCAGCAAGAGAAAAACACTGACAAATTCAACAACATCTGCAAGGGTGAAGCACCAACAAGTTCAACAACAACATCAGTAAGGGAAAAACACCAACAAGTTCAACAACAACTTCAGCAGAAGAAAAACACCAACAAATTCAACAACATCCTCTGCAGGATAGAAAAACACCAAAAAACTCAACAACAACTTCAGCAGGAGAAAAATACACCAACAAATTCAACAACAACTTCAGCAAGAGAAAAACACCAATAAGTTCAAGAACAACTTCAGCAAGAGTAAAAACAGCAAAAAACTCAACAACAACTTCAGCAGGAGAAAAATACACCGACAAATTCAACAACAACTTCAGCAAGAGAAAAACACCAATAAGTTCAAGAACAACTTCAGCAAGAGTAAAAACACCAACAAATTCAGCAACAACTTCAAGAGAAACACTGACAAATTCCACAAAATCTTCAGCAGGAGACACACCAACAAATTCAACAACAACTTCAAGAGAAAAGCACCAACAAATTCAACAGCAACTTCAGCAAGAGAAAAACTCTGACAAATTCAACAACATCTACAAGGGCGAAACACCAACAAATTCAAAAACAACTTCAGCAGTCGAAAAACACCAACAAATCCAACAACAAAAGCAGCAAGAGTAAATACTCCAACAAATCCAACTACAACTTCAGCAAGAGAAAAACACTAATAAGTTCAAGAACAACTTCAGCAAGAGTAAGAACTCCAACAAATTCAACAGCTTCAGCAAGGGAAAAACACCAACAAATTCAACAACAACTTCAGCAGTAGGAAAACACCAACAAATTCAACAACAATCTCAGGAGTAATAAACACCAAAACATTCAACAACAACTTCTGCAGGAGAAAAATTCACCAACAAATCCAACAACAACTTCAGAAAGTGTAAGAACTCCAACAAATCCAACAACAACTTCAGTAAGTGAAAAACACCAACAAATTCAACAACAACTTCTGCAGGAGAAAAATACACCGACAAATTCAATAACAACTTCAGCAAGATAAAAACACTGACAAATTCAACAACAACCTCAGCTAGAGAGAGACACTGACATATTCACCAACTTCAGCAAGAAACACCGACAAATTCAACACCAACTTCAGCAGGAGAAACACCAACAAATTCAACAACTTCAGCCAGAGCAAAACACCAACAATTTCAACAATAAGTTCAGCAAGAGAAAAACACCGACAAATTCAACAACAACTTCAGTAAGGGAAAAACACCAACAAATTCAACAACAAATTCAGCAAGAGAGAAACACTGACAAAGTCACCAACTTCAGCAAGAAACACCGACAAATTCAACAGCAACTTCTGCAGGAGAAAAATACACCAACAAATTCAACAACATCAGCAAGAAAAAACACCAACAAATTCAACAACAACTTCAGCAGGAGAGAAACACTGACAAATTCAACAACAACCTCAGCTAGAGAGAGACACTGACAAATTCACCAACTTCAGCAAGAAACACCGACAAATTCAACACCAACTTCAGCAGGAGAAACACCAACAAATTCAACAACTTCAGCCAGAGCAAAACACCAACAATTTCAACAATAAGTTCAGCAAGAGAAAAACACCGACAAATTCAACAACAACTTCAGCAAGAGAAAAACACCAACAAATTCAACAACAACTTCAAATGAAAAACACTGACAAATTCAACAACAACTTCAGCAAGAGAAAAACACCAAAAAATTCAACAACTTCAAGGGAAAAACACTGACAAATTCAACAACAAAAACAGCAAGAGTAAAAAATCCAACAAATCCAACAACAACTTCAGCAAGAGTAAAAACTCCAACAAATTCAACAACAACTTCAGCAAAACATCAACAAGTTCAGCAAGAACTTCATCAAGGCAAAAACACCAACAAATTCAACAACAAACTCTGCAGGGTAACAAATACCAACAAATTCAACAACAACGTCAAGAGAAAAGCACCAACAAATTCAACAGCAAGTTCAGCAAGAGAAAAACACTGACAAATTCAACAACATCTGCAAGGGTGAAGCACCAACAAGTTCAACAACAACATCAGTAAGGGAAAAACACCAACAAGTTCAACAACAACTTCAGCAGAAGAAAAACACCAACAAATTCAACAACATCCTCTGCAGGATAGAAAAACACCAAAAAACTCAACAACAACTTCAGCAGGAGAAAAATACACCAACAAATTCAACAACAACTTCAGCAAGAGAAAAACACCAATAAGTTCAAGAACAACTTCAGCAAGAGTAAAAACAGCAATAAACTCAACAACAACTTCAGCAGGAGAAAAATACACCGACAAATTCAACAACAACTTCAGCAAGAGAAAAACACCAATAAGTTCAAGAACAACTTCAGCAAGAGTAAAAACACCAACAAATTCAGCAACAACTTCAAGAGAAACACTGACAAATTCCACAAAATCTTCAGCAGGAGACACACCAACAAATTCAACAACAACTTCAAGAGAAAAGCACCAACAAATTCAACAGCAACTTCAGCAAGAGAAAAACACTGACAAATTCAACAACATCTACAAGGGCGATACACCAACAAATTCAAAAACAACTTCAGCAGTCGAAAAACACCAACAAATCCAACAACAAAAGCAGCAAGAGTAAATACTCCAACAAATCCAACTACAACTTCAGCAAGAGAAAAACACTAATAAGTTCAAGAACAACTTCAGCAAGAGTAAGAACTCCAACAAATTCAACAGCTTCAGCAAGGGAAAAACACCAACAAATTCAACAACAACTTCAGCAGTAGGAAAACACCAACAAATTCAACAACAATCTCAGGAGTAAGAAACACCAAAAAATTCAACAACAACTTCTGCAGGAGAAAAATACACCAACAAATCCAACAACAACTTCAGAAAGTGTAAGAACTCCAACAAATCCAACAACAACTTCAGTAAGTGAAAAACACCAACAAATTCAACAACAACTTCTGCAGGAGAAAAATACACCGACAAATTCAATAACAACTTCAGCAAGATAAAAACACTGACAAATTCAACAACAACCTCAGCTAGAGAGAGACACTGACATATTCACCAACTTCAGCAAGAAACACCGACAAATTCAACACCAACTTCAGCAGGAGAAACACCAACAAATTCAACAACTTCAGCCAGAGCAAAACACCAACAATTTCAACAATAAGTTCAGCAAGAGAAAAACACCGACAAATTCAACAACAACTTCAGTAAGGGAAAAACACCAACAAATTCAACAACAAATTCAGCAAGTGAGAAACACTGACATAGTCACCAACTTCAGCAAGAAACACCGACAAATTCAACAGCAACTTCTGCAGGAGAAAAATACACCAACAAATTCAACAACAACTTCAGCAAGAAAAAACACCAACAAATTCAACAACAACTTCAGCAGGAGAGAAACACTGACAAATTCAACAACTTCAGCAAGAGAAAAACACCGACAAATTCAACACCAACTTCAAGAGAAAAACACCAACAAATTCAACAACAACCTTGGGGATAGAAAAACACCAAAAAATGCAACAACAACCTTTGCAGTGGAAAAAAACAGCAGAAAATTCAACAACAAACTCTGCAGGGTAACAAACACCAACAAATTCAACAACAACTTCAAGAGAAAAGCACCAACAAATTTAGCAGCAACTTCAGCAAGAGAAAAACACTGACAAATTCAACAACATCTACAAGGGCGAAACACCAACAAATTCAACAACAACTTCAGCAAGGGCGAAACACCGACAAATTCAACAACAACTTCAGCAAGAGAAAAAAAACAACAAGTTCAACAACAACATCAGTCGGGAAAAACACCAACAAATTCAACAGCAACTTCTGCAGGAGAAACACCGACAAATACCACAACAACTTCAAGAGAAAAACACCAACAAATTCATCAAAAACCTCAGCAAGAAAAAACACCAACAAATTCAACAAAAACCTCAGCAAGAAAAAACACCAACAAATTCAACAACAACTTCAGCAAGAGATAAACACCAACAAATTCAAGAACAACTTCAGCAAAGGAACAGCTACAAACTCAACAACTTCAGTGATAAAAACACCAACAAATTCAACAACAACTTCAAGAGAAAAACACCAACAAATTCAACAACAACCTCTGCAGGAGAAAAAAACACCAACAAATTCAACAACAACTTCATCAAGAGGAAATCACTGACAAATTCAACAACAACTTCAAGAGAAACACTGACAAATTCCACTAAATCTTCAGCAGGAGAAACACCAACAAATTCAACAACAACTTCAAGAGAAAAACCGACAAATTCAACAAAAACCTCAGCAAGAAAAGACACCAACAAATTCAACAACAACTTCAGCAAGAGAGAAACACTGACAAATTCACCAACTTCAGCAAGAAACACCGACAAATTCAACAGCAACTTCAGCAGGAGAAACACGGACAAATTCAACAACTTCAGCCAAAGAAAAACACCGACAAATTCAACAACAACTTCAGCTAGAGAAAAACACCAACAAATTCAACAACAACTTCAAATGAAAAACACTGACAAATTCAACAACAACTTCAGCAAGAGAAAAACACCAAAAAATTCAACAACTTCAAGGGAAAAACACTGACAAATTCAACAACAAAAACAGCAAGAGTAAAAAATCCTACAAATCCAACAACAACTTCAGCAAGAGTAAAAACTCCAACAAATTCAACAACAAGTTCAGCAAAACACCAACAAGTTCAGCAAGAACTTCAGCAAGGCAAAAACACCAACAAATTCAACAACAAACTCTGCAGGGTAACAAATACCAACAAATTCAACAACAACATCAAGAGAAAAGCACCAACAAATTCAACAGCAAGTTCAGCAAGAGAAAAACACTGACAAAAACAACAACATCTGCAAGGGAAAAACACCAACAAGTTCAACAACAACTTCAGCAGAAGAAAAACACCAACAAATTCAACAATATCCTCTGCAGGATAGAAAAACACCAAAAAACTCAACAACAACTTCAGCAGGAGAAAAATACACCAACAAATTCAACAACAACTTCAGCAAGAGAAAAACACCAATAAGTTCAAGAACAACTTCAGCAAGAGTAAAAACAGCAAAAAACTCAACAACAACTTCAGCAGGAGAAAAATACACCGACAAATTCAACAACAACTTCAGCAAGAGAAAAACACCAATAAGTTCAAGAACAACTTCAGCAAGAGTAAAAACACCAACAAATTCAGCAACAACTTCAAGAGAAACACTGACAAATTCCACAAAATCTTCAGCAGGAGACACACCAACAAATTCAACAACAACTTCAAGAGAAAAGCACCAACAAATTCAACAGCAACTTCAGCAAGAGAAAAACTCTGACAAATTCAACAACATCTACAAGGGCGAAACACCAACAAATTCAAAAACAACTTCAGCAGTCGAAAAACACCAACAAATCCAACAACAAAAGCAGCAAGAGTAAATACTCCAACAAATCCAACTACAACTTCAGCAAGAGAAAAACACTAATAAGTTCAAGAACAACTTCAGCAAGAGTAAGAACTCCAACAAATTCAACAGCTTCAGCAAGGGAAAAACACCAACAAATTCAACAACAACTTCAGCAGTAGGAAAACACCAACAAATTCAACAACAATCTCAGGATTAAGAAACACCAAAACATTCAACAACAACTTCTGCAGGAGAAAAATACACCAACAAATCCAACAACAACTTCAGAAAGTGTAAGAACTCCAACAAATCCAACAACAACTTCAGTAAGTGAAAAACACCAACAAATTCAACAACAACTTCTGCAGGAGAAAAATACACCGACAAATTCAATAACAACTTCAGCAAGATAAAAACACTGACAAATTCAACAACAACCTCAGCTAGAGAGAGACACTGACATATTCACCAACTTCAGCAAGAAACACCGACAAATTCAACACCAACTTCAGCAGGAGAAACACCAACAAATTCAACAACTTCAGCCAGAGCAAAACACCAACAATTTCAACAATAAGTTCAGCAAGAGAAAAACACCGACAAATTCAACAACAACTTCAGTAAGGGAAAAACACCAACAAATTCAACAACAAATTCAGCAAGAGAGAAACACTGACAAAGTCACCAACTTCAGCAAGAAACACCGACAAATTCAACAGCAACTTCTGCAGGAGAAAAATACACCAACAAATTCAACAACATCAGCAAGAAAAAACACCAACAAATTCAACAACAACTTCAGCAGGAGAGAAACACTGACAAATTCAACAACAACCTCAGCTAGAGAGAGACACTGACAAATTCACCAACTTCAGCAAGAAACACCGACAAATTCAACACCAACTTCAGCAGGAGAAACACCAACAAATTCAACAACTTCAGCCAGAGCAAAACACCAACAATTTCAACAATAAGTTCAGCAAGAGAAAAACACCGACAAATTCAACAACAACTTCAGCAAGAGAAAAACACCAACAAATTCAACAACAACTTCAAATGAAAAACACTGACAAATTCAACAACAACTTCAGCAAGAGAAAAACACCAAAAAATTCAACAACTTCAAGGGAATAACACTGACAAATTCAACAACAAAAACAGCAAGAGTAAAAAATCCAACAAATCCAACAACAACTTCAGCAAGAGTAAAAACTCCAACAAATTCAACAACAACTTCAGCAAAACATCAACAAGTTCAGCAAGAACTTCATCAAGGCAAAAACACCAACAAATTCAACAACAAACTCTGCAGGGTAACAAATACCAACAAATTCAACAACAACGTCAAGAGAAAAGCACCAACAAATTCAACAGCAAGTTCAGCAAGAGAAAAACACTGACAAATTCAACAACATCTGCAAGGGTGAAGCACCAACAAGTTCAACAACAACATCAGTAAGGGAAAAACACCAACAAGTTCAACAACAACTTCAGCAGAAGAAAAACACCAACAAATTCAACAACATCCTCTGCAGGATAGAAAAACACCAAAAAACTCAACAACAACTTCAGCAGGAGAAAAATACACCAACAAATTCAACAACAACTTCAGCAAGAGAAAAACACCAATAAGTTCAAGAACAACTTCAGCAAGAGTAAAAACAGCAATAAACTCAACAACAACTTCAGCAGGAGAAAAATACACCGACAAATTCAACAACAACTTCAGCAAGAGAAAAACACCAATAAGTTCAAGAACAACTTCAGCAAGAGTAAAAACACCAACAAATTCAGCAACAACTTCAAGAGAAACACTGACAAATTCCACAAAATCTTCAGCAGGAGACACACCAACAAATTCAACAACAACTTCAAGAGAAAAGCACCAACAAATTCAACAGCAACTTCAGCAAGAGAAAAACACTGACAAATTCAACAACATCTACAAGGGCGATACACCAACAAATTCAAAAACAACTTCAGCAGTCGAAAAACACCAACAAATCCAACAACAAAAGCAGCAAGAGTAAATACTCCAACAAATCCAACTACAACTTCAGCAAGAGAAAAACACTAATAAGTTCAAGAACAACTTCAGCAAGAGTAAGAACTCCAACAAATTCAACAGCTTCAGCAAGGGAAAAACACCAACAAATTCAACAACAACTTCAGCAGTAGGAAAACACCAACAAATTCAACAACAATCTCAGGAGTAAGAAACACCAAAAAATTCAACAACAACTTCTGCAGGAGAAAAATACATCAACAAATCCAACAACAACTTCAGAAAGTGTAAGAACTCCAACAAATCCAACAACAACTTCAGTAAGTGAAAAACACCAACAAATTCAACAACAACTTCTGCAGGAGAAAAATACACCGACAAATTCAATAACAACTTCAGCAAGATAAAAACACTGACAAATTCAACAACAACCTCAGCTAGAGAGAGACACTGACAAATTCACCAACTTCAGCAAGAAACACCGACAAATTCAACACCAACTTCAGCAGGAGAAACACCAACAAATTCAACAACTTCAGCCAGAGCAAAACACCAACAATTTCAACAATAAGTTCAGCAAGAGAAAAACACCGACAAATTCAACAACAACTTCAGCAAGAGAAAAACACCAACAAATTCAACAACAACTTCAAATGAAAAACACTGACAAATTCAACAACAACTTCAGCAAGAGAAAAACACCAAAAAATTCAACAACTTCAAGGGAAAAACACTGACAAATTCAACAACAAAAACAGCAAGAGTAAAAAATCCAACAAATCCAACAACAACTTCAGCAAGAGTAAAAACTCCAACAAATTCAACAACAACTTCAGCAAAACATCAACAAGTTCAGCAAGAACTTCATCAAGGCAAAAACACCAACAAATTCAACAACAAACTCTGCAGGGTAACAAATACCAACAAATTCAACAACAACGTCAAGAGAAAAGCACCAACAAATTCAACAGCAAGTTCAGCAAGAGAAAAACACTGACAAATTCAACAACATCTGCAAGGGTGAAGCACCAACAAGTTCAACAACAACACCAGTAAGGGAAAAACACCAACAAGTTCAACAACAACTTCAGCAGAAGAAAAACACCAACAAATTCAACAACATCCTCTGCAGGATAGAAAAACACCAAAAAACTCAACAACAACTTCAGCAGGAGAAAAATACACCAACAAATTCAACAACAACTTCAGCAAGAGAAAAACACCAATAAGTTCAAGAACAACTTCAGCAAGAGTAAAAACAGCAATAAACTCAACAACAACTTCAGCAGGAGAAAAATACACCGACAAATTCAACAACAACTTCAGCAAGAGAAAAACACCAATAAGTTCAAGAACAACTTCAGCAAGAGTAAAAACACCAACAAATTCAGCAACAACTTCAAGAGAAACACTGACAAATTCCACAAAATCTTCAGCAGGAGACACACCAACAAATTCAACAACAACTTCAAGAGAAAAGCACCAACAAATTCAACAGCAACTTCAGCAAGAGAAAAACACTGACAAATTCAACAACATCTACAAGGGCGATACACCAACAAATTCAAAAACAACTTCAGCAGTCGAAAAACACCAACAAATCCAACAACAAAAGCAGCAAGAGTAAATACTCCAACAAATCCAACTACAACTTCAGCAAGAGAAAAACACTAATAAGTTCAAGAACAACTTCAGCAAGAGTAAGAACTCCAACAAATTCAACAGCTTCAGCAAGGGAAAAACACCAACAAATTCAACAACAACTTCAGCAGTAGGAAAACACCAACAAATTCAACAACAATCTCAGGAGTAAGAAACACCAAAAAATTCAACAACAACTTCTGCAGGAGAAAAATACACCAACAAATCCAACAACAACTTCAGAAAGTGTAAGAACTCCAACAAATCCAACAACAACTTCAGTAAGTGAAAAACACCAACAAATTCAACAACAACTTCTGCAGGAGAAAAATACACCGACAAATTCAATAACAACTTCAGCAAGATAAAAACACTGACAAATTCAACAACAACCTCAGCTAGAGAGAGACACTGACATATTCACCAACTTCAGCAAGAAACACCGACAAATTCAACACCAACTTCAGCAGGAGAAACACCAACAAATTCAACAACTTCAGCCAGAGCAAAACACCAACAATTTCAACAATAAGTTCAGCAAGAGAAAAACACCGACAAATTCAACAACAACTTCAGTAAGGGAAAAACACCAACAAATTCAACAACAAATTCAGCAAGTGAGAAACACTGACATAGTCACCAACTTCAGCAAGAAACACCGACAAATTCAACAGCAACTTCTGCAGGAGAAAAATACACCAACAAATTCAACAACAACTTCAGCAAGAAAAAACACCAACAAATTCAACAACAACTTCAGCAGGAGAGAAACACTGACAAATTCAACAACTTCAGCAAGAGAAAAACACCGACAAATTCAACACCAACTTCAAGAGAAAAACACCAACAAATTCAACAACAACCTTGGGGATAGAAAAACACCAAAAAATGCAACAACAACCTTTGCAGTGGAAAAAAACACCAGAAAATTCAACAACAAACTCTGCAGGGTAACAAACACCAACAAATTCAACAACAACTTCAAGAGAAAAGCACCAACAAATTTAGCAGCAACTTCAGCAAGAGAAAAACACTGACAAATTCAACAACATCTACAAGGGCGAAACACCAACAAATTCAACAACAACTTCAGCAAGGGCGAAACACCGACAAATTCAACAACAACTTCAGCAAGAGAAAAAAAACAACAAGTTCAACAACAACATCAGTCGGGAAAAACACCAACAAATTCAACAGCAACTTCTGCAGGAGAAACACCGACAAATACCACAACAACTTCAAGAGAAAAACACCAACAAATTCATCAAAAACCTCAGCAAGAAAAAACACCAACAAATTCAACAAAAACCTCAGCAAGAAAAAACACCAACAAATTCAACAACAACTTCAGCAAGAGATAAACACCAACAAATTCAAGAACAACTTCAGCAAAGGAACAGCTACAAACTCAACAACTTCAGTGAGAAAAACACCAACAAATTCAACAACAACTTCAAGAGAAAAACACCAACAAATTCAACAACAACCTCTGCAGGAGAAAAAAACACCAACAAATTCAACAACAACTTCAGCAAGAGGAAATCACTGACAAATTCAACAACAACTTCAAGAGAAACACTGACAAATTCCACTAAATCTTCAGCAGGAGAAACACCAACAAATTCAACAACAACTTCAAGAGAAAAACCGACAAATTCAACAAAAACCTCAGCAAGAAAAGACACCAACAAATTCAACAACAACTTCAGCAAGAGAGAAACACTGACAAATTCACCAACTTCAGCAAGAAACACCGACAAATTCAACAGCAACTTCAGCAGGAGAAACACGGACAAATTCAACAACTTCAGCCAAAGAAAAACACCGACAAATTCAACAACAACTTCAGCAAGAGAAAAACACCAACAAATTCAACAACAACTTCAAATGAAAAACACTGACAAATTCAACAACAACTTCAGCAAGAGAAAAACACCAAAAAATTCAACAACTTCAAGGGAAAAACACTGACGAATTCAACAACAAAAACAGCAAGAGTAAAAACTCCAACAAATCCAACAACAACTTCAGCAAGAGTAAAAACTCCAACAAATTCAACAACAACTTCAGCAAAACACCAACAAGTTCGGCAAGAACTTCAGCAAGGCAAAAACACCAACAAATTCAACAACAAACTCTGCAGGGTAACAAATACCAACAAATTTAACAACAACGTCAAGAGAAAAGCACCAACAAATTCAACAGCAAGTTCAGCAAGAGAAAAACACTGACAAATTCAACAACATCTGCAAGGGTGAAGCACCAACAAGTTCAACAACAACATCAGTAAGGGAAAAACACCAACAAGTTCAACAACAACTTCAGCAGAAGAAAAACACCAACAAATTCAACAACATCCTCTGCAGGATAGAAAAACACCAAAAAACTCAACAACAACTTCAGCAGGAGAAAAATACACCAACAAATTCAACAACAACTTCAGCAAGAGAAAAACACCAATAAGTTCAAGAACAACTTCAGCAAGAGTAAAAACACCAAAAAACTCAACAACAACTTCAGCAGGAGAAAAATACACCGACAAATTCAACAACAACTTCAGCAAGAGAAAAACACCAATAAGTTCAAGAACAACTTCAGCAAGAGTAAAAACACCAACAAATTCAGCAACAACTTCAAGAGAAACACTGACAAATTCCACAAAATCTTCAGCAGGAGACACACCAACAAATTCAACAACAACTTCAAGAGAAAAGCACCAACAAATTCAACAGCAACTTCAGCAAGAGAAAAACACTGACAAATTCAACAACATCTACAAGGGCGAAACACCAACAAATTCAAAAACAACTTCAGCAGTCGAAAAACACCAACAAATCCAACAACAAAAGCAGCAAGAGTAAATACTCCAACAAATCCAACTACAACTTCAGCAAGAGAAAAACACTAATAAGTTCAAGAACAACTTCAGCAAGAGTAAGAACTCCAACAAATTCAACAGCTTCAGCAAGGGAAAAACACCGACAAATTCAACAACAACTTCAGCAAGGAAAACACCAACAACTTCCACAACAACCTCAGCATGAGCAAAACACCAACAAATTCAGCAAGAAAAAACACTGACAAATTGAACAACTTCAGCAAGAGAAATACACCAACGAATTCAACAACAACCTCTGCAGTAGAAAAGAAACACCAACAAATTCAAAAACAACCTCTGCAGGATAAAAAATACCAACAAATTCAACAACAACTTCAAGAGAAAAGCAGCGACAAATTCAGCAGTAGAAAAACACCAATAAATTCAACAACAACTTAAATAATAGGAAAACACCAAAAAATTCAACAACTTTAACGAGAGAAAAACACCAATAAATTCAACAACAATTTCAGGGGAAAAAGCACCAACAAATCCAACAACAATCTCAATGGAGAAAAGCCAGCAAATTCAACAACTGCATGAGAAAAATGCACCGACAAGTTCAACAACAACTTCAGCAAGGGAAAAGCACCAACAAGTTCAACAACAAATTCAAGAGAAAAGCACTGACAAATTCAACAACAACTTCAGCAAGAGAAAAACACCAACAAATTCAACAGCAACTTCTGCAGGAGATAAATACACCTACAAATGCAACAACAACTTCAGCAAGAGAAAAACACTGACAAATTCAACAACATCTACAAGGGCAAAACACCAACAAATTCAAAAACAACTTCAGCAGTAGAAAAACACCAACAAATCCTACAACAAAAATAGCAAGAGTAAAAACTCCAACAAATCCAACTACAACTTCAGCAAGAGAAAAACACCAATAAGTTCAAGAACAACTTCAGCAAGAGTAAGAACTCCAACAAATCCAACAACTTCTGCAAGAGTAAAAGCACCAACAAATTCAACAACAACCTTGGGGATAGAAATGCACCAAAAAATTCAACATCTGCAAGGGAAAAACAGCAACAAATTCAACAACTCCCTCTGCAGGAGAGAAAAATAACAACAAATGCAACAACAATCTCCGCAGGAGAAATAAATACTGACAAATTCAATAACAATGTCAGGTGAGAAAAGCCAACAAATTCAACAACAACTGCATGAGAAAAATACACCAGCAAATTCAACAACAACTTCAGCAAGAGAAAAAACTCCAACCTATTCAACAACAATTTCAGCAAGAGGAAAACACCGACAAATTCAGCAACAACTTCAGCAAGACATAAACACCGACAAATTCAACAACAACATCTGCAGTCGAAAAAAAATCACAAAATTCAACAACAACCTCTGCAGGATAAAATACCAACAAATTTAACAACAACTTCAAGAGAAACGCACCAACAAATTCAACAGCAAATTCTGCAGGAGAGAAATACACCAACAAATTCAACAACACCTTCAGCGAGAAAAACACCGACAAATCCAACAACTTCAGCAAGAGTAAAAACTCCAACAAATTCAACAACATCTACAAGGGCGAAACACCAACAAATTCAAAAACAACTTCAGCAGTAGAAAAACACCAACAAATCCTACAACAAAAACAGCAAGAGTAAAAACTCCAACAAATCCAACCACAACTTCAGCAAGAGAAAAACACCAATAAGTTCAAGAGCAACTTCAGCAAGAGTAAGAACTCCAACAAATCCAACAACTTCTGCAAGAGTAAAAGCACCAACAAATTCAACAACAACCTTGGGGATAGAAATGCACCAAAAAATTCAACATCTGCAAGGGAAAAACAGCAACAAATTCAACAACTCCCTCTGCAGGAGAGAAAAATAACAACAAATTCAACAACAATCTCCGCAGGAGAAATAAATGCTGACAAATTCAATAACAATGTCAGGAGAGAAAAGCCAACAAATTCAACAACAACTGCATGAGAAAAATACACCAGCAAATTCAACAACAACTTCAGCAAGAGAAAAAACTCCAACCTATTCAACAACAATTTCAGCAAGAGGAAAACACCAACAAGTTCAACAACTTCAGCAGGATAAAAAAAGCAACAAATTCAACAACAACTTCAGCAAGAGAAAAACACTGAAAATTCAACATTTTCAGCAAGAGAAAAACACCGACAAATTCAGCAACAACTTCAGCAAGACAAAAACACCGACAAATTCAACAACAACATCTGCAGTCGAAAAAAAAATCAGAAAATTCAACAACAACCTCTGCAGGATAAAATACCAACAAATTTAACAACAACTTCAAGAGAAACGCACCAACAAATTCAACAGCAACTTCTGCAGGAGAGAAATACACCAACAAATTCAACAACAACTTCAGCAAGAGTAAAAGCTCCAACAAATTCAACAACAACTTTACCAGGAGAAAAAACACCAACAAATTCAACAACAACTTCAGCAAGAGGAAAAAACTCGAATGTGTTGAACAAGAACTTCAGCAGGAGAAAAACACTAACAAATTCAACAACAACTTCAGGGGAAAGAAACCAACAACTTTAACAGGAAACAACACCAATAATACAACAACAACCTCACCAGGAGAAAAGCACCAAAAAATTCAACAGCAATTTCAGCAAGGGAAAAACACCGACAAATTCAACAGCAACCTCAGCAAGATGAAAACACCGACAAATTCAACAACAACCTCTGCAGTCGAAAAAAAATCAAAAAATTCAAAACAACTTCTGCAGGATTAAAAATGCCAACAAATTCAACAACAAGTTCAAGAGAAAAGCACCAACAAATTCAACAGCAACTTCTGCAGGAGAGAAAAGCACCAACAAATCCAACAGCAACTTCAGCAAGAGAAAAACATCCAAATTCAACAACAACTTCAGGAAGAGAAACACCGACCAATCCAACAACAACTTCAGCAAAACACCAACAAGTTCAGCAAGAACTTCAGCAAGAAAAAACACCAATAAATTCAACAACAACTTATGCAGGAGAAAAAACACCAACAAATTCAACAACAACGTCCACAGGAGAAAAAACACCAACAAATTCAACAACAACCTCCGCAGGAGAAAAATGCACCGACAAATTCAACAAGAGGAAATAATCCAACATATTGAACAACAACTTCAGCAAGAGGAAAACACCATCAAGTTCAACAGCTTCAGCAGGAGAAAAAAACCGACAAATTCAACAACAACTTCTGCAAAACATCAACAAATTCAACAAGAACTTCAGCAAGAAAAACACAGACAAATTCAACAACAACTTCAGCAAGGAAAACACCAACAACTTCCACAACAACCTCAGCATGAGCAAAACACCAAAAAATTCAGCAAGAAAAAACACCAACAAATTCAACAACAATCTCCGCAGGAGAAATAAATGCTGACAAATTCAATAACAATGTCAGGAGAGAAAAGCCAACAAATTCAACAACAACTGCATGAGAAAAATACACCAGCAAATTCAACAACAACTTCAGCAAGAGAAAAAACTCCAACCTATTCAACAACAATTTCAGCAAGAGGAAAACACCAACAAGTTCAACAACTTCAGCAGGATAAAAAAAAGCAACAAATTCAACAACAACTTCAGCAAGATAAAAACACTGAAAATTCAACATTTTCAGCAAGAGAAAAACACCGACAAATTCAGCAACAACTTCAGCAAGACAAAAACACCGACAAATTCAACAACAACATCTGCAGTCGAAAAAAAATCAGAAAATTCAACAACAACTTTACCAGGAGAAAAAACACCAACAAATTCAACAACAACTTCAGCAAGAGGAAAAAACTCGAATGTGTTGAACAAGAACTTCAGCAGGAGAAAAACACTAACAAATTCAACAACAACTTCAAGGGAAAGAAACCAACAACTTTAACAGGAAACAACACCAATAATACAACAACAACCTCACCAGGAGAAAAGCACCAAAAAATTCAACAGCAATTTCAGCAAGGGAAAAACACCAACAAATTCAACAGCAACCTCAGCAAGATGAAAACACCGACAAATTCAACAACAACCTCTGCAGTCGAAAAAAAATCAAAAAATTCAAAACAACTTCTGCAGGATTAAAAATGCCAACAAATTCAACAACAAGTTCAAGAGAAAAGCACCAACAAATTCAACAGCAACTTCTGCAGGAGAGAAAAGCACCAACAAATCCAACAGCAACTTCAGCAAGAGAAAAACATCCAAATTCAACAACAACTTCAGGAAGAGAAACACCGACCAATCCAACAACAACTTCAGCAAAACACCAACAAGTTCAGCAAGAACTTCAGCAAGAAAAAACACCAATAAATTCAACAACAACTTATGCAGGAGAAAAAACACCAACAAATTCAACAACAACGTCCACAGGAGAAAAAACACCAACAAATTCAACAACAACCTCCGCAGGAGAAAAATGCACCGACAAATTCAACAAGAGGAAATAATCCAACATATTGAACAACAACTTCAGCAAGAGGAAAACACCATCAAGTTCAACAGCTTCAGCAGGAGAAAAAAACCGACAAATTCAACAACAACTTCTGCAAAACATCAACAAATTCAACAAGAACTTCAGCAAGAAAAACACCGACAAATTCAACAACAACTTCAGCAAGGAAAACACCAACAACTTCCACAACAACCTCAGCATGAGCAAAACACCAACAAATTCAGCAAGAAAAAACACTGACAAATTGAACAACTTCAGCAAGAGAAATACACCAACGAATTCAACAACAACCTCTGCAGTAGAAAAGAAACACCAACAAATTCAAAAACAACCTCTGCAGGATAAAAAATACCAACAAATTCAACAACAACTTCAAGAGAAAAGCAGCGACAAATTCAGCAGTAGAAAAACACCAATAAATTCAACAACAACTTAAATAATAGGAAAACACCAAAAAATTCAACAACTTTAACGAGAGAAAAACACCAATAAATTCAACAACAATTTCAGGGGAAAAAGCACCAACAAATCCAACAACAATCTCAATGGAGAAAAGCCAGCAAATTCAACAACTGCATGAGAAAAATGCACCGACAAGTTCAACAACAACTTCAGCAAGGGAAAAGCACCAACAAGTTCAACAACAAATTCAAGAGAAAAGCACTGACAAATTCAACAACAACTTCAGCAAGAGAAAAACACCAACAAATTCAACAGCAACTTCTGCAGGAGATAAATACACCTACAAATGCAACAACAACTTCAGCAAGAGAAAAACACTGACAAATTCAACAACATCTACAAGGGCGAAACACCAACAAATTCAAAAACAACTTCAGCAGTAGAAAAACACCAACAAATCCTACAACAAAAATAGCAAGAGTAAAAACTCCAACAAATCCAACTACAACTTCAGCAAGAGAAAAACACCAATAAGTTCAAGAACAACTTCAGCAAGAGTAAGAACTCCAACAAATCCAACAACTTCTGCAAGAGTAAAAGCACCAACAAATTCAACAACAACCTTGGGGATAGAAATGCACCAAAAAATTCAACATCTGCAAGGGAAAAACAGCAACAAATTCAACAACTCCCTCTGCAGGAGAGAAAAATAACAACAAATGCAACAACAATCTCCGCAGGAGAAATAAATACTGACAAATTCAATAACAATGTCAGGTGAGAAAAGCCAACAAATTCAACAACAACTGCATGAGAAAAATACACCAGCAAATTCAACAACAACTTCAGCAAGAGAAAAAACTCCAACCTATTCAACAACAATTTCAGCAAGAGGAAAACACCGACAAATTCAGCAACAACTTCAGCAAGACATAAACACCGACAAATTCAACAACAACATCGGCAGTCGAAAAAAAATCACAAAATTCAACAACAACCTCTGCAGGATAAAATACCAACAAATTTAACAACAACTTCAAGAGAAACGCACCAACAAATTCAACAGCAAATTCTGCAGGAGAGAAATACACCAACAAATTCAACAACACCTTCAGCGAGAAAAACACCGACAAATCCAACAACTTCAGCAAGAGTAAAAACTCCAACAAATTCAACAACAACTTCAGCAAAACACCAACAAGTTCAGCAAGAACTTCAGCAAGGCAAAAACACCAACAAATTCAACAACAAACTCTGCAGGGGAACAAATACCAACAAATTCAACAACAACTTCAAGAGAAAAGCACCAACAAATTCAACAGCAACTTCAGCCGTAGAAAAACACCAACAAATTCAACAGCAATCTCAGGAGTGAGAAACACCAACAAATTCAACAACAACTTCTGCAGGAGAAAAATACACTAACAAATTCAACAACAACTTCAGCAAGAGTAAAAACTCCAACAAATCCAACTACAACTTCAAGAGAAAAGCACTGACAAATTCAACAACAACTTCAGCAAGAGAAAAACACCAACAAATTCAACAGCAACTTCTGCAGGAGATAAATACACCTACAAATTCAACAACAACTTCAGCAAGAGAAAAACACTGACACATTCAACAACAACTTCAAGAGAAACACTGACAAATTCCGCAAAAACTTCAGCAGGAGACACACCAACAAATTCAACAACAACTTCAAGAAAATAACGGACAAATTCAACAAAAACCTCAGCCAGAGCAAAACACTGACAAATTCAACAACAACTTCAGCAAGAGAAAAACACCAACAAATTCAACACCAACTTCAAGAGAAAAACACCAACAAATTCAACAACAACCTTGGGGTGAGAAAAGCACCAACAAATTCAACAACATCAGCCAGGGAAAAACACCAAAAAATGCAACAACAACCTTTGCAGTAGAAAAAAACACCAGAAAATTCAACAACAAACTCGGCAGGGTAACAAACACCAACAAATTCAACAACAACTTCAGCAGTAGAAAAACACCAACAAATTCAGCAACAACTTCAAGAGAAAAGCACCAACAAATTCAACAGCAACTTCAGCAAGAGAAAAACTCTGACAAATTCAACAACAACTTCAAGAGAAACACTGACAAATTCCGCAAAAACGTCAGCAGGAGACACACCAACAAATTCAACAACAACCTTGGGGATAGAAAAACACCAACAAATTCAACAACAACTTCAGCAAGAGAGAAACACTGACAAATTCACCAACTTCAGCAAGAAACACCAACAAATTCAACAGCAACTTCTGCAGGAGAAAAATACACCAACAAATTCAACAACAACCTCAGCAAGAAAAAACACCAACAAATTCAACAACAACTTCAGCAGGAGAGAAACACTGACAAATTCACCAACTTCAGCAAGAAACACCGACAAATTCAACAACTTCAGCCAGAGCAAAACACTGACAAATTCAACAACAACTTCAGCAAGAGAAAAACACCAACAAATTCAACACCAACTTCAAGAGAAAAACACCAACAAATTCAACAACAACCTTGGGGATAGAAAAGCACCAACAAATTCAACAACATCAGCCAGGGAAAAACACCAAAAAATGCAACAACAACCACAACAACCTTTGCAGTAGAAAAAAACACCAGAAAATTCAACAACAAACTCTGCAGGGTAACAAACACCAACAAATTCAACAACAACTTCAGCAGTAGAAAAACACCAACAAATTCAGCAACAACTTCAAGAGAAAAGCACCAACAAATTCAACAGCAACTTCAGCAAGAGAAAAACACTGACAAATTCAACAACATCTACAAGGGCGAAACACCAACAAATTCAAAAACAACTTCAGCAGTAGAAAAACACCAACAAATCCTACAACAAAAACAGCAAGAGTAAAAACTCCAACAAATCCAACCACAACTTCAGCAAGAGAAAAACACCAATAAATTCAAGAGCAACTTCAGCAAGAGTAAGAACTCCAACAAATCCAACAACTTCTGCAAGAGTAAAAGCACCAACAAATTCAACAACAACCTTGGGGATAGAAATGCACCAAAAAATTCAACATCTGCAAGGGAAAAACAGCAACAAATTCAACATCTCCCTCTGCAGGAGAGAAAAATAACAACAAATTCAACAACAATCTCCGCAGGAGAAATAAATGCTGACAAATTCAATAACAATGTCAGGAGAGAAAAGCCAACAAATTCAACAACAACTGCATGAGAAAAATACACCAGCAAATTCAACAACAACTTCAGCAAGAGAAAAAACTCCAACCTATTCAACAACAATTTCAGCAAGAGGAAAACACCAACAAGTTCAACAACTTCAGCAGGATAAAAAAAAGCAACAAATTCAACAACAACTTCAGCAAGAGAAAAACACTGAAAATTCAACATTTTCAGCAAGAGAAAAACACCGACAAATTCAGCAACAACTTCAGCAAGACAAAAACACCGACAAATTCAACAACAACATCTGCAGTCGAAAAAAAATCAGAAAATTCAACAACAACCTCTGCAGGATAAAATACCAACAAATTTAACAACAACTTCAAGAGAAACGCACCAACAAATTCAACAGCAACTTCTGCAGGAGAGAAATACACCAACAAATTCAACAACAACTTCAGCAAGAGTAAAAGCTCCAACAAATTCAACAACAACTTTACCAGGAGAAAAAACACCAACAAATTCAACAACAACTTCAGCAAGAGGAAAAAACTCGAATGTGTTGAACAAGAACTTCAGCAGGAGAAAAACACTAACAAATTCAACAACAACTTCAAGGGAAAGAAACCAACAACTTTAACAGGAAACAACACCAATAATACAACAACAACCTCACCAGGAGAAAAGCACCAAAAAATTCAACAGCAATTTCAGCAAGGGAAAAACACCGACAAATTCAACAGCAACCTCAGCAAGATGAAAACACCGACAAATTCAACAACAACCTCTGCAGTCGAAAAAAAATCAAAAAATTCAAAACAACTTCTGCAGGATTAAAAATGCCAACAAATTCAACAACAAGTTCAAGAGAAAAGCACCAACAAATTCAACAGCAACTTCTGCAGGAGAGAAAAGCACCAACAAATCCAACAGCAACTTCAGCAAGAGAAAAACATCCAAATTCAACAACAACTTCAGGAAGAGAAACACCGACCAATCCAACAACAACTTCAGCAAAACACCAACAAGTTCAGCAAGAACTTCAGCAAGAAAAAACACCAATAAATTCAACAACAACTTATGCAGGAGAAAAAACACCAACAAATTCAACAACAACGTCCACAGGAGGAAAAACTCCAACCTATTCAACAACAATTTCAGCAAGAGGAAAACACCAACAAATTCAACAACAACTTCAGCAAGAGAAACACCGACCAATCCAACAACAACTTCAGCAAAACACCAACAAGTTCAGCAAGAACTTTAGCAAGAAAAAACACCAATAAATTCAACAACAACTTAAGCAGGAGAAAAAACACCAACAAATTCAACAACAACTGCAGCAAGAGAAACACCGACCAATCCAACAACAACTTCAGCAAAACACCAACAAGTTCAACAAGAACTTTAGCAAGAAAAAACACCAATAAATTCAACAACAACTTCAGCAAGAGCAAAAACTCCAACCTATTCAACAACAATTTCAGCAAGAGGAAAACACCAACAAATTCAACAACAATCTCAGGAGCAAGAAACAGCAAAAAATTCAACAACAACTTCAAGGAAAAAACTCCGACAAATTCAACAACAACTTCAGCAAAACACCAACAAATTCAAGAACAACTTCAGCAAGAGGAACACCAACAAACTCAACAACTTCAGCGAGAAAAACACCAACAAATTCAACAACAACTTCAAGAGAAAAACACTGACAAATTCAACAACAACTTCAGCAAAACCCCAACAAATTCAAGAACAACTTCAGCAAGAGGAACACCTACAAACTCAACACTTCAGTGAGAAAAACACCAACAAATTCAACAAAAAACTCTGCAGGTGAAAAATACACCAACAAATTCAACAACAACTTCAGCAAGAGGAAAACACTGACAAATTCAACAACAACTTCAAGAGAAACACTGACAAATTCAACAAAAACCTCAGCAAGAAAAGACAAGAAAAAATTCAACAACAACTGCAGCAACAGCGAAACACTGACAAATTCACCAACTTCAGCCAGAGAAAAACACCGACAAATTCAACAACAACTTCAGCAAGAGAAAAACACCAACAAATTCAACACCAACTTCAAATGAAAAACACTGACAAATTCAACCACAACTTCAGCAAGAGAAAAACACCAACAAATTCAACAACTTCAGCAAGAAACACCGACAAATTCAACAACTTCAGCCAGAGCAAAACACCAACAATTTCAACAATAAGTTCAGCAAGAGAAAAACACCGACAAATTCAACAACAACTTCAGTAAGGGAAAAACACCAACAAATTCAACAACAAATTCAGCAAGAGAGAAACACTGACAAATTCACCAACTTCAGCAAGAAACACCGACAAATTCAACAGCAACTTCTGCAGGAGAAAAATACACCAACAAATTCAACAACAACTTCAGCAAGAAAAAACACGAACAAATTCAACAACAACTTCAGCAGGAGAGAAACACTGACAAATTCACCAACTTCAGCAAGAAACACCGGCAAATTCAACAGCAACTTCAGCAGGAGAAGCACCAACAAATTCAACAACTTCAGCCAGAGCAAAACACCAACAAATTCAACAACAACTTCAGCAAGGGAAAAACACTGACAAATTCAACAACAACTTCAGCAAGAGAAAAACACCGACAAATTCAACACCAACTTCAAGAGAAAAACACCAACAAATTCAACAACAACCTTGGGGATAGAAAAGCACCAACAAATTCAACAACATCGGCCAGGGAAAAACACCAAAAAATGCAACAACAACCTTTGCAGTAGTAAAAAACACCAGAAAATTCAACAACAAACTCTGCAGGGTAACAAACACCAACAAATTCAACAACAACTTCAAGAGAAAAGCACCAACAAATTTAGCAGCAACTTCAGCAAGAGAAAAACACTGACAGATTCAACAACATCTACAAGGGCGAAACACCGACAAATTCAAAAACAACTTCAGCAGTAGAAAAACACCAACAAATTCAACAACAAAAACAGCAAGAGTAAAAACTCCAACAAATCCAACTACAACTTCAGCAAGAGTAAGAACTCCAACAAATCCAACAAGTTCTGCAAGAG
This sequence comes from Heterodontus francisci, assembly GCF_036365525.1. Classification (NCBI taxonomy): domain Eukaryota; kingdom Metazoa; phylum Chordata; class Chondrichthyes; order Heterodontiformes; family Heterodontidae; genus Heterodontus; species Heterodontus francisci. Next base: position 1,310,178 of record NW_027141121.1, on the reverse strand, counting down.
TAAAAGCACCAACAAATTCAACAACAACTTCAGCAACAGAAAAACTCCAACAAATTCAACAACAACCTTGGGGATAGAAAAGCACCAAAAAATTCAACATCTGCAAGGGAAAAACAGCAACAAATTCAACAACTCCCTCTGCAGGAGAGAAAAATAACAAAAAATTCAACAACAATCTCCGCAGGAGAAATAAATACCGACAAATTCAATAACAATGTCAGGAGAGAAAAGCCAACAAATTCAACTACAACTGCATGAGAAAAATACACCAGAAAATTCAACAACAACTTCAGCAAGAGGAAAAACTCCAACCTATTCAACAACAATTTCAGCAAGAGGAAAACACCAACAAATTCAACAACAACTTCAGCAAGAGAAACACCGACCAATCCAACAACAACTTCAGCAAAACACTAACATGTTCAGCAAGAATTTTAGCAAGAAAAAACACCAATAAATTCAACAACAACTTAAGCAGGTGAAAAAACACCAACAAATTCAACAACAACGTCCACAGGAGGAAAACCTCCAACCTATTCAACAACAATTTCAACAAGAGGAAAACACCAACAAATTCAACAACAACTTCAGCAAGAGAAACACCGACCAATCCAACAACAACTTCAGCAAAACACCAACAAGTTCAGCAAGAACTTTAGCAAGAAAAAACACCAACAAATTCAACAACAACTGCAGCAAGAGAAACACCGACCAATCCAACAACAACTTCAGCAAAACACCAACAAGTTCAGCAAGAACTTTAGCAAGAAAAAACACCAATAAATTCAACAACAACTTCAGCAAGAGGAAAAACTCCAACCTATTCAACAACAATTTCAGCAAGAGGAAAACACCAACAAATTCAACAACAATCTCAGGAGCAAGAAACAGCAAAAAATTCAACAACAACTTCAAGGAAAAAACACCAACAAATTCAAGAACAACTTCAGCAAGAGGAACACCAACAAACTCAACAACTTCAGCGAGAAAAACACCAACAAATTCAACAAGAGACAAACACCAACAAATTCAACAACAACTTCAAGAGAAAAACACTGACAAATTCAACAACAACTTCAGCAAAACCCCAACAAATTCAAGAACAACTTCAGCAAGAGGAACACCTACAAACTCAACACTTCAGTGAGAAAAACACCAACAAATTCAACAAAAAACTCTGCAGGAGAAAAATACACCAACAAATTCAACAACAACTTCAGCAAGAGGAAAACACTGACAAATTCAACAACAACTTCAAGAGAAACACTGACAAATTCAACAAAAACCTCAGCAAGAAAAGACAAGAAAAAATTCAACAACAACTGCAGCAACAGCGAAACACTGACAAATTCAACAACTTCAGCCAGAGAAAAACACCGACAAATTCAACAACAACTTCAGCAAGGGAAAAACACTGACAAATTCAACAACAACTTCAGCAAGAGAAAAACACCGACAAATTCAACACCAACTTCAAGAGAAAAACACCAACAAATTCAACAACAACCTTGGGGATAGAAAAGCACCAACAAATTCAACAACATCGGCCAGGGAAAAACACCAAAAAATGCAACAACAACCTTTGCAGTAGTAAAAAACACCAGAAAATTCAACAACAAACTCTGCAGGGTAACAAACACCAACAAATTCAACAACAACTTCAAGAGAAAAGCACCAACAAATTTAGCAGCAACTTCAGCAAGAGAAAAACACTGACAAATTCAACAACATCTACAAGGGCGAAACACCAACAAATTCAAAAACAACTTCAGCAGTAGAAAAACACCAACAAATTCAACAACAAAAACAGCAAGAGTAAAACCTCCAACAAATCCAACTACAACTTCAGCAAGAGTAAGAACTCCAACAAATCCAACAAGTTCTGCAAGAGTAAAAGCACCAACAAATTCAACAACAACTTCAGCAACAGAAAAACTCCAACAAATTCAACAACAACCTTGGGGATAGAAAAGCACCAAAAAATTCAACATCTGCAAGGGAAAAACAGCAACAAATTCAACAACTCCCTCTGCAGGAGAGAAAAATAACAAAAAATTCAACAACAATCTCCGCAGGAGAAATAAATACCGACAAATTCAATAACAATGTCAGGAGAGAAAAGCCAACAAATTCAACTACAACTGCATGAGAAAAATACACCAGAAAATTCAACAACAACTTCAGCAAGAGGAAAAACTCCAACCTATTCAACAACAATTTCAGCAAGAGGAAAACACCAACAAATTCAACAACAACTTCAGCAAGAGAAACACCGACCAATCCAACAACAACTTCAGCAAAACACTAACATGTTCAGCAAGAACTTTAGCAAGAAAAAACACCAATAAATTCAACAACAACTTAAGCAGGTGAAAAAACACCAACAAATTCAACAACAACGTCCACAGGAGGAAAAACTCCAACCTATTCAACAACAATTTCAGCAAGAGGAAAACACCAACAAATTCAACAACAACTTCAGCAAGAGAAACACCGACCAATCCAACAACAACTTCAGCAAAACACCAACAAGTTCAGCAAGAACTTTAGCAAGAAAAAACACCAATAAATTCAACAACAACTTAAGCAGGAGAAAAAACACCAACAAATTCAACAACAACTGCAGCAAGAGAAACACCGACCAATCCATCAACAACTTCAGCAAAACACCAACAAGTTCAACAAGAACTTTAGCAAGAAAAAACACCAATAAATTCAACAACAACTTCAGCAAGAGCAAAAACTCCAACCTATTCAACAACAATTTCAGCAAGAGGAAAACACCAACAAATTCAACAACAATCTCAGGAGCAAGAAACAGCAAAAAATTCAACAACAACTTCAAGGAAAAAACTCCGACAAATTCAACAACAACTTCAGCAAAACACCAACAAATTCAAGAACAACTTCAGCAAGAGGAACACCAACAAACTCAACAACTTCAGCGAGAAAAACACCAACAAATTCAACAACAACTTCAAGAGAAAAACATTGACAAATTCAACAACAACTTCAGCAAAACCCCAACAAATTCAAGAACAACTTCAGCAAGAGGAACACCTACAAACTCAACACTTCAGTGAGAAAAACACCAACAAATTCAACAAAAAACTCTGCAGGTGAAAAATACACCAACAAATTCAACAACAACTTCAGCAAGAGGAAAACACTGACAAATTCAACAACAACTTCAAGAGAAACACTGACAAATTCAACAAAAACCTCAGCAAGAAAAGACAAGAAAAAATTCAACAACAACTGCAGCAACAGCGAAACACTGACAAATTCACCAACTTCAGCCAGAGAAAAACACCGACAAATTCAACCACAACTTCAGCAAGAGAAAAACACCAACAAATTCAACAACTTCAGCAAGAAACACCGACAAATTCAACAACTTCAGCCAGAGCAAAACACCAACAATTTCAACAATAAGTTCAGCAAGAGAAAAACACCGACAAATTCAACAACAACTTCAGTTAGGGTAAAACACCAACAAATTCAACAACAAATTCAGCAAGCGAGAAACACTGACAAATTCACCAACTTCAGCAAGAAACACCGACAAATTCAACAGCAACTTCTGCAGGAGAAAAATACACCAACAAATTCAACAACAACTTCAGCAAGAAAAAACACCAACAAATTCAACAACAACTTCAGCAGGAGAGAAACACTGACAAATTCACCAACTTCAGCAAGAAACACCGGCAAATTCAACAGCAACTTCAGCAGGAGAAGCACCAACAAATTCAACAACTTCAGCCAGAGCAAAACACCAACAAATTCAACAACAACGTCCACAGGAGGAAAACCTCCAACCTATTCAACAACAATTTCAACAAGAGGAAAACACCAACAAATTCAACAACAACTTCAGCAAGAGAAACACCGACCAATCCAACAACAACTTCAGCAAAACACCAACAAGTTCAGCAAGAACTTTAGCAAGAAAAAACACCAACAAATTCAACAACAACTGCAGCAAGAGAAACACCGACCAATCCAACAACAACTTCAGCAAAACACCAACAAGTTCAGCAAGAACTTTAGCAAGAAAAAACACCAATAAATTCAACAACAACTTCAGCAAGAGGAAAAACTCCAACCTATTCAACAACAATTTCAGCAAGAGGAAAACACCAACAAATTCAACAACAATCTCAGGAGCAAGAAACAGCAAAAAATTCAACAACAACTTCAAGGAAAAAACACCAACAAATTCAAGAACAACTTCAGCAAGAGGAACACCAACAAACTCAACAACTTCAGCGAGAAAAACACCAACAAATTCAACAAGAGACAAACACCAACAAATTCAACAACAACTTCAAGAGAAAAACACTGACAAATTCAACAACAACTTCAGCAAAACCCCAACAAATTCAAGAACAACTTCAGCAAGAGGAACACCTACAAACTCAACACTTCAGTGAGAAAAACACCAACAAATTCAACAAAAAACTCTGCAGGAGAAAAATACACCAACAAATTCAACAACAACTTCAGCAAGAGGAAAACACTGACAAATTCAACAACAACTTCAAGAGAAACACTGACAAATTCAACAAAAACCTCAGCAAGAAAAGACAAGAAAAAATTCAACAACAACTGCAGCAACAGCGATACACTGACAAATTCAACAACTTCAGCCAGAGAAAAACACCGACAAATTCAACAACAACTTCAGCAAGGGAAAAACACTGACAAATTCAACAACAACTTCAGCAAGAGAAAAACACCGACAAATTCAACACCAACTTCAAGAGAAAAACACCAACAAATTCAACAACAACCTTGGGGATAGAAAAGCACCAACAAATTCAACAACATCGGCCAGGGAAAAACACCAAAAAATGCAACAACAACCTTTGCAGTAGTAAAAAACACCAGAAAATTCAACAACAAACTCTGCAGGGTAACAAACACCAACAAATTCAACAACAACTTCAAGAGAAAAGCACCAACAAATTTAGCAGCAACTTCAGCAAGAGAAAAACACTGACAAATTCAACAACATCTACAAGGGCGAAACACCAACAAATTCAAAAACAACTTCAGCAGTAGAAAAACACCAACAAATTCAACAACAAAAACAGCAAGAGTAAAACCTCCAACAAATCCAACTACAACTTCAGCAAGAGTAAGAACTCCAACAAATCCAACAAGTTCTGCAAGAGTAAAAGCACCAACAAATTCAACAACAACTTCAGCAACAGAAAAACTCCAACAAATTCAACAACAACCTTGGGGATAGAAAAGCACCAAAAAATTCAACATCTGCAAGGGAAAAACAGCAACAAATTCAACAACTCCCTCTGCAGGAGAGAAAAATAACAAAAAATTCAACAACAATCTCCGCAGGAGAAATAAATACCGACAAATTCAATAACAATGTCAGGAGAGAAAAGCCAACAAATTCAACTACAACTGCATGAGAAAAATACACCAGAAAATTCAACAACAACTTCAGCAAGAGGAAAAACTCCAACCTATTCAACAACAATTTCAGCAAGAGGAAAACACCAACAAATTCAACAACAACTTCAGCAAGAGAAACACCGACCAATCCAACAACAACTTCAGCAAAACACTAACATGTTCAGCAAGAACTTTAGCAAGAAAAAACACCAATAAATTCAACAACAACTTAAGCAGGTGAAAAAACACCAACAAATTCAACAACAACGTCCACAGGAGGAAAAACTCCAACCTATTCAACAACAATTTCAGCAAGAGGAAAACACCAACAAATTCAACAACAACTTCAGCAAGAGAAACACCGACCAATCCAACAACAACTTCAGCAAAACACCAACAAGTTCAGCAAGAACTTTAGCAAGAAAAAACACCAATAAATTCAACAACAACTTAAGCAGGAGAAAAAACACCAACAAATTCAACAACAACTGCAGCAAGAGAAACACCGACCAATCCATCAACAACTTCAGCAAAACACCAACAAGTTCAACAAGAACTTTAGCAAGAAAAAACACCAATAAATTCAACAACAACTTCAGCAAGAGCAAAAACTCCAACCTATTCAACAACAATTTCAGCAAGAGGAAAACACCAACAAATTCAACAACAATCTCAGGAGCAAGAAACAGCAAAAAATTCAACAACAACTTCAAGGAAAAAACTCCGACAAATTCAACAACAACTTCAGCAAAACACCAACAAATTCAAGAACAACTTCAGCAAGAGGAACACCAACAAACTCAACAACTTCAGCGAGAAAAACACCAACAAATTCAACAACAACTTCAAGAGAAAAACACTGACAAATTCAACAACAACTTCAGCAAAACACCGACAAATTCAACAACAACTTCAGCAAGAGAAAAACACCAACAAATTCAACACCAACTTCAAATGAAAAACACTGACAAATTCAACCACAACTTCAGCAAGAGAAAAACACCAACAAATTCAACAACTTCAGCAAGAAACACCGACAAATTCAACAACTTCAGCCAGAGCAAAACACCAACAATTTCAACAATAAGTTCAGCAAGAGAAAAACACCGACAAATTCAACAACAACTTCAGTAAGGGAAAAACACCAACAAATTCAACAACAAATTCAGCAAGAGAGAAACACTGACAAATTCACCAACTTCAGCAAGAAACACCGACAAATTCAACAGCAACTTCTGCAGGAGAAAAATACACCAACAAATTCAACAACAACTTCAGCAAGAAAAAACACCAACAAATTCAACAACAACTTCAGCAGGAGAGAAACACTGACAAATTCACCAACTTCAGCAAGAAACACCGGCAAATTCAACAGCAACTTCAGCAGGAGAAGCACCAACAAATTCAACAACTTCAGCCAGAGCAAAACACCAACAAATTCAACAACAACTTCAGCAAGGGAAAAACACTGACAAATTCAACAACAACTTCAGCAAGAGAAAAACACCGACAAATTCAACACCAACTTCAAGAGAAAAACACCAACAAATTCAACAACAACCTTGGGGATAGAAAAGCACCAACAAATTCAACAACAACTTCAAGAGAAAAGCACCAACAAATTTAGCAGCAACTTCAGCAAGAGAAAAACACTGACAAATTCAACAACATCTACAAGGGCGAAACACCAACAAATTCAAAAACAACTTCAGCAGTAGAAAAACACCAACAAATCCTACAACAAAAACAGCAAGAGTAAAAACTCCAACAAATCCAACCACAACTTCAGCAAGAGAAAAACACCAATAAATTCAAGAGCAACTTCAGCAAGAGTAAGAACTCCAACAAATCCAACAACTTCTGCAAGAGTAAAAGCACCAACAAATTCAACAACAACCTTGGGGATAGAAATGCACCAAAAAATTCAACATCTGCAAGGGAAAAACAGCAACAAATTCAACATCTCCCTCTGCAGGAGAGAAAAATAACAACAAATTCAACAACAATCTCCGCAGGAGAAATAAATGCTGACAAATTCAATAACAATGTCAGGAGAGAAAAGCCAACAAATTCAACAACAACTGCATGAGAAAAATACACCAGCAAATTCAACAACAACTTCAGCAAGAGAAAAAACTCCAACCTATTCAACAACAATTTCAGCAAGAGGAAAACACCAACAAGTTCAACAACTTCAGCAGGATAAAAAAAAGCAACAAATTCAACAACAACTTCAGCAAGAGAAAAACACTGAAAATTCAACATTTTCAGCAAGAGAAAAACACCGACAAATTCAGCAACAACTTCAGCAAGACAAAAACACCGACAAATTCAACAACAACATCTGCAGTCGAAAAAAAATCAGAAAATTCAACAACAACCTCTGCAGGATAAAATACCAACAAATTTAACAACAACTTCAAGAGAAACGCACCAACAAATTCAACAGCAACTTCTGCAGGAGAGAAATACACCAACAAATTCAACAACAACTTCAGCAAGAGTAAAAGCTCCAACAAATTCAACAACAACTTTACCAGGAGAAAAAACACCAACAAATTCAACAACAACTTCAGCAAGAGGAAAAAACTCGAATGTGTTGAACAAGAACTTCAGCAGGAGAAAAACACTAACAAATTCAACAACAACTTCAAGGGAAAGAAACCAACAACTTTAACAGGAAACAACACCAATAATACAACAACAACCTCACCAGGAGAAAAGCACCAAAAAATTCAACAGCAATTTCAGCAAGGGAAAAACACCGACAAATTCAACAGCAACCTCAGCAAGATGAAAACACCGACAAATTCAACAACAACCTCTGCAGTCGAAAAAAAATCAAAAAATTCAAAACAACTTCTGCAGGATTAAAAATGCCAACAAATTCAACAACAAGTTCAAGAGAAAAGCACCAACAAATTCAACAGCAACTTCTGCAGGAGAGAAAAGCACCAACAAATCCAACAGCAACTTCAGCAAGAGAAAAACATCCAAATTCAACAACAACTTCAGGAAGAGAAACACCGACCAATCCAACAACAACTTCAGCAAAACACCAACAAGTTCAGCAAGAACTTCAGCAAGAAAAAACACCAATAAATTCAACAACAACTTATGCAGGAGAAAAAACACCAACAAATTCAACAACAACGTCCACAGGAGAAAAAACACCAACAAATTCAACAACAACCTCCGCAGGAGAAAAATGCACTGACAAATTCAACAAGAGGAAATAATCCAACATATTGAACAACAACTTCAGCAAGAGGAAAACACCATCAAGTTCAACAGCTTCAGCAGGAGAAAAAAACCGACAAATTCAACAACAACTTCTGCAAAACATCAACAAATTCAACAAGAACTTCAGCAAGAAAAACACCGACAAATTCAACAACAACTTCAGCAAGGAAAACACCAACAACTTCCACAACAACCTCAGCATGAGCAAAACACCAACAAATTCAGCAAGAAAAAACACTGACAAATTGAACAACTTCAGCAAGAGAAATACACCAACGAATTCAACAACAACCTCTGCAGTAGAAAAGAAACACCAACAAATTCAAAAACAACCTCTGCAGGATAAAAAATACCAACAAATTCAACAACAACTTCAAGAGAAAAGCAGCGACAAATTCAGCAGTAGAAAAACACCAATAAATTCAACAATAACTTAAATAATAGGAAAACACCAAAAAATTCAACAACTTTAACGAGAGAAAAACACCAATAAATTCAACAACAATTTCAGGGGAAAAAGCACCAACAAATCCAACAACAATCTCAATGGAGAAAAGCCAGCAAATTCAACAACTGCATGAGAAAAATGCACCGACAAGTTCAACAACAACTTCAGCAAGGGAAAAGCACCAACAAGTTCAACAACAAATTCAAGAGAAAAGCACTGACAAATTCAACAACAACTTCAGCAAGAGAAAAACACCAACAAATTCAACAGCAACTTCTGCAGGAGATAAATACACCTACAAATGCAACAACAACTTCAGCAAGAGAAAAACACTGACAAATTCAACAACATCTACAAGGGCGAAACACCAACAAATTCAAAAACAACTTCAGCAGTAGAAAAACACCAACAAATCCTACAACAAAAATAGCAAGAGTAAAAACTCCAACAAATCCAACTACAACTTCAGCAAGAGAAAAACACCAATAAGTTCAAGAACAACTTCAGCAAGAGTAAGAACTCCAACAAATCCAACAACTTCTGCAAGAGTAAAAGCACCAACAAATTCAACAACAACCTTGGGGATAGAAATGCACCAAAAAATTCAACATCTGCAAGGGAAAAACAGCAACAAATTCAACAACTCCCTCTGCAGGAGAGAAAAATAACAACAAATGCAACAACAATCTCCGCAGGAGAAATAAATACTGACAAATTCAATAACAATGTCAGGTGAGAAAAGCCAACAAATTCAACAACAACTGCATGAGAAAAATACACCAGCAAATTCAACAACAACTTCAGCAAGAGAAAAAACTCCAACCTATTCAACAACAATTTCAGCAAGAGGAAAACACCGACAAATTCAGCAGCAACTTCAGCAAGACATAAACACCGACAAATTCAACAGCAACATCTGCAGTCGAAGAAAAATCACAAAATTCAACAACAACCTCTGCAGGATAAAATACCAACAAATTTAACAACAACTTCAAGAGAAAAGCACCAACAAATTCAACAGCAAATTCTGCAGGAGAGAAATACACCAACAAATTCAACAACACCTTCAGCAAGAGTAAAAGCTCCAACAAATTCAACAACAACTTTACCAGGAGAAAAAACACCAACAAATTCAACAACAACTTCTGCAAGAGGAAAAAACTCGAATGTGTTGAACAAGAACTTCAGCAGGAGAAAAACACTAACAAATCCAACAACAATCTCAATGGAGAAAAGCCAGCAAATTCAACAACTGCATGAGAAAAATGCACCGACAAGTTCAACAACAACTTCAGCAAGGGAAAAGCACCAACAAGTTCAACAACAAATTCAAGAGAAAAGCACTGACAAATTCAACAACAACTTCAGCAAGAGAAAAACACCAACAAATTCAACAGCAACTTCTGCAGGAGATAAATACACCTACAAATGCAACAACAACTTCAGCAAGAGAAAAACACTGACAAATTCAACAACATCTACAAGGGCGAAACACCAACAAATTCAAAAACAACTTCAGCAGTAGAAAAACACCAACTAATCCTACAACAAAAATAGCAAGAGTAAAAACTCCAACAAATCCAACTACAACTTCAGCAAGAGAAAAACACCAATAAGTTCAAGAACAACTTCAGCAAGAGTAAGAACTCCAACAAATCCAACAACTTCTGCAAGAGTAAAAGCACCAACAAATTCAACAACAACCTTGGGGATAGAAATGCACCAAAAAATTCAACATCTGCAAGGGAAAAACAGCAACAAATTCAACAACTCCCTCTGCAGGAGAGAAAAATAACAACAAATGCAACAACAATCTCCGCAGGAGAAATAAATACTGACAAATTCAATAACAATGTCAGGTGAGAAAAGCCAACAAATTCAACAACAACTGCATGAGAAAAATACACCAGCAAATTCAACAACAACTTCAGCAAGAGAAAAAACTCCAACCTATTCAACAACAATTTCAGCAAGAGGAAAACACCGACAAATTCAGCAACAACTTCAGCAAGACATAAACACCGACAAATTCAACAACAACATCTGCAGTCGAAAAAAAATCACAAAATTCAACAACAACCTCTGCAGGATAAAATACCAACAAATTTAACAACAACTTCAAGAGAAACGCACCAACAAATTCAACAGCAAATTCTGCAGGAGAGAAATACACCAACAAATTCAACAACACCTTCAGCGAGAAAAACACCGACAATTCCAACAACTTCAGCAAGAGTAAAAACTCCAACAAATTCAACAACATCTACAAGGGCGAAACACCAACAAATTCAAAAACAACTTCAGCAGTAGAAAAACACCAACAAATCCTACAACAAAAACAGCAAGAGTAAAAACTCCAACAAATCCAACCACAACTTCAGCAAGAGATAAACACCAATAAGTTCAAGAGCAACTTCAGCAAGAGTAAGAACTGCAACAAATCCAACAACTTCTGCAAGAGTAAAAGCACCAACAAATTCAACAACAACCTTGGGGATAGAAATGCACCAAAAAATTCAACATCTGCAAGGGAAAAACAGCAACAAATTCAACAACTCCCTCTGCAGGAGAGAAAAATAACAACAAATTCAACAACAATCTCCGCAGGAGAAATAAATGCTGACAAATTCAATAACAATGTCAGGAGAGAAAAGCCAACAAATTCAACAACAACTGCATGAGAAAAATACACCAGCAAATTCAACAACAACTTCAGCAAGAGAAAAAACTCCAACCTATTCAACAACAATTTCAGCAAGAGGAAAACACCAACAAGTTCAACAACTTCAGCAGGATAAAAAAAGCAACAAATTCAACAACAACTTCAGCAAGAGAAAAACACTGAAAATTCAACATTTTCAGCAAGAGAAAAACACCGACAAATTCAGCAACAACTTCAGCAAGACAAAAACACCGACAAATTCAACAACAACATCTGCAGTCGAAAAAAAAATCAGAAAATTCAACAACAACCTCTGCAGGATAAAATACCAACAAATTTAACAACAACTTCAAGAGAAACGCACCAACAAATTGAACAGCAACTTCTGCAGGAGAGAAATACACCAACAAATGCAACAACAACTTCAGCAAGAGTAAAAGCTCCAACAAATTCAACAACAACTTTACCAGGAGAAAAAACACCAACAAATTCAACAACAACTTCAGCAAGAGGAAAAAACTCGAATGTGTTGAACAAGAACTTCAGCAGGAGAAAAACACTAACAAATTCAACAACAACTTCAGGGGAAAGAAACCAACAACTTTAACAGGAAACAACACCAATAATACAACAACAACCTCACCAGGAGAAAAGCACCAAAAAATTCAACAGCAATTTCAGCAAGGGAAAAACACCGACAAATTCAACAGCAACCTCAGCAAGATGAAAACACCGACAAATTCAACAACAACCTCTGCAGTCGAAAAAAAATCAAAAAATTCAAAACAACTTCTGCAGGATTAAAAATGCCAACAAATTCAACAACAAGTTCAAGAGAAAAGCACCAACAAATTCAACAGCAACTTCTGCAGGAGAGAAAAGCACCAACAAATCCAACAGCAACTTCAGCAAGAGAAAAACATCCAAATTCAACAACAACTTCAGGAAGAGAAACACCGACCAATCCAACAACAACTTCAGCAAAACACCAACAAGTTCAGCAAGAACTTCAGCAAGAAAAAACACCAATAAATTCAACAACAACTTATGCAGGAGAAAAAACACCAACAAATTCAACAACAACGTCCACAGGAGGAAAAACTCCAACCTATTCAACAACAATTTCAGCAAGAGGAAAACACCAACAAATTCAACAACAACTTCAGCAAGAGAAACACCGACCAATCCAACAACAACTTCAGCAAAACACCAACAAGTTCAGCAAGAACTTTAGCAAGAAAAAACACCAATAAATTCAACAACAACTTAAGCAGGAGAAAAAACACCAACAAATTCAACAACAACTGCAGCAAGAGAAACACCGACCAATCCAACAACAACTTCAGCAAAACACCAACAAGTTCAACAAGAACTTTAGCAAGAAAAAACACCAATAAATTCAACAACAACTTCAGCAAGAGCAAAAACTCCAACCTATTCAACAACAATTTCAGCAAGAGGAAAACACCAACAAATTCAACAACAATCTCAGGAGCAAGAAACAGCAAAAAATTCAACAACAACTTCAAGGAAAAAACTCCGACAAATTCAACAACAACTTCAGCAAAACACCAACAAATTCAAGAACAACTTCAGCAAGAGGAACACCAACAAACTCAACAACTTCAGCGAGAAAAACACCAACAAATTCAACAACAACTTCAAGAGAAAAACACTGACAAATTCAACAACAACTTCAGCAAAACCCCAACAAATTCAAGAACAACTTCAGCAAGAGGAACACCTACAAACTCAACACTTCAGTGAGAAAAACACCAACAAATTCAACAAAAAACTCTGCAGGTGAAAAATACACCAACAAATTCAACAACAACTTCAGCAAGAGGAAAACACTGACAAATTCAACAACAACTTCAAGAGAAACACTGACAAATTCAACAAAAACCTCAGCAAGAAAAGACAAGAAAAAATTCAACAACAACTGCAGCAACAGCGAAACACTGACAAATTCACCAACTTCAGCCAGAGAAAAACACCGACAAATTCAACAACAACTTCAGCAAGAGAAAAACACCAACAAATTCAACACCAACTTCAAATGAAAAACACTGACAAATTCAACCACAACTTCAGCAAGAGAAAAACACCAACAAATTCAACAACTTCAGCAAGAAACACCGACAAATTCAACAACTTCAGCCAGAGCAAAACACCAACAATTTCAACAATAAGTTCAGCAAGAGAAAAACACCGACAAATTCAACAACAACTTCAGTAAGGGAAAAACACCAACAAATTCAACAACAAATTCAGCAAGAGAGAAACACTGACAAATTCACCAACTTCAGCAAGAAACACCGACAAATTCAACAGCAACTTCTGCAGGAGAAAAATACACCAACAAATTCAACAACAACTTCAGCAAGAAAAAACACGAACAAATTCAACAACAACTTCAGCAGGAGAGAAACACTGACAAATTCACCAACTTCAGCAAGAAACACCGGCAAATTCAACAGCAACTTCAGCAGGAGAAGCACCAACAAATTCAACAACTTCAGCCAGAGCAAAACACCAACAAATTCAACAACAACTTCAGCAAGGGAAAAACACTGACAAATTCAACAACAACTTCAGCAAGAGAAAAACACCGACAAATTCAACACCAACTTCAAGAGAAAAACACCAACAAATTCAACAACAACCTTGGGGATAGAAAAGCACCAACAAATTCAACAACATCGGCCAGGGAAAAACACCAAAAAATGCAACAACAACCTTTGCAGTAGTAAAAAACACCAGAAAATTCAACAACAAACTCTGCAGGGTAACAAACACCAACAAATTCAACAACAACTTCAAGAGAAAAGCACCAACAAATTTAGCAGCAACTTCAGCAAGAGAAAAACACTGACAGATTCAACAACATCTACAAGGGCGAAACACCGACAAATTCAAAAACAACTTCAGCAGTAGAAAAACACCAACAAATTCAACAACAAAAACAGCAAGAGTAAAAACTCCAACAAATCCAACTACAACTTCAGCAAGAGTAAGAACTCCAACAAATCCAACAAGTTCTGCAAGAGTAAAAGCACCAACAAATTCAACAACAACTTCAGCAACAGAAAAACTCCAACAAATTCAACAACAACCTTGGGGATAGAAAAGCACCAAAAAATTCAACATCTGCAAGGGAAAAACAGCAACAAATTCAACAACTCCCTCTGCAGGAGAGAAAAATAACAAAAAATTCAACAACAATCTCCGCAGGAGAAATAAATACCGACAAATTCAATAACAATGTCAGGAGAGAAAAGCCAACAAATTCAACTACAACTGCATGAGAAAAATACACCAGAAAATTCAACAACAACTTCAGCAAGAGGAAAAACTCCAACCTATTCAACAACAATTTCAGCAAGAGGAAAACACCAACAAATTCAACAACAACTTCAGCAAGAGAAACACCGACCAATCCAACAACAACTTCAGCAAAACACTAACATGTTCAGCAAGAACTTTAGCAAGAAAAAACACCAATAAATTCAACAACAACTTAAGCAGGTGAAAAAACACCAACAAATTCAACAACAACGTCCACAGGAGGAAAAACTCCAACCTATTCAACAACAATTTCAGCAAGAGGAAAACACCAACAAATTCAACAACAACTTCAGCAAGAGAAACACCGACCAATCCAACAACAACTTCAGCAAAACACCAACAAGTTCAGCAAGAACTTTAGCAAGAAAAAACACCAATAAATTCAACAACAACTTAAGCAGGAGAAAAAACACCAACAAATTCAACAACAACTGCAGCAAGAGAAACACCGACCAATCCATCAACAACTTCAGCAAAACACCAACAAGTTCAACAAGAACTTTAGCAAGAAAAAACACCAATAAATTCAACAACAACTTCAGCAAGAGCAAAAACTCCAACCTATTCAACAACAATTTCAGCAAGAGGAAAACACCAACAAATTCAACAACAATCTCAGGAGCAAGAAACAGCAAAAAATTCAACAACAACTTCAAGGAAAAAACTCCGACAAATTCAACAACAACTTCAGCAAAACACCAACAAATTCAAGAACAACTTCAGCAAGAGGAACACCAACAAACTCAACAACTTCAGCGAGAAAAACACCAACAAATTCAACAACAACTTCAAGAGAAAAACACTGACAAATTCAACAACAACTTCAGCAAAACACCGACAAATTCAACAACAACTTCAGCAAGAGAAAAACACCAACAAATTCAACACCAACTTCAAATGAAAAACACTGACAAATTCAACCACAACTTCAGCAAGAGAAAAACACCAACAAATTCAACAACTTCAGCAAGAAACACCGACAAATTCAACAACTTCAGCCAGAGCAAAACACCAACAATTTCAACAATAAGTTCAGCAAGAGAAAAACACCGACAAATTCAACAACAACTTCAGTAAGGGAAAAACACCAACAAATTCAACAACAAATTCAGCAAGAGAGAAACACTGACAAATTCACCAACTTCAGCAAGAAACACCGACAAATTCAACAGCAACTTCTGCAGGAGAAAAATACACCAACAAATTCAACAACAACTTCAGCAAGAAAAAACACCAACAAATTCAACAACAACTTCAGCAGGAGAGAAACACTGACAAATTCACCAACTTCAGCAAGAAACACCGGCAAATTCAACAGCAACTTCAGCAGGAGAAGCACCAACAAATTCAACAACTTCAGCCAGAGCAAAACACCAACAAATTCAACAACAACTTCAGCAAGGGAAAAACACTGACAAATTCAACAACAACTTCAGCAAGAGAAAAACACCGACAAATTCAACACCAACTTCAAGAGAAAAACACCAACAAATTCAACAACAACCTTGGGGATAGAAAAGCACCAACAAATTCAACAACAACTTCAAGAGAAAAGCACCAACAAATTTAGCAGCAACTTCAGCAAGAGAAAAACACTGACAAATTCAACAACATCTACAAGGGCGAAACACCAACAAATTCAAAAACAACTTCAGCAGTAGAAAAACACCAACAAATTCAACAACAAAAACAGCAAGAGTAAAAACTCCAACAAATCCAACTACAACTTCAGCAAGAGTAAGAACTCCAACAAATCCAACAAGTTCTGCAAGAGTAAAAGCACCAACAAATTCAACAACAACTTCAGCAACAGAAAAACTCCAACAAATTCAACAACAACCTTGGGGATAGAAAAGCACCAAAAAATTCAACATCTGCAAGGGAAAAACAGCAACAAATTCAACAACTCCCTCTGCAGGAGAGAAAAATAACAAAAAATTCAACAACAACCTCCGCAGGAGAAATAAATACCGACAAATTCAATAACAATGTCAGGAGAGAAAAGCCAACAAATTCAACTACAACTGCATGAGAAAAATACACCAGAAAATTCAACAACAACTTCAGCAAGAGGAAAAACTCCAACCTATTCAACAACAATTTCAGCAAGAGGAAAACACCAACAAATTCAACAACAACTTCAGCAAGAGAAACACCGACCAATCCAACAACAACTTCAGCAAAACACTAACATGTTCAGCAAGAACTTTAGCAAAAAAAAACACCAATAAATTCAACAACAACTTAAGCAGGTGAAAAAACACCAACAAATTCAACAACAACGTCCACAGGAGGAAAAACTCCAACCTATTCAACAACAATTTCAGCAAGAGGAAAACACCAACAAATTCAACAACAACTTCAGCAAGAGAAACACCGACCAATCCAACAACAACTTCAGCAAAACACCAACAAGTTCAGCAAGAACTTTAGCAAGAAAAAACACCAATAAATTCAACAACAACTTAAGCAGGAGAAAAAACACCAACAAATTCAACAACAACTGCAGCAAGAGAAACACCGACCAATCCAACAACAACTTCAGCAAAACACCAACAAGTTCAACAAGAACTTTAGCAAGAAAAAACACCAATAAATTCAACAACAACTTCAGCAAGAGGAAAAACTCCAACCTATTCAACAACAATTTCAGCAAGAGGAAAACACCAACAAATTCAACAACAATCTCAGGAGCAAGAAACAGCAAAAAATTCAACAACAACTTCAAGGAAAATACTCCGACAAATTCAACAACAACTTCAGCAAAACACCAACAAATTCAAGAACAACTTCAGCAAGAGGAACACCAACAAACTCAACAACTTCAGCGAGAAAAACACCAACAAATTCAACAACAACTTCAAGAGAAAAACACTGACAAATTCAACAACAACTTCAGCAAAACCCCAACAAATTCAAGAACAACTTCAGCAAGAGGAACACCTACAAACTCAACACTTCAGTGAGAAAAACACCAACAAATTCAACAAAAAACTCTGCAGGTGAAAAATACACCAACAAATTCAACAACAACTTCAGCAAGAGGAAAACACTGACAAATTCAACAACAACTTCAAGAGAAACACTGACAAATTCAACAAAAACCTCAGCAAGAAAAGACAAGAAAAAATTCAACAACAACTGCAGCAACAGCGAAACACTGACAAATTCACCAACTTCAGCCAGAGAAAAACACCGACAAATTCAACAACAACTTCAGCAAGAGAAAAACACCAACAAATTCAACACCAACTTCAAATGAAAAACACTGACAAATTCAACCACAACTTCAGCAAGAGAAAAACACCAACAAATTCAACAACTTCAGCAAGAAACACCGACAAATTCAACAACTTCAGCCAGAGCAAAACACCAACAATTTCAACAATAAGTTCAGCAAGAGAAAAACACCGACAAATTCAACAACAACTTCAGTAAGGGAAAAACACCAACAAATTCAACAACAAATTCAGCAAGAGAGAAACACTGACAAATTCACCAACTTCAGCAAGAAACACCGACAAATTCAACAGCAACTTCTGCAGGAGAAAAATACACCAACAAATTCAACAACAACTTCAGCAAGAAAAAACACCAACAAATTCAACAACAACTTCAGCAGGAGAGAAACACTGACAAATTCACCAACTTCAGCAAGAAACACCGGCAAATTCAACAGCAACTTCAGCAGGAGAAGCACCAACAAATTCAACAACTTCAGCCAGAGCAAAACACCAACAAATTCAACAACAACTTCAGCAAGGGAAAAACACTGACAAATTCAACAACAACTTCAGCAAGAGAAAAACACCGACAAATTCAACACCAACTTCAAGAGAAAAACACCAACAAATTCAACAACAACCTTGGGGATAGAAAAGCACCAACAAATTCAACAACATCGGCCAGGGAAAAACACCAAAAAATGCAACAACAACCTTTGCAGTAGAAAAAAACACCAGAAAATTCAACAACAAACTCTGCAGGGTAACAAACACCAACAAATTCAACAACAACTTCAAGAGAAAAGCACCAACAAATTTAGCAGCAACTTCAGCAAGAGAAAAACACTGACAAATTCAACAACATCTACAAGGGCGAAACACCAACAAATTCAAAAACAACTTCAGCAGTAGAAAAACACCAACAAATTCAACAACAAAAACAGCAAGAGTAAAACCTCCAACAAATCCAACTACAACTTCAGCAAGAGTAAGAACTCCAACAAATCCAACAAGTTCTGCAAGAGTAAAAGCACCAACAAATTCAACAACAACTTCAGCAACAGAAAAACTCCAACAAATTCAACAACAACCTTGGGGATAGAAAAGCACCAAAAAATTCAACATCTGCAAGGGAAAAACAGCAACAAATTCAACAACTCCCTCTGCAGGAGAGAAAAATAACAAAAAATTCAACAACAATCTCCGCAGGAGAAATAAATACCGACAAATTCAATAACAATGTCAGGAGAGAAAAGCCAACAAATTCAACTACAACTGCATGAGAAAAATACACCAGAAAATTCAACAACAACTTCAGCAAGAGGAAAAACTCCAACCTATTCAACAACAATTTCAGCAAGAGGAAAACACCAACAAGTTCAGCAAGAACTTTAGCAAGAAAAAACACCAATAAATTCAACAACAACTTCAGCAAGAGGAAAAACTCCAACCTATTCAACAACAATTTCAGCAAGAGGAAAACACCAACAAATTCAACAACAATCTCAGGAGCAAGAAACAGCAAAAAATTCAACAACAACTTCAAGGAAAAAACTCCGACAAATTCAACAACAACTTCAGCAAAACACCAACAAATTCAAGAACAACTTCAGCAAGAGGAACACCAACAAACTCAACAACTTCAGCGAGAAAAACACCAACAAATTCAACAAGAGACAAACACCAAAAAATTCAACAACAACTTCAAGGAAAAAACTCCGACAAATTCAACAGCAACTTCAGCAAAACACCAACAAATTCAACAACAACTTCAGCAAGTGGAACACCAACAAACTCAACAACTTCAGCGAGAAAAACACCAGCAAATTCAACAGCAACTTCAGCAAGAGAAAACTAACAAATTCAACAACATCGGCAAGGGAAAAACACCAACAAATTCAACAGTAACCGCTGCAGTAGAAAAATACTCCAACAAATCCAACAACAACTTCAGCAAGAGTAAAAACTCCAACAAATCCAACTAACAACTTCAGCAAGAGTAAAACCTCCAACAAATCCAACAACAACTTCAGTAAGGGAAAAACACCAACAAAATCAACAACAACTTCTAGAGAAAAACACTGACAAATTCAACAAAAACCTCCAAGAAAAAACACCAACAAATTCAACAACAACTTCAGCAAGGGAGAAACACTGACAAATTCACCAACTTCATGCAAGAAACACTGACAAATTCAACAGCAACTTCTGCAGGAGAAAAACAGACAAACAAGTTCAACAACAACTTCAGCAAGAAAAAACACCAACAAATTCAACAACAACTTCAGCAGGAGAGAAACACTGACAAATTCACCAACTTCAGCAAGAAACACCGGCAAATTCAACAGCAACTTCTGCAGGAGAAAAATAGACCAACAAATTCAACAACAACTTCAGCCAAAGCAAAACACCAACAAATTCAACAACAACTTCAGCAAGAGAAAAACAGCGACAAATTCAACAACTTCAAGAGAAAAATACCAATAAATTCAACAACTTCAGCAAGAGTAAAAGCTCCAACAAATCCAACAACAACTTCAGCAAGAGAAAAACACACAAATTCAACAACAACTTCAGGAAGAGAAACACTGACCAATCCAACAAAAACTTCAGCAAAACACCAACAAGTTCAGCAAGAAATTTAGCAAGAAAAAACACCAATAAATTCAACAGCAACGTCCACAGGAGAAAAAACACCAACAAATTCAACAACAACTTCCGCAGGAGAAAAATGCACCAACAAATTCAACAAGAACTTCAGCAAGAGGAAAAACTCCAACATATTGAACAACAACTTCAGCAAGAGGAAAACACCATCAAGTTCAACAGCTTCAGCAGGAGAAAAAAACCGACAAATTCAACAACAACTTCTGCAAAACATCAACAAATTCAACAAGAACTTCAGCAAGAAAAACACCAACAACTTCCACAACAACTTCAGCATGAGCAAAACACCAACAAATTCAGCAAGAACTTCAGCAAGAAAAAACACTGACAAATTGAACACCTTCAGCAAGAGAAATACACCAACAAATTCAACAACAACCTCTGCAGTAGAAAAGAAACACCAACAAATTCAACAACAACCTCTGCAGGATAAAAAATACCAACTAATTCAACAACAACTTCAAGAGAAAAGCAGTGACAAATTCAACAGCAACTTCTGCAGGAGAAAAATACACAGTTCAACAACAAATTCAGCAGTAGAAACACACCAATAATTTCAACAACAACTTAAACAATAGAAAAACACCAAAAAATTCAACAACTTTAATGAGAGAAAACACCAATAAATTCAACAACAACTTCAGGAGAAAAAGCACCAACAAATCCAACAACAATCTCAATAGAGAAAAGCCAGCAAATTCAACAACTGCATGAGAAAAATGCACCGACAAGTTCAACAACAACTTCAGCAAGGGAAAAGCACCAACAAGTTCAACAACAAATTCAGCAGTAGAGAAACACCAACAAATTCAACAACTTCGACAAGAAATAAACACCAATAAATTCAACAACAACTTCAGGAGAAAAAACACCAACAAATTCGACAACAATCTCAATAGAGAAAAGCCAACAAATTCAACAACAACCACCCATTCGCTGCAGTCCTGCAAATGTGTTTACCCTCCATGAAATTCATCCAATTTGATTCTAAATCCTCGATTGAATCTGCCTCCACCACAATACTCCAGTTGGGGCTGAACCAGTGTTAATCAGACCTTTCACCCAATGTGACTCCTGAAACACACTCACTCCCTGAGACTCGCTCAGTCTCAACTGTGATCTTCCTCCGAGGACAGACTGCCTCCGACCCTCTCCAATCTTCCTCTGATTTACCAGTTCAGAACAGCCTGGGCAGTCAGGGCTTGTGATAGAGCTGTCAGCAGTGGGGAACTCTGTGTCCTTCTAGTAAGGGGACATAACATGGGCGTGGTTGTTGGAGGGGGAGAGAGTCTGTGATACCAGGAGGGTTTGATTCTGACACTGTGGAGCTGAATTGTGGATGTGGAATTTACAGAACAGGAGCTGGAGAATCAGCCCAACTTGTCCACATTGGTGTTTATATTCCACACAATCATCCTCCTACCCTGATTCACCTCCTCAAGTGTGGTCTAACTGAGGGATATGGAGACTGGAACTGTGTGCAGTGCTCCGAGTGTGGTCTAACTGAGGGATATGGAGACTGGAACTGTGTGCAGTGCTCCGAGTGTGGTCTAACTGAGGGATATGGAGACTGGAACTGTATGCAGTGCTCCAAGTGTGGTCGAACTGAGGGATATGGAGACTGGAACTGTGTGCAGTGCTCCGAGTGTGGTCTAACTGAGGAATATGGAGACTGGAAAGGTGCTCAGTGCTCCGAGTGAGATCTAACTGAGGGATATGGAGACTGGAACTGTGTGCAATGCTCCGAGTGTGCTCGAACCGAGATTCTAGTGATGTTTAATGTAATGTCTCCACCTTAGAATTCAATTCCACTCGAAATGAAGCCCATTGCTCTGCTTGGAATGAGATTTACAGCACCTTAAATTACACAAAAGATATTTACATTAAGCTAAGTTCCAGGAAACCTACATCAAAACTTCGGGATGCTTTTACTATCTGACGGGACAGTTTCACAATGACTGACTCCAGCCAGACTGTGAGTCTGATGAAAACTGTCTTTGATCACAAGATTCATGGATTGTACTGAACGCTGTCTCTGTCTCTCTCTTGGTCTATCTGTCTCTGTCTCACTCTCTCTCTCACTTTTTCTCCCAATCTATCTCCATTTCTCTTTAATATTTATCTCGATGTTTTGCTCTGTTTTCTCTCTCTCCCTCTTCCTCTCTCTCTCTTTTTCTCTCTCTCTGATTCCCTATCTCTCACACTGTCAGCGTCTTTCCGTCTCTGTGTTTCCATCTATCTCTCTCCCTCTCCCCTTTCTCTCTCTCACTCTCTCTCTCTCACTTCTTCACTCCTGCATTGTCTCTTGCATCTGTGCCCAGCAGTTAAATGCCCGACCCGGTGCTGTGAGGAGCCCAGACAGAGCAGGAGGAGCCACTCATTCCCCAGGGCTGTTCCTCCAACCTCCAGTTCCCATGAGACTGATTTTTCATTGCAGGTCCCGGGAGGAGGACAAGTCCTGGACCAGCACCAGGCGCTGACTGCAAACCCTCAGAGGCGGGACATTCCAGGCCAGGTATCCATCAGCTGGTGGTAGGAAACATCCAACCGGAATCTTCTCGGGCCCCAGCCCCGGAACCCTCAGTCCCTGACTTATTCCGGGATCATTTCCTGTTGGGAACCTCCCAAATATCCTGCTTTATAATCCTGAAAATCTCTCCCCAACATGAACTGGGAAACCCACTCCCCTTAAACTGCCTTTCTATTGGCTCTCGGTGTTTGAGTGCCATCACCATAGGGTATGACCCATTTCTTGCCCCCTCCCCATTGCCCTGTGAGGCTGAAGGAGTGGAGCAGCCACCTGGAACCTCAGAGGCGGGGTGAGGGGGTGGGGGTGGATTGCTGGGGGAGGGCATTCAGTCACAGCGATTGGCCATGGGCTGTCTGCCTCGGATTGTGCAGCTCCCAGTGTCTAAGAGCCCCTCGATTGCTCTGCTACCCCCGAGCTTGCCCCCTCCTCTCCCCTCTCCCTACACACCAAACCATACCTGGTTGGCATTCTGGCCTCTAACTCTGCTCGGGACAGGGGGGTGAATGTGTGTTTGGGTTCGGTTGGCGTCTGAAAACTTTGCCCCTCTCCATGTTGCAGTGATGCTGGACTTGTCGGAGGAGGACTGTGAGAAGCTCAGTGTCGATTTCCAGGTGATGTATGTCGGGGAAAGGAAACCGGAGACTCCCGAGGAAAAGGAAGCCTATTTCCGCCAGGTGAGGGATTTATTCCCCAGTCATTCTCCGAGCGCCGGGGTCGCTGGGCAAGGCTGGCATTGAGTAACCAGGCCTGGTCAGCCTTAATAGATCATCCCTGGTTAATACTGATTAACCACTCCTAGTTAGCATTGAATAACCATAGCTAGTTAGCATTCAGAAATCATCCCCAGTCAGGATTCCTAATTCCCATTGCTTACCCATTTCTGGTTGGCATTAACTGCCCATCGGCAGTTGGCATTGAGAAGTGGTCAGTGATGGGCATTCTCTTCCTCAATCGATGGAAAATGTTTGATTGAACTGCTGGGAAAGGGATTCCTCAGATGTTCAATGAGCAGCCAGTAACCTGGTGTTAAGGGGAGGAGACTCCCCCTTGGTGTGAAGGAGATTCCCCCCTGGTGTTAGGGTCTCGCTGATGTTTCCTGAGATCCTGCGGTGAGTTGACGTATAACTGCGATCCCTCCCTATCGTAGCTGACTCCTCACCGGGTGATTCCCATCCATTCCCAGGGAGAGGACATGCGAAGAGACCATCCCCCGTGCAAGAAAGTGCGGCTGACGCCTGGAGGTGGGGAGACGGATAACGTTGGGAAGAAGAGAAGGAAATGAGCCGGACGATTCGGGATTGTCAGCGGGTGGATTACATCCTGATCTGGGCTGATGTGTCTGTTTGTGTCTGTGTGTTTGTGTCTGTGTGTGTTCGTGTGTGTTTATCTGTATGTGTCTGTGTTTGGTGTGTTTGTCTGTTTGTGTGTGTTTGTCTGTATGTGTGTTCAAAATGAGTTTTGTAAGATGTTTTAAAGGGGATTTATAAAGGGCTTCAAAAGGGTTTCTAAAGGGATATTAAAGGTGTTTAAAAGTAGTTTCTATCGTGCTTTTAAAGATATTTTTAAATGGGTTTATAAAGGGTTTCACAGCTGTTCAGAAAAGGTTTGCAATCGAGTTCTGAAGAAGTTTAAAATCGTTTATTTTATTGTCTTCAAGCTGTTTAAATGTTTTATGATGTTGTTATGAAATAGTTTAAACTGCTTTATTTAGGGATTTTTAAGGGTTTTAGAAGGACATATAAGCGGGTTTTAAATGTGTTTAAAAGGGTTTCAAACTCGGTTTATTAAAAGCTGTTTGAGGTGTTTAGTAACTGTTTTAACAGGGTGTATTGATTTACTGCAGAGATTTTATTTGTAAGGGGTTGTCAAGGGGGATTTAAATAGGGGTTTAAAAAGAGCTTTTTTTTTAAATTGGAGGAGTACAGAGTTATCGGAGAGTTGCAAGGCGTGATGAGGGTACAGAGATAGGGAGGGTTGAAGGGGCTGGAGGAGGATTCAGAGTTAGGCAGAATTGTAGGGGATGGAGGAGGTTACAGAGTTAGGGAGGGTTGTCGGGGACGGAGGAGTTTACAGAGATAGGGACGGTTGTAGAGGACGGAGGAGGTTACAGAGATAGGGACGGTTGTCGGGGACGGAGGAGGTTACAGAGATAGGGAGAGTTGTAGGGGATGGAGGAGGTTACAGAGTTAGGGAGGGTTGTAGCGGACGGAGGAGCTTACAGAGATAGGGAGGATTGTGGGGGACGGAGGAGGTGACAGAGTTCGGGAGGGTTGTGGGGGACGGAGGAGGTTATCGAGATACAGAGAGTTGTCGGGGCTGGAGGAGGTTACAGAGATAGGGAGGGTTGTCGGGAACGGGGGATGTTACAGAGATAGGGAGGGTTGTCGGGGACGGAGGAGGTAACAGAGATAGGGAGGGTTGTCGGGGCTGGAGGAGGTTACAGAGATCGGGAGGGTTGTAGGGGGCTGGAGGAGGTTGCAGAGATAGGGAGGATCGGAGGGGACGGAGGAGGTTACAGAGATAGGGAGGGTTGGAGGGGACGGAGGAGGTTACAGAGATAGGGAGGGTTGTAAGGGACGGAGGAGGTTTCAGAAATAGGGAGGGTTGTAGGGGCTGGAAGAGGTTACAGAGATAGGGAGAGTTGTCGGGGACGGAGGAGGTTACAGAGATAGGGAGGGTTGTAGGGGCTGGAGGAGGTTACAGAGATGGGGAGAGTTGTCGGGGACGGAGGAAGTTACAGAGATAGGGAGGGTTGTCAGGGATGGAAGAGGTCACAGAGATAGGGAGAGTTGTCGGGGACGGAGGAGATTACAGAGATAGGGAGGGTTGTCGGGGACGGAGGAGGTTACAGAGATAGGGAGGGTTCTAGGGGACGGAGGAGGCTACAGAGATAGGGAGGGTTGTCGGGGACGGAGCAGGTTACAGAGATAGGGAGGGTTCTAGGAGACGGAGGAGGTTAGAGATAGGGAGGGTTTTCGGGGACGGAGGAGGTTACAGAGATCGGGAGGGTTGTCGGGGACGGAGGAGGTTACAGAGATAGGGAGGGTTGTCGGGGACGGAGCAGGTTACAGAGACAAATTGTGATGTAGAGGGGGAAGGAAAAGATATAAAAAGTGGGAGTTGGGACAGACAGACTGGAACCTGGTTAAGATCTGTCCAATCTGTATACTGATCTGCTGGCTGTAACACGTTTTAATTCTCAGGTTAAAACTCAGTGGGTTTTGCTGGAAACTTTGGATTTTCTGTTTGTTTAATGAATGATTGTTTAAGAAATGTCTGACATCTGACATTCAGTGTTGTGACTCCCATTGATTTGAGGAATAAATTACCGGTGAGAATACAAAATATTTACACATCCTTGAGCAGGTTCTGACATCTGAATCCAGTCCCTCACTACTCGACCTGGGTGTACACCTGACTCCAGTCCCTCACTACTCACTCTGGGTGTACACCTGACTCCAGTCCCTCACTACTCGAACTGGGTGGACACCTGACTCCAGTCCCTCACTACTCGACCTGGGTGTACACCTGACTCCAGTCCCTCACTACTTGACCTGGGTGTACACCTGACTCCAGTCCCTCACTACTCGACCTGGGTGTACACCTGACTCCAGTCCCTCACTACTCGAACTGGGTGCACACCTGACTCCAGTCCCTCACTACTCGGCTTGGGTGTACACGTGACTCCAGTCCCTCACTACTCGAACTGGGTGTACACCTGACTCCAGTCCCTCACTACTCAAACTGGGTGTACACCTGACTCCAGTCCCTCACTACTCGGCTTGGGTGTACACGTGACTCCAGTCCCTCACTACTCGAACTGGGTGTACACCTGACTCCATTCCCTCACTACTCGAACTGGATGTACACCTGACTCCAGTCCCTCACTACTCGAACTGGGTGTACACCTGACTCCAGTCCCTCACTATTCACCCTGGGTGTACACCTGACTCCTGTCCCTCTCTACTCGCCCTGGGTGTACACCTGACTCCAGTCCCTCACTGCTCGACCTGGGTGTACACCTGACTCCAGTCCCTCACTATTCACCCTGGGTGCACACCTGACTCCAGTCCCTCACTGCTCGACCTGGGTGTACACCTGACTCTAGTCCCTCACTACTCGACCTGTTTGTACACCTAACTCCAGTCCCTCACTATTCGCCCTGGGTGTGCACCTGACTCCAGTCCATCACGATTCAACCTGGGTGGAAACCTGACTCCAGTCCCTCACTACTCGACCTGGGTGTACACCTGACTCCAGTCCCTCACTATTCACCCTGGGTGTACACCTGACTCCTGTCCCTCTCTACTCGCCCTGGGTGGAAACCTGACTCCAGTCCCTCACTGCTCGACCTGGGTGTACACCTGACTCCAGTCCCTCACTACTCAACCTGGGTGTACACCTGACTCCAGTCTCTCACTACTCGACCTGGGTGTACACCTGACTCCAGTCCCTCACTGCTCGGCCTGTGTGTACACCTGACTCCAGTCCCTCACTACTCGACCAGCGTGTACACCTGACTCCTTCCCTCACTACTCGACCAGGGTGTACACCTGACTCCAGTCTCTCACTACTCGACCTGGGTGTACACCTGACTCCTGTCCCTCACTACTCGACCAGGGTGTGCACCTGACTCCAGTCTCTCACAACTCGACCTGGGTGTACACCTGACTCCAGTCCCTCAATACTCGACCTGAGTGTACACCTGACCCCACATCTCACAATGCAATGTGAAAATATGCAGGGGAATTTGCAGGTGGTGGTGTTCCCATTGCGTCTGCTGCCCTTGACCTTCTAGGTGGTAGAGGTCATGGGTTTGGAAGGTGCTGTCAAAGGAGCCTTGGTGTGTTGCTGCAGTGCATCTTGTAGATGGTACACACTGCTGCCACTGTGTGTCGGTGGTGGAGGGAGTGAATGTTTGTAGATGGGGTGCCAATCAATCGAGCTGCTTTGTCCTGGATGGTGTCGAGCTTCTTGAGTGTTGTTGGAGCTGCACCCATCCAGGCAAGTGGAGAGTATTCCATCACACTCCTGACTTGTGCCTTGCAGATGGTGGACAGTCTTTGTGGAGTCAGGAGGTGAGTTACTCACCTCAGGATTCCCAGCCTCTCACCTGCCCTTGTAACCACAGAACAAATGGGACCCCTGGGGTTAGAATATAATGAAGGAATTCGATTGTCACCCATAGCGGTGACTTCTGAGCATCGACTGTTACAAGACAAAACCAGGGGAAATTCTGAAACCAATAATGATCCGTGTACATAAAATACCAGAAAATGTTCTTTAGAAAACTCAGTACAGTCACTGTTCTGAGAACCACAGCCACCGTTTTGTCAGTGTGATATTTTGTTTTCAACTTCTGGCAACAAATGGCCACAAATCGATCGAGGGTGAAAGTGACGGTGAACCAGACAGAACAGCCTGTGGCTGCGTAAAGCAGGACGGTGTGAATATTACACACGGGGATCAAAAGCAAGGTAAGAAACTCCATCATATAGTGAATCGGAATGTGCCTCAGTATCAGATCGATGACAATGACCAGTAGATCCACCGCTGCCATGGTCACCAGGTAGTCAGTGACACATTTGGAGAGACCGCACTTTCCCCGAGACAGGATCACAATGGTCACTAAGTTAACTGTAAGGATGGGAAATAAAGAGGGTGATTATACATCAGGCTGGGACTAAAGCTACCAGTTTAACTGTGTATGATTGAAATGTACAAGCGTGTTACAATACAAAGGCAGCTCAATGGAGTTCAGGTACAGATGAGCCAGGGTGGAGCTGAATGGTGGAGCAGGTTTGAGGGACTGAATTTCCGTCTCCTGTCCCTATGTTACACAAACTCTCTGTCTCCTAGGTCTTGTTTGCAGAACTTGCTCAGTTTGTGGTCTTTGGGAGATCTGTGCCTCCGATATGGGCAGTGCAATGTCCTCAGTCACTGCAAAACACGACAACCTCAGACTTTGTCAAGGCTCTCATTGTCTCGCCTCTGATGCACAGCGTGCAACTTTCAAATCTGTTGGTCACAGGGACACGCCCACATCAGGCAGCCTCAGAATGGACGATGGATGCGCAGTGGGTTGGAAGAACTTCCTTGTATCCCAGTGTTAGAATCGGCAATATGAGAGCGAAATGCAAGCAGGAGTAGGCCAGAGGCCCCCTCAAGCCTGCTCCGCCATTCAACAAGATCATGGCTGGTCTTTGGCTTCAGTTCCATTCTCCCACACTATGGACTCCTTAAAAATCTATCGGTCTCAGCCTTGAGTATACTCAGCGATTGGGCATCCACAGCTCTCTGGGCTAGAGAATTCTAAAGACTCACAGCCCACTGAGTAAAGAAACAGCTCCTCAATTCAGCCTGAAATTATCGGGGATTATCGGGAGAATACTTCCATGCTGTGTTCCAGATGTTTCAGCCAGGAAAAATAGCTTTGACTCTGTCCAACCCACTTCGAATCTGAGAGCTTTTACTGAGATCATCTCCCACTCTTCCAACCTCCTCAGAGTACAGGCCCGATCCACTCAATCTCTTATCCTAGATGCCTCTCTCATCCCCCGGAACCAATGTTGGGAATCTTGGCTGCACCAATCCCCAAGACAACCATATCCGCCCTTCCATAAGGAGACTGAAACTGGGCAAGGTGCGGTCTCACCAAAGTCCTGTGCAATTGTTCCAAGGCTTCTATCTCTTGAACTTCAGCCCCATTGCAATAAAGGCCAACAGGCCATTGGCCTTCCTAATTGCCCACTGTACCTGTGTGCTGGCTTTCTGTGTACAAGGAGCACCCGAACCTCTCTGAGCATCAACACTGAGCAATTTCACACATATTACAACCCATTGTCCAATACTGACCAGAACATGCTCAGACCCTCCCTACAGTTCCAGTCTCCCCTACACCCTTCATACTGGGCAGCTGAATACAGGTCATGTTACAGCACCAACACCCAGCTGGTTGCCAAGCACCCAGGAGAGATGTTTCCTTGTTTGCTCCTCACTAGTCCTGTCATTGAACACCTTTCATTTGCATGGATTATGCCAGATTACAAATCATTGATGAGATAATAAGTGTTTCAGCCAACCAGCACTGCCATCGGTCATAGGTCAATCCGCTGTGGTGGATGTAGGAGTTGGAGCTGTCACTGAGACTGACACTGTTCACAGCAGATTGGAGCCGAGACTGAGGAGGAAGCAGCTGGAACTGAACCCACTGCATCTCCCACCCAGTGACACCTCCTTTGGAGACTCTGGTCAGCAGTCGGGTACGGGCGGACAGTTAGAATTAACTCAGGAGATTGTCACTTGCTAGGTGATGACTCAGGGTGTTTGTTCTGCTTGTCCAGTCCCCATGCAGGGCTCAGTAATGGACTTGTGTTGGAATATTAGAAGGGTGTCTGTACAGGAGACTGGAGAGGGACCTGGAGGACAGAGATGGCAGGTCAGGAACAAACACGGTTTATCAGAACATTAGAACATTACAGCGCAGTACAGGCCCTTCGGCCCTCGATGTTGCGCTGACAAGTGAATCCATCTGACCTACACTATTCCATTTTCATCCATATGTCTATCCAATGACCACTTAAATGCCCTTTAAGTTGGCGGGTCTGCTACTGTTGCAGGCAGGGCGTTCCACGCCTCGACTACTCTCTGAGTAATGAAACTACCTCTAACATCTGTCCTATATCTATCACCCCTCAACTTAAAGCTATGTCCCCTCGTGTTGGCCATCACCATCCGAGGAAAAAGACTCTCACTAGCCACCCTATCTAACCTTCTGATTATCTTATATGTCTCTATTAAGTCACCTCTCCTCCTCCTTCTCACCAACGAAAACAAACTCAAGTCCCTCAGCCTTTCCTCGTAACATCTTCCCTCCATCCCAGGCAACATCCTCGTAAATCTCCTCTGCACCCTTTCCAAAGCTTCCACATCCTTCCTACAATGCGGTGACCAGAATTGCACGCAATACTCCAGGTGCGGACTCAGGAATATTAAGGAGTTTAATCACTGGGGGCGGATAGGAAATGGAACAGAGAAACAGGGAAGGATTGGAGTCAAGGACTTGGTGTTTATAAAGGACATGCAAGGAGTGAGAGAGAGAGAACTCACCTCTGTGTGTAGCTGACTAGTGAGGGAGAGCTCACCTCTGTCTGTAGCTGACTCAGTGAGGGAGAAAGAGAGAGCTCACCTCTGTCTGTAGCTGACCAGTGAAGTAGTGAGGGAGAGCTCACCTCTGTGTGTAGCTGACTCAGTGAGGGAGAGAGGGAGAGCTCACCTCTGTGTGTAGCTGACAAGTGAGGCAGAGAGGGAGAGCTCACCTCTGTGTGTTGCTGACTCAGTGAGGGAGAGAGGGAGAGCTCACCTCTGTCTGTTGCTGACTCAGTGAGGGAGAGAGGGAGAGCTCACCTCTGTCTGTAGCTGACTCAGTGAGGGAAAGAGGGAGAGCTCACCTCTGTCTGTAGCTGACTAGTGAGGGAGAGAAGGAGAGCTCAGCTCTGTCTGCAGCTGACAGAGTGAGGGAGAGAGGGAGAGTTCACCTCTGTCTGTAGCTGACTCAGTGAGGGAGAGAGGGAGAGCTCACTTCTGTCTGTAGCTGACTCAGTGAGGGAGAGAGGGAGAGCTCACCTCTGTCTGTAGCTGACTAGTGAGGGAGAGAGGGAGAGCTCACCTCTGTCTGTAGCTGACACAGTGAGGGAGAGAGGGAGAGCTCACCTCTGTCTGTAGCAGACTCAGTGAGGGAGAGAGGGAGAGCTCACCTCTGTCTGTTGCTGACTCAGTGAGGGAGAGAGGGAGAGCTCACCTCTGTCTGTAGCTGACTCAGTGAGGGAGAGAGGGAGAGCTCACCTCTATCTGTAGCTGACTCGTGAGGGAGAGAAGGAGAGCTCAGCTCTGTCTGTAGCTGACAGAGTGAGGGAGAGAGGGAGTGCTCACCTCTGTCTGTAGCTGACTCAGTGAGGGAGAGAGGGAGAGCTCACCTCTGTCTGTCGCTGACTCAGTGAGGGAGAGAGGGAGAGCTCACCTCTGTCTGTAGCTGACTAGTGAGGCAGAGAGGGAGAGCTCACCTCTGTCTGTAGCTGACACAGTGAGGGAGAGAGGGAGAGCTCACCTCTGTCTGTAGCTGACTCAGTGAGGGAGAGAGGGAGAGCTCACCTCTCTCTGTAGCTGACTAGTGAGGGAGAGAGGGAGAGCTCACCTCTGTCTGCAGCAGACAAAGTGAGGGAGAGAGGGAGAGCTCACCTCTGTCTGTAGCTGACTCAACGAGGGAGAGAGGTTGTGCTCACCTCTGTCTGGAGCTGACCAGTGAGGGAGAGAGGGAGAGCTCACCTCTGTCTGTAGCTGACTATTGAGGGAGAGAGAGAGAGCTCACCTCTGTCTGTAGCTGACCTCCCTCTCTTCCTCACTGAGTCAGCTACAGACAGAGGTGAGCTCTCCCTCTCTCCCGCACTAGTCAGCTACACACAGAGTTGAGCTCTCTCTCTCTCCCTCTCTGAGTCAGCTACACACAGCGGTGAACTCTCCCTCTCTCGCACACTGAGTCAGCTACACACAGAGTTGAACTCTCCCTCTCTACCTCACTAGTCAGCTACACACAGAGGTGAGCTCTCTCTCTCTACCTCACTAGTCAGCTACACACAGAGGTGAACTCTCTCTCTCTCCCTCACTCAGTCAGCTACACACAGAGGAGAGCTCTCCCTCTCTCCCTCACTGGTCAGCTACACACAGAGGTGAGCTCTCCATCTCTCCCTCGCTGAGTCAGCTACACACAGAGGTGAGCTCTCCCTCTCTCCCTCACTGAGTCAGCTACACACAGAGGTGAGCTCTCCCTCTCTCCCTCACTGAGTCAACTACACACAGAGGTGAGCTCTCCCTCTCTCCCTCACTGAGTCAGCGACAGAGAGGTGAGCTCTCCCTCTATCCGTCACTAGTTATCTACACACAGAGGTGAGCTCTCCCTCTCTCCCTCACAGAGTCAGCTACGCACAGAGGTGAGCTCTCCCTCTCTCCCTCACTAGTCAGCTACACACAGAGGTGAGCTCTCCCTCTCTCCCTCACTGAGTCAGCTACACACAGAGGTGAGCTCTCTCTCTCTTCCTCACTCGTCAGTTACACACAGAGGTGAGCTCTCTCTCTCTCCCTCACTGAGTCAGCTACACACAGAGGTGACCTCTCCCTCTCTCCCTCATTGAGTCAGCTACACACAGAGGTGAGCTCTGCCTCTCACCCTCACTGAGTCAGCTACACACAGAGGTGAGCACTCTCTCTCTCCCTCACTGAGTCAGCTACACACAGAGGTGAGCTCTCCCTCTCTCCCTCACTAGTCAGCTACACACAGAGGTGAGCTCTCCCTCTCTCCCTCACTGAGTCAGCTACGCACAGAGGTGAGCTCTCCCTCTCTCCCTCACTACGTCAGCTACACACAGAGGTGTGCTCTCCCTCTCTCCCTCACTGAGTCAGCTACGCACAGAGGTGAGCTTTCCCTCTCTCCATCACTAGTCAGCGACACACAGAGGTGAGCTCTCTCTCTCTCCCTCACTGAATCAGCTACACACAGAGGTGAGCTCTCCCTCTCTCCCTCACTGAGTCAGCTACACACAGAGGTGAGCTCTCCCTCTCTCCCTCACTGAGTCAGCTACACACAGAGGTGAGCTCTCCCTCTCTCCCTCACTGAGTCAACTACACACAGAGGTGAGCTCTCTCTCTCTCCCTCACTGGCTCAGCTACGCACGGAGGTGAGCTCCCGCTCTCTCCCTCACTAGTCAGCGACACACAGGGGTGAGCTCTCCCTCTCTCCCTCATTAGTCAGCTACAGACAGAGGTGAGCTCTCTCTCTCCCTCACTAGTCAGCGACACACAGAGGTGAGCTCTCTCTCTCTCCCTCACTGAGTCAGCTACACATAGAGGTGAGCTCTCTCTCTCCCTCACTAGTCAGCTACACACAGAGGTGAGCTCTCCCTCTCTCCCTCACTGAGTCAGCTACACACAGAGGTGAGCTCTCTCTCCCTCACTGAGTCAGCTACACACAGAGTTGAGCTCTCCCTCTCTCCCTCACTAGTCAGCTCCAGACAGAGGTGAGCTCTCTCTCTCCCTCACTAGTCAGCTACACACAGAGGTGAGCTCTCCCTCTCTCCCTCACTGAGTCAGCTACACACAGAGGTGAGCTCTCCCTCTCTCCCTCACTGAGTCAGCTACACACTGAGGTGAGCTCTCCCTCTCTCCCTCACTGAGTCAACTACATACACAGGTGAGCTCCCGCTCTCTCACTCACTAATCAGCGACACAGAGGCGAGCTCTCCCTCATTAGTCAGCTCCAGACAGAGGTGAGCTCTCTCTCTCTCCCTCACTGAGTCAGCTACACATAGAGGTGAGCTCTCTCTCTCCCTCACTAGTCAGCTACACACAGAGGTGAGCTCTCCCTCTCTCCCTCACTGAGTCAGCTACACACAGAGGTGAGCTCTCTCTCTCTCCCTCACTAGTCAGCTACACACAGAGGTGAGCTCTCTCTCTCTCCCTCACTGAGTCAGCTAAAGGCAGAGGTGAGCTCTCCCTCTCTCCCTCACTAGTCAGCTCCAGACAGAGGTGAGCTCTCCCTCTCTCCCTCACGAGTCCCGACAGACAGAGGTGAGCTCTCCCTCTCTCCCTCACTGAGTCAGCTACACACAGAGATCAGCTCTCTCTCTCTCCCTCACTGAGACAGCAGCACACAGAGGTGAGCTCTCGCTCTCTCCCTCACTGAGTCAGCTACACACAGAGGTGAGCTCTCCCTCTCTCCCTCATTGAGACTATTACAGTCAGAGGTGAGCTCTCCCTCTCTCCCTCACTGAGTCAGCTAAACACATGGGTGAGCTCTCTCTCTCTCTCTCACTGAGTCAGCGACAGACAGAGGTGTGCTCTCCCTCTCTCCCTCACTAGTCAGCTCCAGACAGAGGTGAGCTCTCCCTCTCTCCCTCACTCGTCCCTATAGACAGAGGTGAGCTCTCCCTCTCTCCCTCACTGAGTCAGCTACACACAGAGATGATCTCTCTCTCTCTCCCTCACTGAGACAGCTACACACAGAGATGAGCTCTCTCTCTCTCCCTCACTGAGTCAGCTACACACAGAGATGATCTCTCTCTCTCTCCCTCACTGAGACAGCTACACACAGAGGTGTGCTCTCCCTCTCTCCCTCACTGAGTCAGCTACACACAGAGATGATCTCTCTCTCTCTCCCTCACTGAGACAGCTACACACAGAGATGAGCTCTCTCTCTCTCCCTCACTGAGACAGCTACACACAGAGATGATCTCTCTCTCTCTCCCTCACTGAGACAGCTACACACAGAGATGAGCTCTCTCTCTCTCCCTCACTGAGTCAGCAACAGACAGAGGTGAGCTCTCTCTCTTCACCTCGCTAGTCAGCTACTGACAGAGGTGAGCTCTCTCTCTCTCCCTCACTGAGTCAGCTACACACAGAGGTGATCTCTCCCTCTCTCCCTCGCTAGTCAGCTACTGACAGAGGTGAGCTCTCTCTCTCTCCCTCACTGAGTCAGCTACAGACAGAGGTGAGCTCTCCCTCTCTCCCTCACTGGTCAGCTCCAGACAGAGGTGAGCTCTCCCTCTCTCCCTCATTGAGACTATTACAGTCAGAGATGAGCTCTCCCTCTCTCCCTCACTAGTCAGCTCCAGACAGAGGTGAGCTCTCCCTATAACCCTCACGAGTCCCTACAGACAGATGTGAGCTCTCCCTCTCTCCCTCACTGAGTCAGCTACACACAGAGATGAGCTCTCTCTCTCTCCCTCACTGAGTCAGCTACACACAGAGGTGAGCTCTCACTCTCTCCCTCACTGAGTCAGCTACACACAGAGGTGAGCTCTCCCTTTCTCCCTCACTGAGCCAGCTACACACAGATGTGAGTTCTCTCTCTCTCCCTCACTCAGTCAGCTACACACAGAGGTGAGCTCTCCCTCTCTCCCTCACTGGTCAGCTACACACAGAGGTGAGCTCTCCCTCACTGAGTCAGCTACAAACAGAGGTGAGCTCTCCCTCTCTCCCTCATTGAGACTATTACAGTCAGAGGTGAGCTCTCCCTCTCTCCCTCACTGAGTCAGCTACACACAGAGGTGAGCTCTCACTCTCTCCCTCACTGAGTCAGCTACACACAGAGGTGAGCTCTCCCTTTCTCCCTCACTGAGCCAGCTACACACAGATGTGAGTTCTCTCTCTCCCTCACTGAGTCAGCTACACACAGAGGTGAGCTCTCCCTCTCTCCCTCACTGGTCAGCTACACACAGAGGTGAGCTCTCCCTCACTGAGTCAGCGACAAACAGAGGTGAGCTCTCCCTCTCTCCCTCATTGAGACTATTACAGTCAGAGGTGAGCTCTCCCTCTCTCCCTCACTGAGTCAGCTAAACACAGAGGTGAGCTCTCTCTCTCTCTCTCACTGAGTCAGCGACAGACAGAGGTGTGCTCTCCCTCTCTCCCTCACTAGTCAGCTCCAGACAGAGGTGAGCTCTCCCTCTCTCCCTCACTCGTCCCTATAGACAGAGGTGAGCTCTCCCTCTCTCCCTCACTGAGTCAGCTGCACACAGAGATGATCTCTCTCTCTCTCCCTCACTGAGACAGCTACACACAGAGATGAGCTCTCTCTCTCTCCCTCAATGAGTCAGCTACACACAGAGATGATCTCTCTCTCTCTCCCTCACTGAGACAGCTACACACAGAGATGATCTCTCTCTCTCTCCCTCACTGAGACAGCTACACACAGAGATGAGCTCTCTCTCTCTCCCTCACTGAGACAGCTACACACAGAGATGATCTCTCTCTCTCTCCCTCACTGAGACAGCTACACACAGAGATGAGCTCCCTCTCTCTCCCTCACTGAGTCAGCAACAGACAGAGGTGAGCTCTCTCTCTCCACCTCGCTAGTCAGCTACTGACAGAGGTGAGCTCTCTCTCTCTGCCTCACTGAGTCAGCTACACACAGAGGTGAGCTCTCTCTCTCTCCCTCGCTAGTCAGCTACTGACAGAGGTGAGCTCTCTCTCTCTCCCTCACTGAGTCAGCTACAGACAGAGGTGAGCTCTCCCTCTCTCCCTCACTGGTCAGCTCCAGACAGAGGTGAGCTCTCCCTCTCTCCCTCATTGAGACTATTACAGTCAGAGATGAGCTCTCCCTCTCTCCCTCACAAGTCAGCTCCAGACAGAGGTGAGCTCTCCCCATAACCCTCACGAGTCCCTACAGACAGATGTGAGCTCTCCCTCTCTCCCTCACTGAGTCAGCTATACACAGAGATGAGCTCTCTCTCTCTCCCTCACTGAGTCAGCTACACACAGAGGTGAGCTCTCACTCTCTCCCTCACTGAGTCAGCTACACACAGAGGTGAGCTCTCCCTTTCTCCCTCACTGAGCCAGCTACACACAGATGTGAGTTCTCTCTCTCTCCCTCACTGAGTCAGCTACACACAGAGGTGAGCTCTCCCTCTCTCCCTCACTGGTCAGCTACACACAGAGGTGAGCTCTCCCTCTCTGAGTCAGCTACAAACAGAGGTGAGCTCTCCCTCTCTCCCTCATTGAGACTATTACAGTCAGAGGTGAGCTCTCCCTCTCTCCCTCACTGAGTCAGCTAAACACAGAGGTGCATCCTGAGATCCACACTCAGTGCTATGCGCCGCCATATGCACACACTGGACCTCTCTCTCCAGCAGCACCGTCTTACCTTATCTCAAATCTGTTCTACTCCGCAGTTTCATCTCATCTTACGTCTCATCCGACGCATTAACAAAAAACTTTTTTTCTTCCTTTCAGGTGTTAAGGAACGCAAGCTCCAGCAGCTGATGGGGACTAATGCCCCTCCAGATCCTCCTTCCGCTTCACTTCCCTCTGACCCCACCCCTTCTGATCTGACCCCTTGCCGTGTATTCACTATACCCTCTGACCTCCCCCTCTCTGATGCTGAGCGTTCTGTACTCAGCAAAGGTCTCAGTTTTATCCCCTTACGCCCCCACCTCAATGAATTTCGCGCTCGGCATGACGTTGAGCTCTTCTTCCGTCGCCTCCGCCTCCGGGCTCACTTCTTCGACCAGGAGTCCTCCCCCCGACCAGCAGACCCATTCACCCGCCTCCAGCATTCTCCCTCTACCTGGACCCCTCACCCTGGCCTCTTACCCGCTCTTGATCTCTTCATTGAAAACTGTCGGCGAGACATTGGTCGTCTCAATTTCTCTGCCCCCCTCACTCACTCTAACCTGTCCCCCTCTGAACTTGAGGCACTCCGTTCTCTCAGGTCTAACCCCGACATGGTCATCAAACCTGCAGACAAGGGTGGTGCTGTTGTTGTATGGCGTACTGACCTCTACCTTGCAGAAGCTCAACGCCAACTCACAGACACCTCTTCCTACCTCCCTCTGGACCATGACCCCACCACCGAACATCAAGCCACCGTCCAAAGGACTGTCACTGACCTCATCTCCTCTGGAGATCTTCCCTCTACAGCTTCCAACCTCATAGTCCCGCAACCCCGGACAGCCCGCTTCTACCTCCTTCCCAAAATCCACAAACGGGACTGTCCTGGCAGACCCATTGTGTCAGCCTGCTCCTGCCCAACTGAACTTATTTCTTCCTATCTAGACTCTATCTTTTCTCCGCTGGTCCAGTCTCTTCCCACCTACATCCGTGACTCTTCTGACGCCCTACGTCATTTTGACAATTTCCAGTTTCCTGGTCCCAACCGCCTCCTCTTCACTATGGACGTCCAATCGCTCTACACCTCCATCCCCCACCAGGATGGTTTGAGGGCTCTCCGCTTCTTCCTGGAACAGAGGCCCAACCAGTCCCCATCCACCAACACCCTCCTCCGCCTGGCTGAACTTGTTCTCACATTGAACAACTTCTCCTTCAACTCCATGCATTTCCTTCAAGTAAAAGGTGTCGCTATGGGTACCCACATGGGTCCTAGTTATGCCTGTCTTTTTGTGGGATATGTCGAGCATTCTTTGTTCCAGTCCTACTCAGGCCCCCTCCCCCAACTCTTTTTCCGGTACATTGATGACTGTATCGGTGCCGTTTCCTGCTCCCGCCCCGAACTAGAAAACTTTATCAACTTTGCTTCCAATTTCTACCCTTCTCTCACCTTTACATGGTCCATCTCTGACACTTCCCTTCCCTTCCTCGACTTCTCTGTCTCCATCTCTGGGGATAGGTTGTCTACTAATATTCATTATAAGCCCACTGACTCCCACAGCTACCTCGACTACACTTCTTCACACCCTACCTCCTGTAAGGACTCCATTCCATTCTCCCAGTTTCTCCGTCTCCGACGCATCTGCTCTGATGATGCTACCTTCCATGACGGTGCTTCTGATATGACCTCCTTTTTCCTCAACCGAGGATTTCCCCCCACTGTGGTTGACAGGGCCCTCAACCGTGTCCGACCCATTCCCCGCACCTCTACCCTCACCCCTTCCCCTCCCTCCCAGAACCGTGACAGGGTTCCCCTTGTCCTCACTTTTCATCCCACCAGCCTCCATATCCAAAGGATCATCCTCCGCCATTTTCGCCACCTCCAGCGTGATGCCACTACCAGTCGCATCTTCCCCTCTCTTCCCCTGTCAGCATTCCGAAGGGATCGTTCCCTCCGCGACACCCTGGTCCACTCCTCCATTACCCCCACCACCTCGTCCCCATCCCAGGGCACCTTCCCTTGCAATCGCAGGAGGTGTAATACCTGTCCCTTTACCTCCTCTCTCCTCACTATCCCAGGCCCCAAACACTCCTTTCAGGTGAAGCAGCGATTTACTTGTACTTCTTTCAATGTAGTATACTGTATTCGCTGCTCACAGTGTGGTCTCCTCTACATTGGGGAGACCAAGCGCAGACTGGGTGACCGCTTTGCGGAACATCTCCGCTCAGTCCGCAAGCAGGACCCTGAGCTTCCGGTTGCTTGCCATTTCAACACTCCCCCCTGCTCTCATGCTCACATCTCTGTCCTGGGATTGCTGCAGTGTTCCAGTGAACATCAACGCAAGCTCGAGGAACAGCATCTCATCTACCGATTAGGCACACTACAGCCTGCCGGTCTGAACATTGAGTTCAATAATTTCAGAGCATGACAGCCCCCCACTTTACTTTCATTTTTAGTCATTTTTAGTTATTTTTTCTTCCTTTTTTTTTTTTTTTTTTTGGCATTCCTTTTTACATTTTTTACAATCTTTTTTTGTATTTATTTCAGTTCATCTTAGTTTGTTCAGTTTGCTCACCCACTGTTTTTTTCAGGTTGTTTTTCTTCAGGTTTGCACTTGCTGATGTTCAATATTCAGTATATTCACACCTAATCTGTACTAATGCTTTGTCTTTCAACACACCATTAACATATTGTTTGCCTTTGCTCCGTGACCTTTTGGTCAGCTATGTGGCCTGGTCCAATCTGCACCTTCTCCTTTGTTATCTCTTGCCCAACCCCCACCTCACTTGTTTATAATCTGTGACTTTTCTAATATTTGTCAGTTCCGAAGAAGGGTCACTGATCCGAAACGTTAACTCTGCTTCTCTTTCCACAGATGCTGCCAGACCTGCTGAGTGAATCCAGCATTTCTTGTTTTTGTTACAGAGGTGAGCTCTCTCTCTCTCTCTCACTGAGTCAGCGACAGACAGAGGTGTGCTCTCCCTCTCTCCCTCACTCGTCAGCTCCAGACAGAGGTGAGCTCTTCCTCTCTCCCTCACTCATCCCTATAGACAGAGGTGAGCTTTCCCTCTCTCCCTCACTGAGTCAGCTACACACAGAGATGATCTCTCTCTCTCTCCCTCACTGAGACAGCTACACACAGAGATGAGCTCTCTCTCTCTCCCTCACTGAGTCAGCTACACACAGAGATGATCTCTCTCTCTCTCCCTCACTGAGACAGCTACACACAGAGATGAGCTCTCTCTCTCCCTCACTGAGACAGCTACACACAGAGATGATCTCTCTCTCTCTCCCTCACTGAGACAGCTACACACAGAGATGAGCTCTCTCTCTCTCCCTCACTGAGTCAGCAACAGACAGAGGTGAGCTCTCTCTCTCCACCTCGCTAGTCAGCTACTGACAGAGGTGAGCTCTCTCTCTCTCCCTCACTGAGTCAGCTACACACAGAGGTGAGCTCTCTCTCTCTCCCTCGCTAGTCAGCTACTGACAGAGGTGAGCTCTCTCTCTCTCCCTCACTGAGTCAGCTACAGACAGAGGTGAGCTCTCCCTCTCTCCCTCACTGGTCAGCTCCAGACAGAGGTGAGCTCTCCCTCTCTCCCTCATTGAGACTATTACAGTCAGAGATGAGCTCTCCCTCTCTCCCTCACTAGTCAGCTCCAGACAGAGGTGAGCTCTCCCTATAACCCTCACGAGTCCCTACAGACAGATGTGAGCTCTCCCTCTCTCCCTCACTGAGTCAGATACACACAGAGATGAGCTCTCTCTCTCTCCCTCACTGAGTCAGCTACACACAGAGGTGAGCTCTCACTCTCTCCCTCACTGAGTCAGCTACACACAGAGGTGAGCTCTCCCTTTCTCCCTCACTGAGCCAGCTACACACAGATGTGAGTTCTCTCTCTCTCCCTCACTGAGTCAGCTACACACAGAGGTGAGCTCTCCCTCTCTCCCTCACTGGTCAGCTACACACAGAGGTGAGCTCTCCCTCACTGAGTCAGCTACAAACAGAGGTGAGCTCTCCCTCTCTCCCTCATTGAGACTATTACAGTCAGAGGTGAGCTCTCCCTCTCTCCCTCACTGAGTCAGCTAAACACAGAGGTGAGCTCTCTCTCTCTCTCTCACTGAGTCAGCGACAGACAGAGGTGTGCTCTCCCTCTCTCCCTCACTAGTCAGCTCCAGACAGAGGTGAGCTCTCCCTCTCTCCCTCACTCGTCCCTATAGACAGAAGTGAGCTCTCCCTCTCTCCCTCACTGAGTCAGCTGCACACAGAGATGATCTCTCTCTCTCTCCCTCACTGAGACAGCTACACACAGAGATGAGCTCTCTCTCTGTCCCTCACTGAGTCAGCTACACACAGAGATGATCTCTCTCTCTCTCCCTCACTGAGACAGCTACACACAGAGATGAGCTCTCTCTCTCTCCCTCACTGAGACAGCTACACACAGAGATGATCTCTCTCTCTCTCCCTCACTGAGACAGCTACACACAGAGATGAGCTCCCTCTCTCTCCCTCACTGAGTCAGCAACAGACAGAGGTGAGCTCTCTCTCTCCACCTCGCTAGTCAGCTACTGACAGAGGTGAGCTCTCTCTCTCTCCCTCACTGAGTCAGCTACACACAGAGGTGAGCTCTCTCTCTCTCCCTCGCTAGTCAGCTACTGACAGAGGTGAGCTCTCTCTCTCTCCCTCACTGAGTCAGCTACAGACAGAGGTGAGCTCTCCCTCTCTCCCTCACTGGTCAGCTCCAGACAGAGGTGAGCTCTCCCTCTCTCCCTCATTGAGACTATTACAGTCAGAGATGAGCTCTCCCTCTCTCCCTCACTAGTCAGCTCCAGACAGAGGTGAGCTCTCCCTATAACCCTCACGAGTCCCTACAGACAGATGTGAGCTCTCCCTCTCTCTCTCACTGAGTCAGCTACACACAGAGATGAGCTCTCTCTCTCTCCCTCACTGAGTCAGCTACACACAGAGGTGAGCTCTCACTCTCTCCCTCACTGAGTCAGCTACACACAGAGGTGAGCTCTCCCTTTCTCCCTCACTGAGCCAGCTACACACAGATGTGAGTTCTCTCTCTCTCCCTCACTGAGTCAGCTACACACAGAGGTGAGCTCTCCCTCTCTCCCTCACTGGTCAGCTACACACAGAGGTGAGCTCTCCCTCACTGAGTCAGCTACAAACAGAGGTGAGCTCTCCCTCTCTCCCTCATTGAGACTATTACAGTCAGAGGTGAGCTCTCCCTCTCTCCCTCACTGAGTCAGCTAAACACAGAGGTGAGCTCTCTCTCTCTCTCTCACTGAGTCAGCGACAGACAGAGGTGTGCTCTCCCTCTCTCCCTCACTAGTCAGCTCCAGACAGAGGTGAGCTCTCCCTCTCTCCCTCACTCGTCCCTATAGACAGAGGTGAGCTCTCCCTCTCTCCCTCACTGAGTCAGCTACACACAGAGATGATCTCTCTCTCTCTCCCTCACTGAGACAGCTACACACAGAGGTGAGCTCTCTCTCTCTCCCTCACTGAGTCAGCTACACACAGAGATGATCTCTCCCTCTCTCCCTCACTGAGACAGCTACACACAGAGGTGAGCTCTCTCTCTCCCTCACTAGTCAGCTACTGACATAGGTGAGCACTCTCTCTCTCCCTCACTGAGTCAGCTACACACAGAGGTCAGCTCTCTCTCTCCCTCACTAGTCAGCTACTGACATAGGTGAGCACTCTCTCTCTCCCTCACTGAGTCAGCTACACACAGAGGTCAGCTCTCTCTCTCTCCCTCGCTTGTCAGCTACTGACAGAGGTGAGCTCTCTCTCTCTCCCTCACTGAGTCAGCTACAGACAGAGGTGAGCTCTCCCTCTCTCCCTCACTGGTCAGCTCCAGACAGAGGTGAGCTCTCCCTCTCTCCCTCATTGAGACTATTACAGTCAGAGGTGAGCTCTCCCTCTCTCCCTCACTGAGTCAGCTAAACACAGAGGTGAGCTCTCTCTCTCTCCCTCACTGAGTTAGCTACAGACAGAGGTGTGCTCTCCCTCTCTCCCTCACTCGTCCCTATAGACAGAGGTGAGCACTCCCTCTCTCCCTCACTGAGTCAGCTACACACAGAGGTGATCTCTCCCTCTCTCCCTCACTAGTCCCTACAGACAGAGGTGAGCTCTCCCTCTCTCCCTCACTGAGTCAGCTACACACAGAGGTGAGCTCTCTCTCTCTTGCTCACTGAGTCAGCTACACCCAGAGGTGAGCTCTCTCTCTCCCTCACTAGTCAGCTACTGACATAGGTGAGCTCTCTCTCTCTCCCTCACTGAGTCAGCTACACACAGAGGTGAGCTCTTTCTCTCTCCCTCGCATGTCAGCTACTGACAGAGGTGAGCTCGAGCTCTCTCCCTCACTGAGTCAGCTACACACAGAGTTGAGCTCTCTCTCTCTCCCTCTCTGAGTCAGCTACACACAGCGGTGAACTCTCCCTCTCTCGCACACTGAGTCAGCTACACACAGAGTTGAACTCTCCCTCTCTACCTCACTAGTCAGCTACACACAGAGGTGAGCTCTCTCTCTCTACCTCACTAGTCAGCTACACACAGAGGTGAACTCTCTCTCTCTCCCTCACTCAGTCAGCTACACACAGAGGAGAGCTC
The DNA here is from genome assembly GCF_036365525.1 of Heterodontus francisci. Taxonomy (NCBI): domain Eukaryota; kingdom Metazoa; phylum Chordata; class Chondrichthyes; order Heterodontiformes; family Heterodontidae; genus Heterodontus; species Heterodontus francisci. The sequence goes on along the minus strand of NW_027141121.1, from coordinate 1,265,366 downwards.
TCCCTCTCTCCCTCACTGGTCAGCTACACACAGAGGTGAGCTCTCCATCTCTCCCTCGCTGAGTCAGCTACACACAGAGGTGAGCTCTCCCTCTCTCCCTCACTGAGTCAGCTACACACAGAGGTGAGCTCTCCCTCTCTCCCTCACTGAGTCAACTACACACAGAGGTGAGCTCTCCCTCTCTCCCTCACTGAGTCAGCGACAGAGAGGTGAGCTCTCCCTCTATCCGTCACTAGTTATCTACACACAGAGGTGAGCTCTCCCTCTCTCCTTCACTGAGTCAGCTACGCACAGAGGTGAGCTCTCCCTCTCTCCCTCACTGAGTCAGCCAGACACAGAGGTGAGCTCTCTCTCTCTTCCTCACTCGTCAGTTACACACAGAGGTGAGCTCTCTCTCTCTCCCTCACTGAGTCAGCTACACACAGAGGTGACCTCTCCCTCTCTCCCTCACTGAGTCAGCTACACACAGAGGTGAGCTCTGCCTCTCTCCCTCACTGAGTCAGCTACACACAGAGGTGAGCACTCTCTCTCTCCCTCACTGAGTCAGCTACACACAGAGGTGAGCTCTGCCTCTCTCCCTCACTGAGTCAGCTACACACAGAGGTGAGCACTCTCTCTCTCCCTCACTGAGTCAGCTACACACAGAGGTGAGCTCTCCCTCTCTCCCTCACTAGTCAGCTACACACAGAGGTGAGCTCTCCCTCTCTCCCTCACTGAGTCAGCTACGCACAGAGGTGTGCTCTCCCTCTCTCCCTCACTGAGTCAGCTACGCACAGAGGTGAGCTCTCCCTCTCTCCCTCACTAGTCAGCAACACACAGAGGTGAGCTCTCTCTCTCTCCCTCACTGAGTCAGCTACACATAGAGGTGAGCTCTCTCTCTCCCTCACTAGTCAGCTACACACAGAGGTGAGCTCTCCCTCTCTCCCTCACTGAGTCAGCTACACACAGAGGTGAGCTCTCTCTCTCTCCCTCACTGAGTCAGCTACACATAGAGGTGAGCTCTCTCTCTCTCCCTCACTGGCTCAGCTACGCACGGAGGTGAGCTCCCGCTCTCTCCCTCACTAGTCAGCGACACACAGGGGTGAGCTCTCCCTCTCTCCCTCATTAGTCAGCTACAGACAGAGGTGAGCTCTCTCTCTCCCTCACTAGTCAGCGACACACAGAGGTGAGCTCTCTCTCTCTCCCTCACTGAGTCAGCTACACATAGAGGTGAGCTCTCTCTCTCCCTCACTAGTCAGCTACACACAGAGGTGAGCTCTCCCTCTCTCCATCACTGAGTCAGCTACACACAGAGGTGAGCTCTCTCTCCCTCACTGAGTCAGCTACACACAGAGTTGAGCTCTCCCTCTCTCCCTCACTAGTCAGCTCCAGACAGAGGTGAGCTCTCTCTCTCCCTCACTAGTCAGCTACACACAGAGGTGAGCTCTCCCTCTCTCCCTCACTGAGTCAGCTACACACAGAGGTGAGCTCTCCCTCTCTCCCTCACTGAGTCAGCTACACACAGAGGTGAGCTCTCTCTCTCTCCCTCACTGAGTCAGCTACACACAGAGATGATCTCTCCCTCTCTCCCTCACTGAGACAGCTACACACAGAGGTGATCTCTCCCTCTCTCCCTCACTAGTCCCTACAGACAGAGGTGAGCTCTCCCACTCTCCCTCACTGAGTCAGCTACACACAGAGGTGAGCTCTCTCTCTCTCGCTCACTGAGTCAGCTACACCCAGAGGTGAGCTCTCTCTCTCCCTCACTAGTCAGCTACTGACATAGGTGAGCACTCTCTCTCTCCCTCACTGAGTCAGCTACACACAGAGGTCAGCTCTCTCTCTCTCCCTCGCTTGTCAGCTACTGACAGAGGTGAGCTCTCTCTCTCTCCCTCACTGAGTCAGCTACAGACAGAGGTGAGCTCTCCCTCTCTCCCTCACTGGTCAGCTCCAGACAGAGGTGAGCTCTCCCTCTCTCCCTCATTGAGACTATTACAGTCAGAGGTGAGCTCTCCCTCTCTCCCTCACTGAGTCAGCTAAACACAGAGGTGAGCTCTCTCTCTCTCCCTCACTGAGTTAGCTACAGACAGAGGTGTGCTCTCCCTCTCTCCCTCACTCGTCCCTATAGACAGAGGTGAGCACTCCCTCTCTCCCTCACTGAGTCAGCTACACACAGAGGTGATCTCTCCCTCTCTCCCTCACTAGTCCCTACAGACAGAGGTGAGCTCTCCCTCTCTCCCTCACTGAGTCAGCTACACACAGAGGTGAGCTCTCTCTCTCTCGCTCACTGAGTCAGCTACACCCAGAGGTGAGCTCTCTCTCTCCCTCACTAGTCAGCTACTGACATAGGTGAGCTCTCTCTCTCTCCCTCACTGAGTCAGCTACACACAGAGGTGAGCTCTTTCTCTCTCCCTCGCATGTCAGCTACTGACAGAGGTGAGCTCTCTCTCTCTCCCTCACTGAGTCAGCTACACACAGAGTTGAGCTCTCTCTCTCTCCCTCTCTGAGTCAGCTACACACAGCGGTGAACTCTCCCTCTCTCGCACACTGAGTCAGCTACACACAGAGTTGAACTCTCCCTCTCTACCTCACTAGTCAGCTACACACAGAGGTGAGCTCTCTCTCTCTACCTCACTAGTCAGCTACACACAGAGGTGAACTCTCTCTCTCTCCCTCACTCAGTCAGCTACACACAGAGGAGAGCTCTCCCTCTCTCCCTCACTGGTCAGCTACACACAGAGGTGAGCTCTCCATCTCTCCCTCGCTGAGTCAGCTACACACAGAGGTGAGCTCTCCCTCTCTCCCTCACTGAGTCAGCTACACACAGAGGTGAGCTCTCCCTCTCTCCCTCACTGAGTCAACTACACACAGAGGTGAGCTCTCCCTCTCTCCCTCACTGAGTCAGCGACAGAGAGGTGAGCTCTCCCTCTATCCGTCACTAGTTATCTACACACAGAGGTGAGCTCTCCCTCTCTCCTTCACTGAGTCAGCTACGCACAGAGGTGAGCTCTCCCTCTCTCCCTCACTGAGTCAGCCAGACACAGAGGTGAGCTCTCTCTCTCTTCCTCACTCGTCAGTTACACACAGAGGTGAGCTCTCTCTCTCTCCCTCACTGAGTCAGCTACACACAGAGGTGACCTCTCCCTCTCTCCCTCACTGAGTCAGCTACACACAGAGGTGAGCTCTGCCTCTCTCCCTCACTGAGTCAGCTACACACAGAGGTGAGCACTCTCTCTCTCCCTCACTGAGTCAGCTACACACAGAGGTGAGCTCTGCCTCTCTCCCTCACTGAGTCAGCTACACACAGAGGTGAGCACTCTCTCTCTCCCTCACTGAGTCAGCTACACACAGAGGTGAGCTCTCCCTCTCTCCCTCACTAGTCAGCTACACACAGAGGTGAGCTCTCCCTCTCTCCCTCACTGAGTCAGCTACGCACAGAGGTGTGCTCTCCCTCTCTCCCTCACTGAGTCAGCTACGCACAGAGGTGAGCTCTCCCTCTCTCCCTCACTAGTCAGCGACACACAGGGGTGAGCTCTCCCTCTCTCCCTCATTAGTCAGCTACAGACAGAGGTGAGCTCTCTCTCTCCCTCACTAGTCAGCGACACACAGAGGTGAGCTCTCTCTCTCTCCCTCACTGAGTCAGCTACACATAGAGGTGAGCTCTCTCTCTCCCTCACTAGTCAGCTACACACAGAGGTGAGCTCTCCCTCTCTCCATCACTGAGTCAGCTACACACAGAGGTGAGCTCTCTCTCCCTCACTGAGTCAGCTACACACAGAGTTGAGCTCTCCCTCTCTCCCTCACTAGTCAGCTCCAGACAGAGGTGAGCTCTCTCTCTCCCTCACTAGTCAGCTACACACAGAGGTGAGCTCTCCCTCTCTCCCTCACTGAGTCAGCTACACACAGAGGTGAGCTCTCCCTCTCTCCCTCACTGAGTCAGCTACACACTGAGGTGAGCTCTCCCTCTCTCCCTCACTGAGTCAACTACACACACAGGTGAGCTCCCGCTCTCTCACTCACTAGTCAGCGACACAGAGGCGAGCTCTCCCTCATTAGTCAGCTCCAGACAGAGGTGAGCTCTCTCTCTCTCCCTCACTGAGTCAGCTACACATAGAGGTGAGCTCTCTCTCTCCCTCACTAGTCAGCTACACACAGAGGTGAGCTCTCCCTCTCTCCCTCACTGAGTGAGCTACACACAGAGGTGAGCTCTCTCTCTCTCCCTCACTAGTCAGCTACACACAGAGGTGAGCTCTCTCTCTCTCCCTCACTGAGTCAGCTAAAGGCAGAGGTGAGCTCTCCCTCTCTCCCGCATTAGTCAGCTCCAGACAGAGGTGAGCTCTCCCTCTCTCCCTCACGACTCCCGACAGACAGAGGTGAGCTCTCCCTCTCTCCCTCACTGAGTCAGCTACACACAGAGATCAGCTCTCTCTCTCTCCCTCACTGAGACAGCAGCACACAGAGGTGAGCTATCTCTCTCTCCCTCACTGAGTCAGCTACACACAGAGGTGAGCTCTCGCTCTCTCCCTCACTGAGTCAGCTCCAGACAGAGGTGAGCTCTCCCTCTCTCCCTCACTAGTCAGCTCCAGACAGAGGTGAGCTCTCCCTCTCTCCCTCACTCGTCCCTATAGACAGAGGTGAGCTCTCCCTCTCTCCCTCACTGAGTCAGCTACACACAGAGATGATCTCTCTCCCACTCTCCCTCACTGAGACAGCTACACACAGAGATGATCTCTCTCTCTCTCCCTCACTGAGACAGCTACACACAGAGATGAGCTCTCTCTCTCTCCCTCACTGAGTCAGCAACAGACAGAGGTGAGCTCTCTCTCTCCACCTCGCGAGTCAGCTACTGACAGAGGTGAGCTCTCTCTCTCTCCCTCACTGAGTCAGCTTCACACAGAGGTGAGCTCTCTCTCTCTCCCTCGCGAGTCAGCTACTGACAGAGGTGAGCTCTCTCTCTCTCCCTCACTGAGTCAGCTACAGACAGAGGTGAGCTCTCCCTCTCTCCCTCACTGGTCAGCTCCAGACAGAGGTGAGCTCTCCCTCTCTCCCTCATTGAGACTATTACAGTCAGAGATGAGCTCTCCCTCTCTCCCTCACTAGTCAGCTCCAGACAGAGGTGAGCTCTCCCTATAACCCTCACGAGTCCCTACAGACAGATGTGAGCTCTCCCTCTCTCCCTCACTGAGTCAGCTACACACAGAGATGAGCTCTCTCTCTCTCCCTCACTGAGTCAGCTACACACAGAGGTGAGCTCTCACTCTCTCCCTCACTGAGTCAGCTACACACAGAGGTGAGCTCTCCCTTTCTCCCTCACTGAGCCAGCTACACACAGATGTGAGTTCTCTCTCTCTCCCTCACTGAGTCAGCTACACACAGAGGTGAGCTCTCCCTCTCTCCCTCACTGGTCAGCTACACACAGAGGTGAGCTCTCCCTCACTGAGTCAGCTACAAACAGAGGTGAGCTCTCCCTCTCTCCCTCATTGAGACTATTACAGTCAGAGGTGAGCTCTCCCTCTCTCCCTCACTGAGTCAGCTAAACACAGAGGTGAGCTCTCACTCTCTCCCTCACTGAGTCAGCTACACACAGAGGTGAGCTCTCCCTTTCTCCCTCACTGAGCCAGCTACACACAGATGTGAGTTCTCTCTCTCTCCCTCACTGAGTCAGCTACACACAGAGGTGAGCTCTCCCTCTCTCCCTCACTGGTCAGCTACACACAGAGGTGAGCTCTCCCTCACTGAGTCAGCTACAAACAGAGGTGAGCTCTCCCTCTCTCCCTCTCTCCCTCATTGAGACTATTACAGTCAGAGGTGAGCTCTCCCTCTCTCCCTCACTGAGTCAGCTAAACACAGAGGTGAGCTCTCTCTCTCTCTCTCACTGAGTCAGCGACAGACAGAGGTGTGCTCTCCCTCTCTCCCTCACTAGTCAGCTCCAGACAGAGGTGAGCTCTCCCTCTCTCCCTCACTCGTCCCTATAGACAGAGGTGAGCTCTCCCTCTCTCCCTCACTGAGTCAGCTACACACAGAGATGATCTCTCTCTCTCTCCCTCACTGAGACAGCTACACACAGAGATGAGCTCTCTCTCTCTCCCTCACTGAGTCAGCTACACACAGAGATGATCTCTCTCTCTCTCCCTCACTGAGACAGCTACACACAGAGATGAGCTCTCTCTCTCTCCCTCACTGAGACAGCTACACACAGAGATGATCTCTCTCTCTCTCCCTCACTGAGACAGCTACACACAGAGATGAGCTCTCTCTCCCTCCCTCACTGAGTCAGCAACAGACAGAGGTGAGCTCTCTCTCTCCACCTCGCTAGTCAGCTACTGACAGAGGTGAGCTCTCTCTCTCTCCCTCACTGAGTCAGCTACACACAGAGGTGAGCTCTCCCTCTCTCCCTCACTGGTCAGCTCCAGACAGAGGTGAGCTCTCCCTCTCTCCCTCATTGAGACTATTACAGTCAGAGATGAGCTCTCCCTCTCTCCCTCACTAGTCAGCTCCAGACAGAGGTGAGCTCTCCCTATAACCCTCACGAGTCCCTACAGACAGATGTGAGCTCTCCCTCTCTCCCTCACTGAGTCAGCTACACACAGAGATGAGCTCTCTCTCTCTCCCTCACTGAGTCAGCTACACACAGAGGTGAGCTCTCACTCTCTCCCTCACTGAGTCAGCTACACACAGAGGTGAGCTCTCCCTTTCTCCCTCACTGAGCCAGCTACACACAGATGTGAGTTCTCTCTCTCTCCCTCACTGAGTCAGCTACACACAGAGGTGAGCTCTCCCTCTCTCCCTCACTGGTCAGCTACACACAGAGGTGAGCTCTCCCTCACTGAGTCAGCTACAAACAGAGGTGAGCTCTCCCTCTCTCCCTCATTGAGACTATTACAGTCAGAGGTGAGCTCTCCCTCTCTCCCTCACTGAGTCAGCTAAACACAGAGGTGAGCTCTCTCTCTCTCTCTCACTGAGTCAGCGACAGACAGAGGTGTGCTCTCCCTCTCTCCCTCACTAGTCAGCTCCAGACAGAGGTGAGCTCTCCCTCTCTCCCTCACTCGTCCCTATAGACAGAGGTGAGCTCTCCCTCTCTCCCTCACTGAGTCAGCTACACACAGAGATGATCTCTCTCTCTCTCCCTCACTGAGTCAGCTACACACAGAGATGATCTCTCTCTCTCTCCCTCACTGAGACAGCTACACACAGAGATGAGCTCTCTCTCTCTCCCTCACTGAGTCAGCTACACACAGAGATGATCTCTCTCTCTCTCCCTCACTGAGACAGCTACACACAGAGATGATCTCTCTCTCTCTCCCTCACTGAGACAGCTACACACAGAGATGAGCTCTCTCTCTCTCCCTCACTGAGTCAGCAACAGACAGAGGTGAGCGCTCTCTCTCCACCTCGCTAGTCAGCAACTGACAGAGGTGAGCTCTCTCTCTCTCCCTCACTGAGTCAGCTACACACAGAGGTGAGCTCTCTCTCTCTCCCTCGCTAGTCAGCTACTGACAGAGGTGAGCTCTCTCTCTCTCCCTCACTGAGTCAGCTACAGACAGAGGTGAGCTCTCCCTCTCTCCCTCACTCGTCCCTATAGACAGAGGTGAGCTCTCCCTCTCTCCCTCACTGAGTCAGCTACACACAGAGATGATCTCTCTCTCTCTCCCTCACTGAGAAAGCTACACACAGAGGTGATCTCTCCCTCTCTCCCTCACTAGTCCCTACAGACAGAGATGATCTCTCTCTCTCTCCCTCACTGAGTCAGCTACACACAGAGGTGAGCTCTCTCTCTCTCGCTCACTGAGTCAGCTACACCCAGAGGTGAGCTCTCTCTCTCCCTCACTAGTCAGCTACTGACATAGGTGAGCTCTCTCTCTCTCCCTCACTGAGTCAGCTACACACAGAGGTGAGCTCTCTCTCTCTCCCTCACTGAGACAGCTACACACAGAGGTGAGCTCTCTCTCTCTCCCTCACTGAGACAGCTACACACAGAGGTGATCTCTCCCTCTCTCCCTCACTAGTCCCTACAGACAGAGGTGAGCTCTCCCTCTCTCCCTCACTGAGTCAGCTACACACAGAGGTGAGCTCTCTCTCTCTCGCTCACTGAGTCAGCTACACCCAGAGGTGAGCTCTCTCTCTCTCCCTCACTGAGTCAGCTACACACAGAGATGAGCTCTCTCTCTCTCCCTCGCTTGTCAGCTACTGACAGAGGTGAGCTCTCTCTCTCTCCCTCACTGAGTCAGCTACAGACAGAGGTGAGCTCTCCCTCTCTCCCTCACTGGTCAGCTCCAGACAGAGGTGAGCTCTCCCTCTCTCCCTCATTGAGACTATTACAGTCAGAGGTGAGCTCTCCCTCTCTCCCTCACTGAGTCAGCTAAACACAGAGGTGAGCTCTCTCTCTCTCCCTCACTGAGTTAGCTACAGACAGAGGTGTGCTCTCCCTCTCTCCCTCGCTAGTCAGCTCCAGACAGAGGTGAGCTCTCCCTCTCTCCCTCACTCGTCCCTATAGACAGAGGTGAGCTCTCCCTCTCTCCCTCACTGAGTCAGCTACACACAGAGGTGATCTCTCCCTCTCTCCCTCACTGAGTCAGCTACACACAGAGGTGAGCTCTCCCTCTCTCCCTCACTCGTCCCTATAGACAGAGGTGAGTTCTCCCTCTCTCCCTCACTGAGTCAGCTACACACAGAGGTGATCTCTCCCTCTCTCCCTCACTGAGTCAGCTACACACAGAGGTGAGCTCTCTCTCTCTCCCTCACTGAGACAGCTACACACAGAGATGAGCTCTCTCTCTCTCCCTCGCTAGTCAGCTACTGACAGAGGTGAGCTCTCCCTCTCTCCCTCACTGAGTCAGCTACACACAGAGGTGAGCTCTCTCTCTCTCCCTCACTGAGACAGCTACACACAGAGATGAGCTCTCTCTCTCTCCCTCGCTAGTCAGCTACAGACAGAGGTGAGCTCTCTCTCTCTCCCTCACTGAGTCAGCTACAGACAGAGGTGAGCTCTCTCTCTCTCCCTCACTGAGACAGCGACACACAGAGATGAGCTCTCTCTCTCTCCCTCACTGAGTCAGCTACTGACAGAGGTGAGTTCTCTCTCTCTCTCTCACTTTGTCTGCTGCAGACAGAGGTGAGCTCTCCCTCACTACTTCACTGGTCAGCTACACACAGAGGTGAGTTCTCTCTCTCTCTCTCCTTGCATGTCCTTTATAAACACCAATTCCTTGACTCCAATCCTTCCCTGTTTCTCTGTTCCATTTCCAATCCGCCCCCAGTGATTAAACTCCTTAATACTCCTGAGTCCGCACCTGGAGTATTGCGTGCAATTCTGGTCACCGTATTATAGGAAGGATGTGGAAGCTTTGGAAAGGGTGCAGAGGAGATTTACGAGGATGTTGCCTGGTACGGAGGGAAGGTCTTACGAGGAAAGGCTGAGGGACTTGAGGTTGTTTTCGTTGGAGAGAAGGAGGAGGAGAGGTGACTTAATAGAGACATATAAGATAATCAGAAGGTTGGATAGGGTGGATAGTGAGAGTCTTTTTCCTCGGATGGTGATGGCAAACACGAGGGGACATAGCTTTAAGTTGAGGGGTGATAGATATAAGACAGATGTTAGAGGTAGTTTCTTTACTCAGAGAGTAGTCGAGGCGTGGAACGCCCTGCCTGCAACAGTAGCAGACTCGCCAACTTTAAGGGCATTTAAGTGGTCATTGGATAGACATATGGATGAAAATGAAATAGTGTAGGTCAGATGGTTTCACAGGTCGGCGCAACATCGAGTGCCGAAGGGCCTGTACTGCGCTGTAATGTTCTAATGTTCTGATAAACCGTGTTTGTTCCTGACCTGCCATCTCTGTCCTCCAGTTCCCTCTCCAGTCTCCTGTACAGACACCCTTCTAATATTCCAACACAAGTCCATTACTGAGCCCTGTATGGGGACTGGACAAGCAGAAGCCACACCCTGAGTCATCATCAAGCAAGTGACAATCTCAAGAGTTAATTCTAACAGGCCGCCCGTACCCGACTGCTGACCAGATTCTCCAAAGGAGGTGTCACTGGGTGGGAGATGCTGTGGGTTCAGTTCCAGCTGCTTCCTCCTCAGTCTCGGCTCCAATCTGCTGTGAACAGTGTCAGTCTCAGTGACAGCTCCAACTCCTACATCCACCACAGCGGATTGACCTATGACCGACGGCAGTGCTGGTTGGCTGCAACACTTATTATCTCATCAATGATGTGCAATCTGGCATAATCCATGCAAATGAAAGGTGTTCAATGACAGGACCAGTGAGGAACAAACAAGGAAATGTCTCTCCTGGGTGCTTGGTAACCAGCTGGGTGTTGGTGCTGTAACATGACCTGTATTCAGCTGCCCAGTATGAAGGGTGTAGGGGAGACTGGAACTGAGGGAGGGTCTGAGCATGTTCTGGACAGTATTGGACAATGGGTTGTAATATGTGTGAAATTGCTCAGTGTTGATGCTCAGAGAGGTTCGGGTGCTCCTTGTACACCGAAAACCAGCACACAGGTACAGTGGGCAATTAGGAAGGCCAATGGCCTGTTGGCCTTTATTGCAATGGGGCTGAAGTTCAAGAGATAGAAGCCTTGGAACAATTGCACAGGAATTTGGTGAGAACGCACCTTGCCCTGTTTCAGTCTCCTTATTGAATGGCACATATGGTTGTCTTGGGGGATTAGTGCAGCCAAGATTCCCAACATTGGTTCCGGGGGATGAGAGGGGCATCTGGGATAAGAGATTGAGTGGATCGGGCCTGTACTCTGTGGAGGTTGGAAGAGTGGGAGATGATCTCAGTAAAAGCTCTCAGATTCGAAGGGGGTTGAACAGGGTCAAAGCTGTTTTTCCTGGCTGAAACATCTGGAACACAGCAGGGAAATATTCTCCCGATAATCCCCGAAAATTTCAGGCCGAGTTGCGGAGCAGTTTCTTCACTCAGAGGGCTGTGAGTCTTCAGAATTCTCTAGCCCAGTGGGCTGTGGATGCCCAATTGCTGAGTATACTCAAGGCTGAGACCGATAGATCTTTGGTGAGTCCATATTGTGGGAGAGTGGAACTGAAGCCAAAGACCAGCCATGATCTTGTTGAATGTCGGAGCAGGCTTGAGGGGCCCTCTGGCCTACTCCTGCTTGCATTTCACTCTCAAGTTGCCGATTCTAACATTGGGATACAAGGAAGTTCTTCCAACCCACTGTGCATCCATTGTCCATTCTGAGGCTGCCTGATGTGGGTGCAGTCCCTGTGACCAACAGATTTGAAAGTTGCACGCTGTGCATCAGAGGTGAGACAATGAGAGCCTTGACAAAGTCTGAGGTTGTCGTGTTTTGCAGTGACTGAGGACATTGCACTGCCGATATCGGAGGCAAAGATCTCCCAAAGACCGCAACTGAGCAAATTATGCAAACAAGACCTAGGAGACAGAGAGTTTGTGTAACATAGGGACAGGAGCAGGAAATTCAGTCCCTCAAACCTGCTCCACCATTCAGCTCCACCCTGGCTCATCTGTACCTGAACTCCATTGAGCTGCCTTTGTATTGTAACACGCTTGTACATTTCAATCATACACAGTTAAACTGGTAGCTTTAGTCCCAGCCTGATGTATAATCACCCTCTTTATTTCCCATCCTTACAGTTAACTTAGTGACCATTGTGATCCTGTCTCGGGGAAAGTGCGGTCTCTCCAAATGTGTCACTTACTACCTGGTGACCATGGCAGCGGTGGATCTACTGGTCATTGTCATCGATCTGATACTGAGGCACATTCCGATTCACTATATGATGGAGTTTCTTACCTTGCTTTTGATCCCCGTGTGTAATATTCACACCGTCCTGCTTTACGCAGACACAGACTGTTCTGTCTGGTTCACCGTCACTTTCACCTTTGATCGATTTGTGGCCAATTGTTGCCAGAAGTTGAAAACAAAATATCACACTGACAAAACGGCGGCTGTGGTTCTCGGAACAGTGACTGTACTGAGCTTTCTAAAGAACATTTTCTGGTATTTTATGTACACGGATCATTATTGGTTTCAGAATTTCCCCTGGTTTTGTCTTGTAACAGTCGATGCTCAGAAGTCACCGCTATGGGTGACAATTGAATTCCTTCATTATATTCTAACCCCAGGGGTCCCATTTGTTCTGTGGTTACAAGGGCAGGTGAGAGGCTGGGAATCCTGAGGTGAGTAACTCACCTCCTGACTCCACAAAGGCTGTCCACCATCTGCAAGGCACAAGTCAGGAGTGTGATGGAATACTCTCCACTTGCCTGGATGGGTGCAGCTCCAACAACCCTCAAGAAGCTCGACACCATCCAGGACAAAGCAGCTCGCTTGATTGGCACCCCATCGACAAACATTCACTCCCTCCACCACCGACACACAGTGGCAGCAGTGTGTACCATCTACAAGATGCACTGCAGCAACACACCAAGGCTCCTTTGACAGCACCTTCCAAACCCGTGACCTCTGCCACCTAGAAGGTCAAGGGCATCAGACACAATGGGAACACCACCACCTGCAAATTCCCCTCCAGATTGTAACATTGCACAGAGAGATATATGGTCAGTTGTACACCCAGAGCGAGTAGTGAGGGACTGGATTCAGGTGTACACCCAGGTCGAGTAGTGAGGGACTGGAGTCAGGTGTACACCCAGGTCGAGTAGTGAGGGACTGGAGTCAGGTGTACACCTAGTTCGAATAGTGAGGGACAGGAGTCAGGTGTACACCCAGAGCGAGTAGTGAGGGACTGGATTCAGGTGCACACCCAGGTCGGGTAGTGAGGGACTGGAGTCAGATTTACACCCAGAGTGAGTAGTGAGGGACTGGATTCAGGTGTACACCCAGGTCGAGTAGTGAGGGACTGGAGTCAGGTGTACACCCAGGCCGAGTATTGTGGGACTGGAGTCAGGTGTACACCCAGAGCGAGTAGTGAGGGACTGGAGTCAGGTGTACACCCAGGTCGAGTAGTGAGGGACTGGAGTCAGGTGTACACCCAGGCCGAGTAGTGAGGGACTGGAGTCAGGTGTACCCCCAGGTCGAGCACTGAAGGACTGGAGTCAGGTGTACACCCAGGTCGAGTGGTGAGGGACTGGAGACAGGTGTACACCCAGGCCGAGTAGTGAGGGACTGGAGACAGGTGTACACCCAGGTCGAGTAGAGAGGGACTGGAGTCAGGTGTACATCCAGTTCGAGTAGTGAGGGACTGGAGTCAGGTGTACACCCAGGCCGAGTAGTGAGGGACTGGAGACAGGTGTACAACCAGGCCGAGTAGTGAGGGACTGGAGACAGGTGTGCACCCAGGTCGAGTAGAGAGGGACTGGAGTCAGGTGTACATCCAGTTCGAGTAGTGAGGGACTGGAGTCAGGTGTACACCCAGGCCGAGTAGTGAGGGACTGGAGACAGGTGTACAACCAGGTCGAGCACTGAAGGACTGGAGTCAGGTGTACACCCAGGTCGAGTGGTGAGGGACTGGAGACAGGTGTACACCCAGGCCGAGTAGTGAGGGACTGGAGTCAGGTGTACATCCAGTTCGAGTAGTGAGGGACTGGAGTCAGGTGTGCACCCAAGTCGAGTAGAGAGGGACTGGAGTCAGGTGTACATCCAGTTCGAGTAGTGAGGGACTGGAGTCAGGTGTGCACCCAAGTCGAGTAGTGAGGGACTGGATTCATGTGTACACCCAAGTCGAATAGTGAGGGACTGGAGTCAGGTGTACACCCAGGTCGAGGGGTGAGGGACTGGAGTCAGGTGTACACCCAGGTCGAGTAGTGAGGGACCGGAGTCAGGTGTGCACCCAAGTCGAGTAGTGAGGGACTGGATTCAGGAGGACACCCAGGTCGAGTAGTGAGGGACTGGAGTCAGGTGTTCACCCAGGTCGAGTAGTGAGGGACTGGAGTCAGGTGTACACCCAGATCGAGTAGCGATTGACTGGAGTCAGGTGTGCACACAATTCGAGTAGTGAGGGACTGGACTCAGGTGTACACCCAGGTCGAGTAGTGAGGGACTGGAGTCAGCTGTACACCCAGGTCGAGTAGTGAGGGACTGGATTCAGGTGTACACCCAGTTCGAGTAGTGAGGGACTGGAGTCAGCTGTACACCCAGGTCGAGTAGTGAGGGACTGGATTCAGGTGTACACCCAGTTCGAGTCGTGAGGGACTGGATTCAGGTGCACACCCAGGTAGAGTAGTGAGGGACTGGATTCAGGTGTACACCCAGAGCGAGTAGTGAGGGACTGGAGTCAGGTGTCCACCCAGTTCGAGTAGTGAGGGACTGGATTCAGATGTCAGAACCTGCTCAAGGATGTGTAAATATTTTGTATTCTCACCGGTAATTTATTCCTCAAATCAATGGGAGTCACAACACTGAATGTCAGATGTCAGACATTTATTAAACAATCATTCATTAAACAAACAGAAAACCCAAAGTTTCCAGCAAAACCCACTGAGTTTTAACCTGAGAATTAAAACGTGTTACAGCCAGCAGATCAGTATACAGATTGGACAGATCTTAACCAGGTTCCAGTCTGTCCGTCCCAACTCCCACTTTTTATATCTTTTCCTTCACCCCTACATCACAATTTGTCTCTGTAACCTCCTCCGTCCCCGACAACCCTCCCTATCTCTGTAACCTCCTCCGTCCCCTCCGACCTTCAATATCTCTGCAACCTCCTCCCGCCCCCAAGAACCCTCCCTATCTCTGTAACCTCCTCCGTCCCCCAGAACCCTCCCTATCTCTGTAACCTCCTCCAGCCCCTACAACCCTCCCTATCTCTGTAACCTCCTCCATCCCCTACAACCCTCCCTAACTCTGTAACCTGCTCCAGCTGCTACAACCTTCCCTATTTCTGTAACCTCCTCTATCCCCTACATCTCTCCCTTTCTCTGTAACCTCCTCCGTCCCCTACAACCCTCCCGATCTCTGTAACCTCCTCCAGCCGCAACTACCCTCCCTATTTCTGTAACCTCCTCCGTCCCCTACAACACTCCCAATCTCTGTAACCTCCTCCATCCCCTACAACCCTCCCTATCTCTGTAACCTCCTCCATCCCCGACAACACTCCCGATCTCTGTAACCTCCTCCATCCCCGACAACACTCCCGATCTCTGTAACCTCCTCCGTCCCCGACAACCCTCCCAATCTCTGTAACCTCCTCCAGCCGCGACAACCCTCCCTATCTCTGTAACCTCCTCCGTCCCCGACAACACTCCCTAACTCTGTAACCTCCTCCAGCCCCGACAACCCTCCCGATCTCTGTAACCTCCTCCAGCCGCTACAACCTTCCCTATCTCTGTAACCTCCTCCAGCCCCTGCAACCCTCCCAATCTCTGTAACCTCCTCCATCCCCTGCAACCCTCCCTACCTCTGTACCCTCATCATGCCTTGCAACTCTCTGACAACTGTGTACGGCTCCAATTTTTAAAAATCCCTTTTTAAACCCCTATTTAAATCCCCCTTTACAACCCCTTACAAATAAAATCTCTGCAGTAAATCAATACACCCTGTTAAAACAGTTACGAAACACCTCAAACAGCTTTTAATAAACCGAGTTTGAAACCCTTTTAAACACATTTAAAACCCGCTTATATGTCCTTCTAAAAGCCTTAAAAAACCCTAAATAAAGCACTTTAAACTGTTTCAAAACAACATCATAAAACATTTAAACAGCTTTAAGACAATAGAATAAACGATTTTAAACTTCTTCAGAACTCGATTACAAACCTTTTCTGAACAGCTGTGAAACCCTTTATAAACCCATTTAAAAATATCTTTAAAAGCACGATAGAAACTACTTTTAAACACCTTTAATATCCCTTTAGAAACCCATTTCAATAACTTTTGAAGCCCTTTATAAATCCCTTTAAAAACATCTTGCAAAGCTCATTTTGAACACACACACAGACACAGACACACACACACAGACACATACAGATAAACACACACGAACACACACAGACACAAACACACAGACACACACGAACACACACAGACACACACACACAAACACAGACACATACAGATAAACACACACAAACACACACAGACACAAACACACAGACACACACGAACACACACAGACAAACACACACACAAACGAAGACACATACAGATAAACACACACGAACACACACAGACACAAACACACAGACACAAACACACAGAAACACATCAGCCCAGATCAGGATGTAATCCACCCGCTGACAATCTCGGATCGTCCGGCTCATTTCCTTCTCTTCTTCCCAACGTTATCCGGCTCCCCACCTCCAGACGTCAGCCGCACTTTCTTGCACGGGAGATGATCTCTTAGCATGTCCTCTACCTGGGAATGGATGGGAATCACCCGGTGAGGAGTCAGCTACGATAGGGAGGGATCGCAGTTATACCGCAACTCACCGCGGGATCTCAGGAAACATCAGCGAGACCCTAACACCAGGGGGGAATCTCCTTCACACCAGGGGGAGTCTCCTCCCCTTAACACCAGGTTACTGGCTGCTCATTGAACATCTGAGGAATCCCTTTCCCAGCAGTTCAATCAAATCTTTTCCATCGATTGAGGAAGGGAATGCCCATCACTGACCACTTCTCAATGCCAACTGCCGATGGGCAGTTAATGCCAACCAGAAATGGGTAAGCAATGGGAATTAGGAATCCTGACTGGGGAGGATTTCTGAATGCTAACTAGCGATGGTTATTCAATGCTAACTAGGAGTGGTTAATCAGTATTAACCAGGGATAATCTATGAAGGCTGACCAGGCTTGGTTACTCAATGCCAGCCTTGCCCAGCGATCCCGGCGCTCGGAGAATGACTGGGGAATAAATCCCTCACCTGCCGGAAATAGGCTTCCTTTTCCTCGCGAGTCTCCGGTTTCCTTTCCCCGACGTACATCACCTGGAAATCGACACTGAGCTTCTCACAGTCCTCCTCCGACAAGTCCAGCATCACTGCAACATGGAGAGGGGCTAAGTTTTCAGATGCCAACCGAACCCAAACACACATTCACCCCCCCGCCCCGAGTAGAGTTAGAGGCTAGAATGCCAACCAGGTATGGTTTGGTGGGTAGGGAGAGGGGAGAGGAGGGGGCAAGCTCGGGGGTGGCAGAGCAATCGAGGGGCTCTTCGACACTGGGAGCTGCACAATCCGAGGCAGACAGCCCATGGCCAATCGCTGTCACTGAATGCCCTCCCGCAGCTCCCCGCTGAGTGTCGAGGAGGCTGCCCCACACCTCCAGCCTCACAGTGCAATGGTGAGGGGGCAATAAATGGTGTCATACCCTATGGTGATGGCACTCAAACACCGAGAGCCAATAGAAAGATAGTGTAAGGGGACTGGGTTTCCCAGTTCGTGTTAGCGAGAGATTTGCCCAGTTAACTTGCTCTGAGAAAGCCAATTAAAAAGCAGGATATTTGGGAGGTTCCAAGCAGGAAATGATCCCGGACTATATCAGGGACTGAGGGTTCCGGGGCTCGGACCCTGGATGATTGTGATTGGATCTTTCCTACCACCAGCTGATGGATACCTGGCCTGGAATGTCCCGCCTCTGAGGGTTTGCAGTCAGCGCCTGGTGCTGGTCCAGGACTTGTCCTCCTCCCGGGACCTGCAATGAAAAATCAGTCTCATGGGAACTGGAGGATGGAGGAACATCCCTGGGGAATGAGTGGCTCCTCCTGCTCTGTCTGGGCTCCTCACAGCACCGGGTCGGGCATTTAACTGCTGGGCACAGATGCAAGAGACAATGCAGGACTGAAGAAGTGAGACAGAGAGAGTGAGAGAGAGAAAGGGGAGAGGGAGAGAGATAGATGGAAACACAGAGACGGAGAGACACTGACAGTGTGAGAGATAGGGAATCAGAGAGAGAATCAGGGAGGAAACAGAGAGAGAGGAAGAGGGAGAGAGACAGATGGAAACACAGAGACAGAGAGACACTGACAGTGTGAGAGATAGAGAGTGAGAGAGAGAGAGAGAGAAACACAGAAAGAGAGGGAGAGAGCAAAAACAGAGAGAAGCACAGAGAGATAAATTGACAGAGACATGGAGAGAGGTAGGGAGAGAAAGTGAAGGAAAGAGAGAGAGAGATATATAGAGAGAGAGAGAGACAGAGAGAAATAAACCGAGTCAGAGTTCGGTTCAATTTCTGAATATTGATATCAAAGACAGTTCCCATCAGAATTCCAGGCTCACACTCTGTCTGGAGTAAGTCATTGTGAAACTGTCCTTCAGATAGTAAGAACATCCCGAAATTTTGATGTAGGTTTACTGGAACTTCGCTCAATGTAAATATCTTTTGTGTGATTTCAGGTGCTGTAAATCTCATTTCAAACAGAGCAATGGGCTTCATTTCCAGTGGAATTGAATTCTAAGGCAGAGGCATTAGATTAAATATCACTAGAACCTCGGTTAGAGCACACTCGGAGCACTGTGCACAGTTCCGGTCTCCATATCCCTCAGTTAGACCACACTCGGAGCACTGTGCACAGTTCCGCTCTCCATATCCCTCAGATAGACCACACTCCGAGCACTGTGCACAGTTCCGCTCTCCATATCCCTCAGTTAGACCACACTCCGAGCACTGTGCACAGTTCCGCTCTCCATATCCCTCAGTTAGACCACACTCCGAGCACTGTGCACAGTTCCGCTCTCCATATCCCTCAGTGAGACCACACTCCGAGCACTGTGCACAGTTCCGCTCTCCATATCCCTCAGTGAGACCACACTCCGAGCACTGTGCACAGTTCCGCTCTCCATATCCCTCAGATAGACCACACTCGGAGCACTGTGCACAGTTCCGCTCTCCATATCCCTCAGTGAGACCACACTCCGAGCACTGTGCACAGTTCCGCTCTCCATATCCCTCAGTTAGACCACACTCGGAGCACTGTGCACAGTTCCGCTCTCCATATCCCTCGGTTAGACCACACTCCGAGCACTGTGCACAGTTCCGCTCTCCATATCCCTCAGTTAGACCACACTCCGAGCACTGTGCACAGTTCCGGTCTCCATATCCCTCGGTTAGACCACACTCGGAGCACTGTGTACAGTTCTGTTCTCCATATCCCTCAGTTAGACCACACTCGGAGCACTGTGCACAGTTCCGCTCTCCATATCCCTCGGTTAGACCACACTCCGAGCACTGTGCACAGTTCCGCTCTCCATATCCCTCAGTTAGACCACACTCCGAGCACTGTGCACAGTTCCGGTCTCCATATCCCTCGGTTAGACCACACTCCGAGCACTGTGCACAGTTCCGCTCTCCATATCCCTCAGTGAGACCACACTCCGAGCACTGTGCACAGTTCCGCTCTCCATATCCCTCAGTGAGACCACACTCCGAGCACTGTGCACAGTTCCGCTCTCCATATCCCTCAGATAGACCACACTCGGAGCACTGTGCACAGTTCCGCTCTCCATATCCCTCAGTGAGACCACACTCCGAGCACTGTGCACAGTTCCGCTCTCCATATCCCTCAGATAGACCACACTCGGAGCACTGTGCACAGTTCCGCTCTCCATATCCCTCAGTTAGACCACACTCCGAGCACTGTGCACAGTTCCAGTCTCCATATCCCTCACTGAGACTACACTCGGAGCACTGTGCACAGTTCCGCTCTCCATATCCCTCAGTTAGATCACACTCCGAGCACTGTGCACAGTTCCGCTCTCCATATCCCTCACTGAGACCACACTCGGAGAACTGTACACAGTTCCAGTCTCCATATCCCTCAATTAGATCACACTCCGAGCACTGTGCACAGTTCCGCTCTCCATATCCCTCAGTTAGACCACACTGGGAGCGCCGTGCACAGTTCCACTGTCCATATCCCTCGGTTAGACCACACTCGGAGCACTGTGCACAGTTCTGCTCTCCATATCCCTCGGTTAGACCACACTCCGAGCACTGTGCACAGTTCCGCTCTCCATATCCCTCAGTTAGACCACACTTGGGGAGGTGAATCAGGGTAGGAGGATGATTGTGTGGAATATAAACACCAGTGTGGACAAGTTGGGCTGATTCTCCTGCTCCTGTTCTGTAAATTCCACATCCACAATTCAGCTTCACAGTGTTAGACTCAGATCCTCCTGGTATCACAGACTCTCTCCCCCTCCAACACCCCGCCTGTGTTATGCCCCCTTACTAGAAGGACACAGAGTTCCCCACTGCTGACAGCTCTATCACAAGCCCTGAGTGCCCAGGCTGTTCTGAACTGGTAAATCAGAGGAAGATTGGAGAGGGTCGGAGGCAGCCTGTCCTCGGAGGAAGATCACAGTTGAGACTGAGCGAGTCTCAGGGAGTGAGTGTGTTTCAGGAGTCACATTGGGTGAAAGGTTTGATTGACACTGGTTCAGCTCCAGCTGGAGTATTGTGGTGGAGGCAGATTCAATCGAGGATTCAGAATGAAATTCGATGAATTTCTGGAGGGTAAACACGTTTGCAGGACTACAGGGAATGGGCGGGGAAGTGCAACTACTGACATTGGTCTTTCAGAGTGCTGGTATTAACTCGATGGGCCGAATGTCCTCCGTCTGTGCTCTAACCGTCCTATAATTCTAAGATCGAACCCCACAAGACGGATACCTGAGGAGGACGATACTCCTGGGGAAGAGGGTGATTTCCCCGTTGATTCTGCAAATGATTGTTTCTCGGTTCCCTGAGTTGTGGAAATCTCTAGATCGCGAAGAAAGGAGAAGAAACATAGGTGAGTGCAGGAGTGAGAGAAAATTCCAACTGGTCACACAGTACAGGTACAATGGGCTGAAGGGCCTCCTTCTGTGCTGTAACCAGTCTCTGATTCTATGATTCCGTAATGATAACCCCACAAGGCAGATACCTGAGCTTCCAATGCTCACTGGGATAGAGGATGGACCCTCAGTGGATTCTCCAGTCGATTGTTCCTCGGATTCCTGAGTTTGGGAAGTCACGGGTTCTGTAGTAAAGGGAGGGAGACATTGCAGAGTGAGACAGGGAGAAAAACACAACAGGTCGACAGGATGGTACGAGTGTCAGGAGAATGTCAGATAGCAGTCTTTATAAAACCATAATCTTCCATCCTGTTCACTGCATTACTGTATCATACTCCCCTCAGTCTCTGCGTCTCGGCCCCCTTGGTCCCTGCGTCACACTCCCCTCGGTCTCTGCGTCACATCCCCCTCGGTCTCTGTGTCACTTCCACCTCGGTCTCTGTATCACACCCCCCCTCACACACTGTACCAGACTCACCTCAGACAATGTATCAAACTCACCTCAGACACTGTACCCCACTCCCCTCCTACACTGTACCCCACTCCCCTCTGTCACTGTATCCCACTGCCCTCTGTCACTGTATCCCACTGCCCTCTGTCACTGTATGCCACTGCCCTCAGTCACTGTATTCCAATGCCCTCAGTCACTCCATCCCACTGCCCTCAGTCACTCTATCCCACTGCCCTCAGTCAGTGTATCCCACTGCCCTCTGTCACTGTATCCCACTGCCCTCTGTCACTGTATCCCACTGCCCTCTGTCACAGTATCCCACTGCCCTCAGTCAGTGTATCCCACTGCCCTCAGTCACTGTATCGCACTGCCCTCAGTCACTGTATCCCACTGCCCTCAGTCACTGTATCCCACTGCCCTCAGTCACTGTATCCCACTGCCCTCAGTCACTGTATCCCACTGCCCTCTGTCACTGTATCCCACTGCCCTCTGTCACTGTATCCCACTGCCCTCTGTCACTATATCCCACTGCCCTCAGTCACTGTATCCCACTGCCCTCTGTCACTGTATCCCACTGCCCTCTATCATTGCCCCACATTCCATCAGTAAGACACTGGATGGGTCTCTGGGACTGAGCACTTCATGCATCACAGTCTGTGTGTATATAATATGATTCCCGTTTATTTGGGTCAGATCTGTTCTCACTCTATTGAGATTGGTTCACCCTCAATGAATTATCTTTCCTCCGGATTTCTCTTTGTCCGTTTCCATTGCCAACCTGAACCTTATGATACAATGGTCACTGTCCCCTAAATGTTCCCCAAATGACCCTTAATTCACTTGTCCCACCTCATTCCCCAGAACCAGATCCAGCAATGCCTCCTTCCTCGTTGGACTGGAAACATACCGACGTAGGAAATTCTCCTGAACACACTCGAGAAACTCTTGTCCCTCTCTGCCCTTCACACTATTACTATCCCAGTCTACATTCGGATAATTAAATCCCACCCTGATATCTGCTGTAACTCTTGCACCTCTCGGCTAGCTCCTTGCAAATCTGTTCCTCTATATCTTTCCCACTAGTTGTTGGCCTATAGAATACACCCAGAAATGTCATGGTATTTCTTTAATTGTTTCACTCTAATCTGATGGATTCTATCCTTGGCTCCACTCCGACATCATCCCTTTCCAGAACTCTAATGTTCTCCTTAATCAATACTGATACCCCTCCTCCTTTCCTTCCTTCCCTCTCTTTCCTGAACACATTGTAGCCAGGAATATTCACTACCCAGTCCTGCCCCTCTTAGAGCCAGGACTCTGTTATTGACACAACATCATATTTCCACATGGTTATCTGCGCCTGCAGCTCAACAACCTTATTTACCACTCTCCGTGCATTCATATCTTCACACATTAAACTGAATTTACAGCTTATCACCTTCCCTCTTACACTGACACCATCTAATACGTTGCTCTTTTCGACTCTGTTGCTATCAGTCCCCAGTAATTCTCTGTATATTTATGTTTTACTCTGTAATTTTGCTCGGACCCCTGTTTTTCTTGATGTATATTCATGATCTTCAATTGGATATACAGGGGAGAATTTCAAAATTTGCAGATGACACAAAACCTGGAAGTAATGTGAACTGTGAGGAGGTTAGTTATAGACATCAGGAGGACATAGAGAGGCTGGTGGGATTGTTGGACAGGCGGAAGATGAAATTTAATGCTGAAAAGGGTGAAGTGACTCATTTTGGTAGAAAGAGCGAGGAGATGTAACATAAATTAAAGGGTACAATTATAAAGTGGGTGCAGGAGCAGAGGGAGCTGGGGGTAGATGTGCACAAATCACTGATAGTTGCCGGGAAGGTGAGAAAGTGGTTAATATAACATACGGGATCCTGGGAATTATAAACTGGGGCACAGTCAGTGCATCACACTCCCCTCAGTCAGTGTATCACACTCCCCTCAGTCAGTGTATCACACTCCTCTCAGTCAGTGCATCACACTCCCCTCAGTCAGTGCACCACACTCCTCTCAGTCAGTGTATCACACTCCCCTCAGTCAGTGCGTCACACTCCCCTCAGTCAGTGCATCACACTCCCCTCAGTCAGTGTATCACACTCCCCTCAGTCAGTGCATCACACTCCCCTCAGTCAGTGCATCACACTCCCCTCAGTCAGTGTATCACACTCCCCTCAGTCAGTGCATCACACTCCATTCAGTCAGTGCATCACACTCCCCTCAGTCAGTGCATCACACTCCCCTCAGTCACTGCATCACACTCCCCTCAGTCAGTGCATCACACTCCCCTCAGTCAGTGCATCACACTCCCCTCAGTCAAAGCATCACACTCCCCTCAGTCAGTGCATCACACTCCCCTCAGTCACTGCATCACACTCCCCTCAGTCACTGCATCACACTCCCCTCAGTCAGTGCATCACACTCCCCTCAGTCAATGCATCACACTCCCCTCAGTCAGTGCATCACACTCCCCTCAGTCACTGCATCACACTCCCCTCAGTCAGTGCATCACACTCCCCTCAGTCAGTGCATCCAACTCCCCTCAGTCAGTGCATCACACTCCCCTCAGTCAGTGCATCACACTCCCCTCAGTCACTGCATCTCACTCCCCTCAGTCAGTGCATCCAACTCCCCTCAGTCAGTGCATCACACTCCCCTCAGTCAGTGCATCACACTCCCCTCAGTCAGTGCATCCAACTCCCCTCAGTCAGTGCATCACACTCCCCTCAGTCAGTGCATCCAACTCCCCTCAGTCAGTGCATCACACTCCCCTCAGTCAGTGCATCACACTCCCCTCAGTCACTGCATCACACTCCCCTCAGTCAGTGCATCCAACTCCCCTCAGTCAGTGCATCACACTCCCCTCAGTCAGTGCATCACACTCCCCTCAGTCAGTGCATCACACTCCCCTCAGTCAGTTCATCACACTCCCCTCAGTCACTGCATCACACTCCCCTCAGTCAGTTCATCACACTCCCCTCAGTCACTGCATCACACTCCCCTCAGTCAGTGCATCACACTCCCCTCAGTCACTGCATCACACTCCCCTCAGTCAGTGCATCACACTCCCCTCAGTCACTGCATCACACTCCCCTCAGTCACTGCATCACACTCCCCTCAGTCAGTGCATCACACTCCCCTCAGTCAGTTCATCACACTCCCCTCAGTCAGTGCATCACACTCCCCTCAGTCAGTGCATCACACTCCCCTCAGTCAGTTCATCACACTCCCCTCAGTCAGTGCATCACACTCCCCTCAGTCAGATCATCACACTCCCCTCAGTCACTGCATCACACTCCCCTCAGTCAGTGCATCACACTCCCCTCAGTCACTGCATCACACTACCCTCAGTCAGTGCATCACACTCCCCTCAGTCAGTTCATCACACTCCCCTCAGTCAGTGCATCACACTCCCCTCAGTCAGTGCATCACACTCCCCTCAGTCAGTTCATCACACTCCCCTCAGTCACTGCATCACACTCCCCTCAGTCAGTGCATCACACTCCCCTCAGTCAGTTCATCACACTCCCCTCAGTCACTGCATCACACTCCCCTCAGTCAGAGCATCACACTCCCCTCAGTCACTGCATCACACTCCCCTCAGTCAGTGCATCACACTCCCCTCAGTCTGTGCATCACACTCCTCTCAGTCAGTTCATCACACTCCCCTCAGTCACTGCATCACACTCCCCTCAGTCAGAGCATCACACTCCCCTCAGTCACTGCATCACACTCCCCTCAGTCAGTGCATCACACTCCCCTCAGTCTGTGCATCACACTCCCCTCAGTCAGTGCATCCAACTCCCCTCAGTCAGTGCATCACACTCCCCTCAGTCAGTGCATCACACTCCCCTCAGTCAGTGTATCACACTCCCCTCAGTCAGTGCATCACACTCCCCTCAGTCACTGCATCACACTCCCCTCAGTCAGTGCATCACACTCCGCTCAGTCACTGTATCACACTCCCCTCAGTCACTGTATCACACTCCCCTCAGTCACTGTATCACACGCCCCTCAGTCAGTGCATCACACTCCCCTCAGTCTGTGCATAACACTCCCCTCAGTCACTGTATCACACTCCCCTCAGTCACTGTATCACACTCCCCTCAGTCACTGTATCACACGCCCGTCAGTCAGTGCATCACACTCCCCTCAGTCAGTGCATCACACTCCCCTCAGTCACTGCATCACACTCCCCTCAGTCAGTGCATCACACTCCCCTCAGTCACTGTATCACACTCCCCTCAGTCACTGTATCACACGCCCCTCAGTCAGTGCATCACACTCCCCTCAGTCAGTGCATCACACTCCCCTCAGTCAGTGCATCACACTCCCCTCAGTCTGTGTATCACACTCCCCTCAGTCACTGTATCACACGCCCCTCAGTCAGTGCATCACACTCCCCTCAGTCACTGTATCACACTCCCCTCAGTCAGTGCATCACACTCCCCTCAGTCAGTGCATCACACTCCCCTCAGTCAGTGTATCACACTCCCCTCAGTCAGTGCATCACACTCCCCTCAGTCAGTGCATCACACTCCCCTCAGTCACTGCATCACACTCCCCTCAGTCACTGCATCACACTCCCCTCAGTCAGTGCATCCAACTCCTCTCAGTCAGTGCATCACACTCCCCTCAGTCAATGCATCACACTCCCCTCAGTCAGTACATCACACTCCTCTCAGTCAGTGCATCACACTCCCCTCAGTCAGTGCATCACACTCCCCTCAGTCAGTGCATCCAACTCCTCTCAGTCAGTGCATCACACTCCCCTCAGTCAGTGCATCACACTCCCCTCAGTCACTGCATCACACTCCCCCAGTCAGTGCATCACACTCCCCTCAGTCACTGCATCACACTCCCCTCAGTCAGTGCATCACACTCCCCTCAGTCAGTGTATCACACTCCCCTCAGTCACTGCATCACACTCCCCTCAGTCAGTGCATCACACTCCCCTCAGTCAGTGCATCACACTCCTCTCAGTCACTGTATACAGGACTCTTCAATATTGCTCGGACCATTGACATAGATTTGGATGTGGAGGGCACATTTTCAAAATTTGCAGCTGACTCAAAAGTTGTGAATTATGAGAAGAGTGAAAAGGATGTAGACAGACAGGTGGAAATGTTCCGACAGGAGGAAACTGAATCTGAATGCAGAAAAGTGAGGAGAGACTCAAACTTGACAGTAAGAAACTGTTCCCATTGATGGGAGGATCCGGAATCAGAGGACACTGATTTAAGGTGGTTGGGAACAGAAGAAAGGCAACACGAGGGACAACCTATTCACACAGCGAGAGGTTAGTGTCTGGAATGCACTGTCTGAGAGTGTGCTGGAGGCAGGTTCAATTGAAGATTTCCACAAAGAACTGGTTAATTGTCTGAACAGGAATATCTGCAGGATTATGGGGAAATGGTTGGGGAATGGGAGTAGGTGAATGGCTCATGCAGAGAGCCAGTACAAATATAGAGGGCTGAATGGTCTCCTTCTGTGCTGTAACCAATTCGATGATTCTGTAATGATAACCTCACAAGACAGATACCTGAGCTTCCAGAGCCCGCTGGGATAGAGGATGGACCCTCAGTGGATTCTCCAGTCGATTGTTCCTCCGATTCCTGAGTTTGGGAAGTCACGGTTTCTGTAATCAAGGGAGGGAGACATTGCAGAGTGAAACATGGAGAAAAACACAACAGGTCAACAGGATGGTACTAGTGTCAGGAGAATGTCAGATAGCAGTCTTTATAAAACCATATTCTTCCATCCTTTTCACTACATTACTGCATCACACTCCCCTCAGTCGATGCGTCGCACTCCCCTCAGTCGCTATATCCAACTGCCCTCAGTCACTCTACCCCACTGCCCTCAGTCACTCTATCCCACTGCCCTCAGTCACTCTATCCAACTGCCCTCAGTCACTCTATCCCACTGCCCTCAGTCACTCTAACCCACTGCCCTCAGTCGCTCTACCCCACTGCCCTCAGTCGCTCTATCCCACTCCCCTCAGTCGCTATATCCCACTGCCCTCAGTCGCTCTACCCCACTGCCCTCAGTCACTCTAACCCACTGCCCTCAGTCGCTCTACCACACTACCCTCAGTCGCTCTACCCCACTGCCCTCAATCGCTCTACCACACTGCCCTCAGTCGCTCTACCCCACTGCCCTCAGTCGCTCTACCCCACTGCCCTCAGTCGCTCTATCCCACTCCCCTCAGTCGCTGTATCCCACTCCCCTCAGTCACTCTATCCCACTGCCATCAGTCACTCTATCCCACTGCCATCAGTCACTCTATCCCACTGCCCTCAGTCACTATCCAACTGCCCTCAGTCACTCTATCCCACTGCCCTCTATCATTGCCGCACATCCATCCGTAAGAGACTGGATGGGTCTCCGTGTCGCAACCCCCTCGGTCTCCGCCTCGCACTCCCCCCGGTCTCCGCCTCCCACTCCCCTCGGTCACTGTATCACACTCCCCTCAGTCACAGTATCATACCCCCCTCAGTCTCTGTATCACACCTCCCTCAGTCTCGGTATCATACCTCCCTCAGTCTCTCTATCACACTCCCCTCAGTCTCTGTATCACACTCCCCTCAGTCTCTGTATCTCGTTCCCCTCAGTCTCTGCATCACGCTCCCCTCAGCCGCTGTATCACGCTCCCCTCAGCCGCTGGATCACACTCCCCTCAGCCGCTGTATCACGCTCCCCTCAGCCGCTGTATCACACTCCCCTCAGCCGCTGTATCACACTCCCCTCAGCCGCTGGATCACACTCCCCTCAGCCGCTGTATCACGCTCCCCTCCGTAGCTGAATCCCGCTCCCCTCCGTCGCTGCATCCCGCTCCCCTCCGTCGCTGCATCCCGCTCCCCTCCGTCGCTGAATCCCGCTACCCAAAGGAATGTGAGAAAGTGGTAAATATAACATGGGGAATTTCAGGAATTATAAACTGGGGCACAGGGGACAAGAATCAAGGAAGATATGTTAAACTGTATTAAACACCAGTTCAGCGTCAACTCGAGTATTGTGTCAAGTTCCAGGCACCTCACGGTAGGAAAGGATGTTAAGGGATTCGAGAAAGTCCAGAAAGGATTTCCGAGAATGATTCTCGGGATGAGGGATTTCAGATACGTGGATAGATTGGAGAAGCTGGGGTTGTTCTCCCTAGAGAAGAGAAGATTAAGAGGAGATTTGATCGAGGTGTTTAAAATCACGAGGGATCTGGACAGAGTAGACAGGGAGAAACTGTTCCCATTGGTGGAAGGATCCAGAACCAGAGGACACCGGTTTTAGGTGAGTGGTAAAAGTAGCAAAAGAGGCAGGAAAACCTTTTCACACAGCGAGAGGTTAGGATCTGGAATGCACTGTCTGAGAGTGAGCAGGAGGCAGGTTCAATTGAGGCTTTCAAAAGGGAATTGGAATATTATCCTGAAAGAAAGCAACTGCAGGGTTAGATTAGATTAGATTAGAGATACAGCACTGAAACAGGCCCTTCAGCCCACCGAGTCTGTGCCGACCATCAACCACCCATTTATACTAATCCTACACTAATCCCATATTCCTACCAAACATCCCCACCTGTCCCTTTATTTCCCTACCACCTACCTATACTAGTGACAATTTATAATGGCCAATTTACCTATCAACCTGCAAGTCTTTTGGCTTGTGGGAGGAAACCGGAGCACCCGGAGAAAACCCACGCAGACACAGGGAGAACTTGCAAACTCCACACAGGCAGTACCCGGAATCGAACCCGGGTCCCTGGAGCTGGGAGGCTGCAGTGCTAACCACTGCGCCACTGTGCCGCCCCCTGTGATGGGGAAATGGCTGGGGAGTGGGAGTAGGTGAGTAGCTCTTATCGGTAGCCAGTACAGGTACAATGGGCTGAATGGCCCCCTTCTGTGCTGTAACCAGTCTCTGATTCTATGATGCAATGATAACCCCACAAGGCAGATACCTGAGCTTCCAGTGCCCGCTGGGATAGAGGATGGACCCTCAGTGGATTCTCCAGTCGATTGTTCCTCCGATTCCTCAGTTTGGGAAGTCTCGGGTTCTGTAATAAAGGGAGGGAGACATTGCAGAGTGAGACATGGAGAAAAACACAACAGGTCAACAGGATGGTACTAGTGTCAGGAGAATGTCAGATAGCAGTCTTTATAAAACCATAATCTTCCATCCTGTTCACCACATTACTGTCTCCCTCTCCCCTCGGTCTCCGAATGACACACCCCTCGCTCTCCGCCCCGCAACCCCCTTGGTCTCCGCCTCGCACTCCCCCCGGTCTCCGCCTCCCACTCCCCTCGGTCACTGTATCACACTCCCCTCAGTCACAGTATCATACCCCCCTCGGTCTCTGTGTCACACCTCCCTCGGTCTCTGTATCACACCTCCCTCAGTCTCCGTATCACACCTCCCTCAGTCTCCGTATCCCAGTCCCCTCAGTCACCGTGTCACACTCCACCCCCCAGCCTCTGCATCACACTCCCCTCAGTCTCTGCGTCTCACTCCCCTCAGTCACTGCATCGCACTCCCCTCAGTCACTGTATCCCACTCCCCTCAGTCACTGTTTCCCACTCCCCTCAAACACTGTATCCCACTCCCCTCAAACACTGTCTACCAGACTCTTCAATATTGCTTGGACCATTGTTTTCTTGATATGCCTTAATGACATAGATTTGGATGTGTAGGGCACATTTTCAAAATTTGCAAATGACTCAAAAGTTGTGAATTACGAGGAGAATAGTGACAGACGTCAAAAGGATGCAGACAGACAGGTGGAAATGTTCCGACAGGTGGAAACTGAATCCGAATGCAGAAAAGAGAGGAGGGACTCAACTTGACAGAAAGAAACTGTTCCCATTGACGGGAGGATCCAGAACCAGAAGACACTGATTTAAGGTGGTTGGGAACAGAAGAAAGGCAACACGAGGGAAAACCTATTCACACAGCGAGAGGTTAGTGTCTGGAATGCACTGTCTGAGAGTGTGCTGGAGGCAGGTTCAATTGAAGATTAACACAAAGAACTGGATAATTGTCTGAACAGGAATATCTGCAGGATTATGGGGAAATGGTTGGGGAATGGGAGTAGGTGAATGGCTCAAGCAGAGAGCCAGTACAAATATAGAGGGCTGAATGGTCTCCTTCTGTGCTGTAACCAATTCGATGATTCTGTAATGATAACCTCACAAGACAGATACCTGAGCTTCCAGAGCCCGCTGGGATAGAGGATGGACCCTCAGTGGATTCTCCAGTCAATTGTTCCTCCGATTCTTGAGTTTGGGAAGTCACGGGTTCTGTAATCAAGGGAGGGAGACATTGCAGAGTGAGACATGGAGAAAAACACAACAGGTCAACAGGATGGTACTAGTGTCAGGTGAATGTCAGTTAGCAGTCTTTATAAAACCATAATCTTCCATCCTGTTCACTACATTACTCCCCTCAGTCGATGCATCACACTCCCCTCACTCGCTGTATCCCACTGCCCTCAGTCACTCTACCCCACTGCCCTCAGTCACTCTATCCCACTGCCCTCAGTCACTCTATCCCACTGCCCTCTATCATTGCCCCACATTCCATCAGTAAGAGACTGGATGGGTCTCTGGGACTGAGCACTTCATGCATCACAGTGTGTGTGTATATAATATGATTCCAGTTTATTTGGGTCAGATCTGTTCTCACTCTATTGAGATTGGTTCTTCCTCAATGAATTATCTTTCCTCTAGATTTCTCTTTGTCCGTTTCCATTGCCAACCTGAACCTTATGATACAATGGTCACTGTCCCCTAAATGTTCCCCGAATGACCCTTAATTCACTTGTCCCACCTCATTCCCCAGAACCAGATCCAGCAATGCCTCCTTCCTCGTTGGACTGGAAACATACCGACGTAGGAAATTCTCCTGAACACACTCTAGAAACTCTTGTCCCTCTCTGCCCTTCACACTATTACTATGCCAGTCTATATCTGGATAATTAAATCCCATCCTTATATCTGCTCCAACTCTTGCACCTCTCAGTTAGCTCCTTGCAAATCTGTTCCTCTATATCATTCCCACTAGTTGTTGGCCTATCGAACACACCCAGCAATGTCATGGTATTTCTTTATTTGTTTCACTCTCATCTGATGGCTCCTCTCTGACATCATCACTTTCCAGCACTGTAATGTTCTCCTTAATCAATACTGATACCCCTCCTCCGTTCCTTCCTTCCCTCTCTTTACTGAACACATTGTAGCCAGGAATATTCACTACCCAGTCCTGCCCCTCTTAGAGCCAGGACTCTGTTATTGCCACAACCTCATATCTCCACATGGCTATCTGCGCCTGCAGCTCAACAACCTTATTTACCACTCTCAGTGCGTTCATATACACACACATTAAACTGAATTTACAGCTTATCACCTTCCCTCTTACACTGTCCCCGTCTAATACGTTACTCTTTTTTACTCCAGTTTTATCAGTCTCTCGTAATTCTCTGTATATTTATGTTTTCCTCTGTAATATTGCTTGGACCTCTGTATTTCTTGATGTATATTAATGACATAGACTTGGATATACAGGGCAGAATTTCAAAATGTGCAGATGACACAAAACATGGAAGTATTGTGAACTGTGAGGAGGTTAGTGATAGACAACAGTACAGCACAGGAACAGGCCATTTGGCCCTCCAAGCCTGCGCTGATCATGATGCCTGTCTGAACTAAAACCTTCCGCACTTCTGGACTCCGTATCTCTCTATTCCCAACCTAGTCATGTATTTGTCAAGATGCCTCTTTAAACGTCACTATCGTACCTGCTTCCACCACCTCCCCCGGCAGCAAGCTCCAGGCACTCACCACCCTCTGTGTAACAAAACTTGCCCCGCACATCCCCTCTAAACTTTGCCCCTCTCACATTAAATCTATGTCCCCTAGTAAATGACTCTTCCACCCTGGGAAAAAGCTTCTGACTATCCACTCTGTCCATGCCGCTTATAACTTTGTCATCCTCTATCATGTCGCCCCTCCACCTCCATCGTTCCAGTGAAAACAATCAGAGCTTATCCAACCTCTCCTCATAGCTAATGCCCTCCACACCAGGCAACATCCCGGTAAACCTACTCTGTACCCTCTCCAAAGCCTCCACGTCCTTCTGGTAGTGTGGCGACCAGAATTGTACGCAATATTCCTAGTGTGGCCTAACTGAGGTTCTGTACAGCTGCAGCATGACTTGCCAATTTTATCCTCCATGCCCCGACCAATGAAGGTAGGCATGCCATATGCCTTCTTGACTACCTTATCCACCTGCGTTGCCACTTTCAGTGACCTGTGGACCTGTACGCCCAGATCTCTCTGCCTGTCAATACTCCTCAGGGTTCTGCCATTTACTGTATGCGTCCCACCTGCATTAGACCTTCCAAAATGCATTACCTCACATTTGTCCGGATTAAACTCCATCTGCCATTTCTTCGCCCGAGTCTCCAACCGATCTATATCCTGCTGACAATCCTCATCACTATTCGCAACTCCACCAACAAATGTGTCGTCCGCAAACTTACTAATCAGACCAGCCACCTTTTCCTCCAAATCATTAAAATATACGACAAACAGCAAAGGTCCCAGCACTGATCCCTGCGGAACACCACTAGTCACAGCCCTCCATTCAGAAAAGCACCTTTCCACTGATACCCTCTGTCTTCTATGACCGAGCCAATTCTGTATCCAACTTGCCAGCTCACCTCTGATCCCGTGTGACTTCATCTTTTGCACCAGTCTGCCATGAGGGACCTCGTCAAAGGCTTTACTGAAGTCCATAGAGATAACATCCACTGCCCTTCCTTCATCACTTCCTCAAAAAACTCGATCATGTTATTGAGACACGACCTCCCCTTCGCAAAACCATGCTGCCTCTCGCTAATAAGTCCATTTGTTTCCAAATGGGAGTAAATCCTGTCCCGAAGAATCCTCTCCAATAATTTCCCCACCACTGACTTAAGTCTCACTGGCCTGTAATTTCCTGGATTATCCTTGCTACCCTTCTTAAACAAAGGAACAACATTGGCTATTCTCCAGTCCTCTGTCCCACCTGTAGCCAATGAGGATACAAAGATTTCTGTCAAGGCCCCAGCAATTTCCTCCCTTGCCTTTCTCAGTATTCTGGGATAGATCCCATCAGGCCCTGGGGACTTATCTACCTTAATGTTTTTCAAGATGCCCAACAACTCCTCCTTTTTGATATCAACATGACCCAGACTATCTACACTCCCTTCCCTAGACTCATCATCCATCAAGTCCTTCTCTTTGGTGAATACTGATGCAAAGTACTCATTTAGTACCTCGCCCATTTCCTCTGGCTCCACACATAGATTCCATTCTCTTTCCTTGAGTGGGCCAACCCTTTCCCTGGTTACCCTCTTGATCTTTATATACATATAAAAAGCCTTGGGATTCTCCTTAATCCTGTTTGCCAATGACTTTTCATGACCCCTTTTTGCCTTCCTGACTCCTTGCTTAAGTTCCTTCCTACTTTCTTGAAATTCCTCAAGGTCTTTGTCTGTTCCCAGCCTTCTAGACCTTACGAATGCTTCCTTTTTCTTTTTGAATAGGCTCACAATATCCCTCGTTATCCGAGGTTCCTGAAACTTGCCAAATTTATCCTTCTTCCTCACAGGAACATGCCAGTCCTAGATTCTAATCAACTGACGTTTGAAAGACTCCCACATGTCAGATGTTGATTTACCCTCAAACAGCTGCCCCCAATCTAAATTCTTCAGTTCCTGCCTAATATTGTTATAATTAGTCTTCCCCCAATTTAGCACCTTCACCCGAGGACTTATCTTATCCTTATCCACAAGTACCTTAAAACTTATGGAATTATGGTCACTGTTCCCGAAATGCTCCCCTACTGAAACTTTGACCACCTGGCCGGGCTCATTCCCCAATATCAGGTCCAGTACGGCCCCATCCCTCGTTGGACTATCTACATATTGTTTCAAGAATCCCTCCTGGATGCTCCTTACAAATTCTGCCCCATCCAAGCCCCGAGCACTAAGTGAGTCCCAGTCAATATAGGGGAAGTTAAAATCACCCATCACCACAACAATCCTGTTGCTTTTACATCTTTCCAAAATCTGTCTACATATCTGCTCCTCTATCTCCCGCTGGCTGTTGGGAGGCCTGTAGTAAACCCCCAACATTGTGACTGCACCCTTCCTATTCCTGAGCTCTACCCATGTTCCCTCGCTGCACGACCCCTCCGAGGTGTCCTCCTGCAGTACAGCTGTGATATTCTCCGTAACAGCTGTGGTATTCTCCTTAACTTAGGTTAGTGACAGCAGTCAGGTGGGCATAGACAGACTGGTGGTATGGGCAGACAGGTGGAAGATGAAATTTAATGCAGAAAAGTGTGAAGTGACTCATTTTGACAGGAAGAAAGAGGAGAAGTAATATAAATTAAAGGGTACAATTATAAAGTGGGAGCAGGAGTAGAGGGAGCTGAGGGTAGATGAGCACAAATCACTGATAGTTGCCGGGAAGGTGAGAAAGTGGTGAACATAACATATGGGATTCTGGGAATTATAAATAGGGGCACAGGGGACAAGAATCAAGGAAGATATGTTAAACTGTATAAAACACTAGTCCAGTGTCAAGTTCCAGGCACCTCACATTAGGAAGGATGATAAGGGACTTGAGAAAGTGCAGAAGGATTTCCGAGAATGGTTCCCGGGATGAGGGACGTCAGTTACATGGATAGATTGGAGATTGGGACTGTTCTTCCTGGAAAAGAGAAGATTAAGAGGAGATTTGATCGAGGTGTTCAAAATCACGAGGGATCTGGACAGAGTAGACAGGGAGAAACTGTTCCCATTGGTGGGAGGATCCAGAACCAAAGGACACTGATTTAAAGTGGTTGGGAATAGAGATAACGGAGACACGAGGGAAAACCTTTTCACACAGTGAGTGGTTAGGATCTGGAATGCACTGTCTGAGAGTGTGCTGGAGGCAGGTTCAATTGAGGCTTTCAAAAGGGAATTGGAATATTATCCTGAAAGAAAGCAACTGCAGGGTGATGGGGAAATGGCTGGGGAGTGGGAGTAGGTGAGTAGCTCTTATAGGGAGCCAGTACAGGTACAATGGGCTGAATGGCCCCCTTCTGTGCTGTAACCAGTCTCTGATTCTATGATTCTGCGATGATAACCCCACAAGGCAGATACCTGTGCTTCCAGAGCCCGCTGGGATAGAGGATGAAACCTCAGTGGATTCTCCAGTCGAATGTTCCTCGGATTCCTGAGTTTGGGATGTCACGGGTTCTGGAAAAAAGGGAGGGAGTCATTGCAGAGTGAGACAGGGAGAAAAACACAACAGGTCAACAGGATGGTACTAGTGTCAGGAGAATGTTAGATAGCAGTCTTTATAAAAACATAATCTTCCATCCTGTTCACTACATTACTGTATCACGCTCCCCTCAGCCGCTGTATCACACTCCCCTCAGTCACTGCATCACACTCCCCTCAGTCAGTGCATCACACTCCCCTCAGTCACTGCATCACACTCCCCTCAGTCAGTGCATCACACTCCCCTCAGTCAGTGCATCACACTCCTCTCAGTCACTATATACAGGACTCTTCAATATTGCTCGGACCATTGACATAGATTTGGATGTGGAGGGCACATTTTCAAAATTTGCAGATGACTCAAAACTTGTGAATTATGAGAATAGTGAAAAGGATGTAGACAGACAGGTGGAAATGTTCCGACAGGTGGAAACAGAATCCGAATGCAGAAAAGTGAGGAGAGACTCAACTTGACAGGAAGAAACTGTTCCCATTGGCGGGAGGTTCCAGAACCAGAAGATACTGATTTAAGGTGGTTGGGAACAGAAGAAAGGTAACACGAGGGAGAATCTATTCACACAGCGAGAGGTTAGTGTCTGGAATGCTCTGTCTGAGAGTGTGCTGGAGGCAGGTTCAATTGAAGATTTCCACAAAGAACTGGATAATTCTGTGTTGTAACCAGTCTATGATTCTGCAATGAAAACCCCACAAGGCAGATACCTGAGCTTCCAGAGCCCGCTGGGATAGAGGATGGACCCTCAGTGGATTCTCCAGTTGATTGTTCCTCGGATTCCTGAGTTTGGGAAGTCACGGGTTCTGTAATAAAGGGAGGGAGACATTGCAGAGTGAGACATGGAGAAAAACACA
This sequence comes from Heterodontus francisci, assembly GCF_036365525.1. NCBI lineage: Eukaryota > Metazoa > Chordata > Chondrichthyes > Heterodontiformes > Heterodontidae > Heterodontus > Heterodontus francisci. The sequence goes on along the minus strand of NW_027141121.1, from coordinate 1,229,023 downwards.
ACAGGTCAACAGGATGGTACTAGTGTCAGGAGAATGTCAGATAGCAGTCTTTATATAACCATAATCTTCCATCCTGTTCACTACATTACTGTATCACACTCCCTTCCGTCGCTGCATCCCGCTCCCCTCCGTCGCTGAATCCCGCACCCCTCCGTCGCTGCATCCCGCTCACCTCCGTCGCCGCATCCCGCTCCCCTCCGTCGCCGCATCCCGCTCACCTCCGTCGCCGCATCCCGCTCCCCTCCGTCGCTGCATCCCGCTCTCCTCCGTCGCTGCATCCCGCTCACCTCCGTCGCCGCATCCCGCTCCCCTCCGTCGCCGCATCCCGCTCACCTCCGTCGCCGCATCCCGCTCCCCTCCGTCGCTGCATCCCGCTCTCCTCCGTCGCTGCATCCCGCTCACCTCCGTCGCTGCATCCCGCTCCCCTCCGTCGCTGAATCCCGCACCCCTCCGTCGCTGCATCCCGCTCACCTCCGTCGCCGCATCCCGCTCCCCTCCGTCGCCGCATCCCGCTCACCTCCGTCGCCGCATCCCGCTCCCCTCCGTCGCTGCATCCCGCTCTCCTCCGTCGCTGCATCCCGCTCACCTCCGTCGCCGCATCCCGCTCCCCTCAGCCGCTGCATTCCGCTCACCTCCGTCGCCGCATCCCGCTCACCTCCGTCGCTGCATCCCGCTCACCTCCGTCGCTGCATCCCGCTCACCTCCGTCGCTGCATCCCGCTCCCCTCAGCCGCTGCATTCCGCTCACCTCCGTCGCCGCATCCCGCTCCCCTCAGCCGCTGCATCCCGCTCACCTCCGTCGCTGCATCCCGCTCACCTCCGTCGCTGCATCCCGCTCCCCTCCGTCGCAGCATCCCGCTCCCCTCAGCCGCCGCATCCCGCTCCCCTCAGCCGCCGCATCCCGCTTCACTCAGCCGCCGCATCCCGCTCCCCTCAGCCGTCGCCTCCCGCTCCCCTCCGTCGCCGCCTCCCGCTCCCCTCTGTCGCCGCATCCCGCTCCCCTCCGTCGCCGCCTCCCGATCCCCTCCGTCGCTGCATCCTGCTTCCCTCCGTCGCCGTATCCCGCTCCCCTCCGTCGTCGCATCCCGCTCCTCTCCGTCGCTGCTTCCCGCTCCCCTCCGTCGCCGCTTCCCGCTCCCCTCCGTCGCGGCTTCCCGCTCCCCTCCGTCACTGTATCCCGCTCCCCATGGGAATGTGAGAAAGTGGTAAATATAACATTGGGAATTTCAGGAATTATAAATTGGAGCGTAGGGGACAAGAATCAAGGAAGATATGTTAAACTGTGTAAAACACTAGTCCAGCATCAACTCGAGTGTTGTGTCAAGTTCCAGGCACCTCACGGTAGGAAAGGATGTTAAGGGATTCGAGAAAGTACAGAAAGGATTTTTGAGAATGTTTCCCGGGATGAGGAACTTCAGTTACGTGGATAGATTGGAGAAGCTGGGGTTGTTCTCCCTGGAGGAGAGAAGATTAAGAGGAGATTTGATCGAGGTGTTCAAAATCACGAGGGATCTGGACAGAGCAGACAGGGAGAAACTGTTCCCATTGGTGGGAGGATCCAGAACCAGAGGACACCGGTTTTAGGTGAGTGGTAAAAGTAGCAAAAGAGACAGGAAAACCTTTTCACACAGCGAGAGGTTCGGATCTGGAATGCACTGTCTGAGAGTGTACTGGAGGCAGGTTCAATTGAGGCTTTCAAAAGGGAATTGGAATATTATCCTGAAAGAAAGCAACTGCAGGGTGATGGGGAAATGGCTGGGGAGTGGGAGTAGGTGAGTAGCTCTTATCGGTAGCCAGTACAGGTACAATGGGCTGAATGGCCCCCTTCTGTGCTGTAACCAGTCTCTGATTCTATGATGCAATGATAACCCCACAAGACAGATACCTGAGCTTCCAGAGCCCGCTGGGATAGTGGATGAAACCTCAGTGGATTCTCCAGTCGATTGTTCCTCGGATTCCTGAGTTTGGGAAGTCACGGGTTCTGGAAAAAAGGGAGGGAGTCATTGCAGAGTGAGACATGGAGAAAAACACAACAGGTCTACAGGATGGGACTAGTGTCAGGAGAATGTCAGATAGCAGTCTTTATAAAACCATAATCTTCCATCCTGTTCACGAAATTACTGTTTCACACTCCCCCCAGTCTCCGCGTCACACTCCCCCCAGCCTCCGCGTCACACTCCCCTCAGCCTCCGCGTCACACTCCCCCCAGCCTCCGCGTCACACTCCCCTCAGCCTCCGCGTCACACTCCCCCCAGCCTCCGCGTCACACTCCCCTCAGTCTCCGCGTCACACTCCCCTCATTCACCCCATCCCGCTCCCCTCAGTCACTGTATCACGCTCCCCTCAAACACTGTCTACCAGACTCTTCAATATTGCTTGGACCATTGTTTTCTTGATATGCCTTAATGACATAGATTTGGAAGTGTCAGGCACATTTTCAAAATTTGCAGCTGACTCAAAAGTTGTGAATTACGAGGAGAATAGTGATAGACGTCAAAAGGATGCAGACAGACAGGTGGAAATGTTCCGACAGGTGGAAACTGAATCCTAATGCAGAAAAGTGAGGAGAGACTCAACTTGACAGTAAGAAACTGTTCCCATTGGTGGGAGGTTCCAGAACCAGAAGACACTGATTTAAGGTGGTTGGGAACAGAAAAAAGGCAACACGAGGGAAACCTATTCACACAGCGAGAGGTTAGGGTCTGGAATGCAATGTCTGAGAGTGTGCCGGAGGCAGGTTCAATTGAAGATTAACACAAAGAAGTGGATAATTCTGTGCTGTCACCAGTCTCTGATTCTATGATGCAATGATAACCCCACAAAGCAGATACCTGAGCTTCCAGAGCCCGCTGGGATAGAGGATGAAACCTCAGTGGATTCTCCAGTCGGTTGTTCCTCGGATTCCTGAGTTTGGGAAGTCAAGGGTTCTGTAATAAAGGGAGGGAGGCATTGCAGAGTGAGACATGGAGAAAAACACAACAGGTCAACAGGATGGTACTAGTGTCAGGGGAATGTCAGATAGCAGTCTTTATAAAACCATAATCATCCATCCTGTTCACTACATTACTGTATCACACTCCCCTCCGTCGCTGCATCCCGCTCCCCTCCGTCGCTGAACCCCGCACCCCTCCGTCGCTGTATCCCGCTCCCCTCCGTCGCCGCCTCCCTCGCCCCTCCGTCGCTGCATCCCGCTTCCCTTCGTCGCTGTATCCCGCTCCCCTCCGTCGCTGCATCCCGATCCCCTCCGTCGCCGCATCCCGCTCCCCTCCGTCGCTGCATCCCGATCCCCTCCGTCGCCGCCTCCCTCGCCCCTCCGTCGCTGCATCCCGCTTCCCTTCGTCGCTGTATCCCGCACCCCTCCGTCGCTGTATCCCGCTCCCCTCCGTCGCCGCCTCCCTCGCCCCTCCGTCGCTGCATCCCGCTTCCCTTCGTCGCTGTATCCCGCTCCCCTCCGTCGCTGCATCCCGATCCCCTCCGTCGCCGCATCCCGCTCCCCTCCGTCGCTGCATCCCGATCCCCTCCGTCGCCGCCTCCCTCTCCCCTCCGTCGCTGCATCCCGCTTCCCTTCGTCGCTGTATCCCGCTCCCCTCCGTCGCTGCATCCCGATCCCCTCCGTCGCCGCCTCCCTCTCCCCTACGTCGCTGCATCCCACTCCCCTCCGTCACGGCTTCCCGCTCCCCTCCGTCACTGTATCCCGCTCCCCTCCGTCACTGTATCCCGCTCCCCATGGGAATGTGAGAAAGTGGTAAATATAACATACGGAATTTCAGGAATTATAAATGGGAGCATAGGGGACAAGAATCAAGGAAGATATGTTAAACTGTGTAAAACACTAGTCCAGCATCAACTCGAGTGTTGTGTCAAGTTCCAGGCACCTCACGGTAGGCCAGATGTTGAGGGATTCGAGAGAGTGCAGAAGGGTTTCCGAGAATGTTCCCCGGGATGAGGAACTTCAGTTACATGGATAGATTGGAGACTGGGACTGTTCTCCCTGGAAAAGAGAAGATTAAGAGGAGATTTGATCGAGGTGTTCAAAATCACGAGGGATCTGGACAGAGTAGACAGGGAGAAACTGTTCCCATTGGTGGGAGGATCCAGAACCAAAGGACACTGATTTAAAGTGGTTGGGAATAGAGATAACGGAGACACGAGGGAAAACCTTTTCACACAGTGAGTGGTTAGGATCTGGAATGCACTGTCTGAGAGTGTGCTGGAGGCAGGTTCAATTGAGGCTTTCAAAAGGGAATTGGAATATTATCCTGAAAGAAAGCAACTGCAGGGTGATGGGGAAATAGCTGGGCAGTGGGAGTAGGTGAGTAGCTCTTATCGGTAGCCAGTACAGGTACAATGGGCTGAATGGCCCCCTTCTGTGCTGTAACCAGTCTCTGATTCTATGATGCAATGATAACCCCACAAGGCAGATACCAGAGCTTCCAGAGCCCGCTGGGATAGAGGATGAAACCTCAGTGGATTCTCCAGTCGATTGTTCCTCGGATTCCTGAGTTTGGGAAGTCACGGGTTCTGTAATAAAGGGAGGGAGACATTGCAGAGTGAGACAGGGAGAAAAACACAACAGGTCAACAGGATGGTACTAGTGTCAGGAGAATGTCAGATAGCAGTCTTTATAAAAACATAATCTTCCATCATGTTCACGAAATTACTGTTTCACACCCCCCTCAGCCTCCGCGTCACACTCCCCCCAGTCTCCGCGTCACACTCCCCCCAGTCTCCGCGTCACACTCCCCCCAGCCTCCGCGTCACACTCCCCCCAGCCTCCGCGTCACACTTCCCCCAGCCTCCGCGTCACACTCCCCTCAGTCTCCGCGTCACACTCCCCTAATTCACCCCATCCCGCTCCCCTCAGTCACTGGATCACACTCTCCTCAGTCACTGTATCACGCTCCCCTCAGTCACAGTATCACGCTCTCCTCAGTCACTGTATCACGCTCCCCTCAGTCACTGTATCACACTCTCCTCAGTCACTGTATCACGCTCCCCTCAGTCACTGGATCACGCTCCCCTCAGTCACTGTATCACGCTCCCCTCAGTCACAGTATCACGCTCTCCTCAGTCACTGTATCACACTCTCCTCAGTCACTGTATCACACTCCCCTCAGTCACTGTATCACACTCCCCTCAGTCGCTGTTTCACACTCCCCTCAGTCGCTGTATCACTCCCCCCTCAGTCACTGTATCACACTCCCCTCAGTCACTGTATCACACTCCCCTCAGTCACTGTATCACGCTCCCCTCAGTCACTGTATCACACCCCCCTCAGTCACTGCATCACACTCCCCACAGTCACTGTATCACGCTCCCCTCAATCACTGTATCACGCTCCCCTCAGTCACTGTATCACACTCCCCTCAGTCACTGTATCACACTCTCCTCAGTCACTGTATCACACTCCCCTCAGTCACTGTATCACACTCCCCTCAGTCACTGTATCACACTCCCCTCAGTCGCTGTTTCACACTCCCCTCAGTCGCTGTATCACACTCCCCTCAGTCACTGTATCACATTCCCCTCAGTCACTGTATCACACCCCCCTCAGTCACTGCATCACACTCCCCTCAGTCACTGTATCACGCTCCCCTCAGTCACTGTATCACATTCCCCTCAGTCACTGTATCACACCCCCTCAGTCACTGCATCACACGCCCCTCAGTCACTGTATCACGCTCCCCTCAGTCACTGTATCCCACTCCCCTCAGTCACTGTATCCCACTCCCCTCAAACACTGTATCCCACTCCCCTCAAACACTGTCTACCAGACTCTTCAATATTGCTTGGACCATTGTTTTCTTGATATGCCTTCATGACATAGATTTGGATGTGTAGGGCACATTTTCAAAATTTGCAGCTGACTGAAAACTTGTGAATTACGAGGAGAATAGTGATAGACGTCAAAAGGATGTAGACAGACAGGTGGAAATGTTCCGAAAGGTGGAAACTGAATCCGAATGCAGAAAAGAGAGGAGAGACTCAACTTGACAGTAAGAAACTGTTCCCATTGGCGGGAGGTTCCAGAACCAGAAGACACTGATTTAAGTTGGTTGGGAACAGAAGAAAGGCAACACGAGGGAAAACCTATTCACACAGCGAGAGGTTAGGGTCTGGAATGCACTGTCTGAGAGTGTGCTGGAGGCAGGTTCAATTGAAGATTTCCACAAAGAAGTGGATAATTCTGTGCTGTAACCAGTCGATGATTCGATGATTCTGTAATGATAACCCCACAAAGCAGATACCTGAGCTTCCAGAGCCCGCTGGGATAGAGGATGAAACCTCAGTGGATTCTCCAGTCGGTTGTTCCTCGGATTCCTGAGTTTGGGAAGTCAAGGGTTCTGTAATAAAGTGATGGAGACATTGCAGAGTGAGACATGGAGAAAAACACAACAGGGCGGCACAGTGGCGCAGTGGTGAGCACCGCAGCCTCACAGCTCCAGCGACCCGGGTTCAATTCTGGGTACTGCCTCTGTGGAGTTTGCAAGTTCTCCCTGTGTCTGCGTGGGTTTCCTCCAGGTGCTCCGGTTTCCTCCCACAAGCCAAACGACTTGCAGGTTGGTAGGTAAATTGGCCATTATAAATTGCCCCGAGTATAGGTAGGTGGTCGGGAAATATAGGGACAGGTGGAGATGTGGGAGGAATATGGGATTAGTGTAGGATTAGTATAAATGGGTGGTTGATGGTCGGCACAGACTCGGTGGGCCGAAGGGCCTGTTTCAGTGCTGTATCTCTAAACTAAACTGAACTAAACTGAGCTAAACTAATCTTTTATGGTATCACATTGTGTCGAGTATCTGTTTATAATGGACCCCACAAGGCAGATACCTGATGTTCCAGACACCACTGGGGGAGACGATGATCCGCCGGTGGATTCTCGAGTTGATTCTTCCTCGGGTTCCTCAGTTACAGCTGTCTCTGGATCTGTAATAAAGGAAGAGGGCAGAGTGGAGAAAATCCGAAGAGATCGTACGTTTTGTACTGGAGTCCAGACAGTGTCAGACTCTCATCTTTATCAAACCCTCGAGCATCCAATCCTACTCCTCGTGACACAGAACATCCCAGAATCACCCTCCTGGATCACAGAGAAACAGTAATGTACCTGTACAATACGCAGCATGATAGTGTAACGACTTCAACTCATAAACAAAGTAACAGTTGCAGTTTTTGATCTTTATCCCATGGACCCAGTAGCAGGAATTCCATCCCAGTGTAAACAAACTCTACTCTTAACTTCCCCCCGTCCCACGCTGGGATGGGAACCAGAAATGAGAGTTTATAAATATTGAAGACTGTAACCCATGTGAACAGTGCATGGGGTATCTCATTCCCCAGGTGAACACTGAGTACAGACAGTGAGAGACACTCGATGGTCAGTGTGAGATATCATGGGGTATCTCAGTCCCCAGGTGAAAACTAAGCACAGACAGTGAGAGACACTCGATGGTCAGTGTGAGATATCATGGGGTATCTCATTCCCCAGGTGAAAACTAAGCACAGACAGTGAGAGACACTCGATGGTCAGTGTGAGATATCATGGGGCATCTCAGTCCCCAGATGAACACTGAGTACAGACAGTGAGAGACACTCGATGGTCAGTTTGGGATATCATTGGTACATCAATCCCCAAGTGAAAACTGAGTACAGACAGTGAGGGACACTCGATGGTCAGAGTGAGATATCATGGGGTATCTCAGTCCCCAGGTGAACACTGAGTACAGACAGTGAGAGACACTCGATGGTCAGTTTGGGATATCATTGGTACATCAATCCCCAAGTGAAAACTGAGTACAGACAGTGAGGGACACTCGATGGTCAGAGTGAGATATCATGGGGTATCTCAGTCCCCAGGTGAACACTGAGTACAGACAGTGAGAGACACTCGATGGTCAGTGTGAGATATCATGGGGTATCTCAGTCCCCAGGTGAACACTGAGTACAGACAGTGAGAGACACTCGATGGTCAATGTGAGAGATCATGGGGGATCTCAGTCCCCAGGTGAAGACTGAGTACAGACAGTGAGAGACACTCGATGGTCAATGTGAGAGATCATGGGGGATCTCAGTCCCCAGGTGAAGACTGAGTACAGACAGTGAGAGACACTCGATGGTCAGTGAGAGATATCATGGGGGATCTCAGTCCCCAGGTGAAGACTGAGTACAGACAGTGAGAGACACTCGATGGTCAGTGAGAGATATCATGGGGTATCTCAGTCCCCAGGTGAACACTGAGTACAGACAGTGAGAGACACTCGATGGTCACTGAGAGATATCATGGGGCATCTCAGTCCCCAGGTGAACACTGAGTACAGACAGTGAGAGACACTCGATGGTCAGTGAGAGATATCATGGGGTATCTCATTCCCCAGGTGAACACTGAGTACAGACAGTGAGAGACACTCGATGGTCAGTGTGAGATATCATGGGGTATCTCAGTCCCCGGGTGAACACTGAGTACAGACAGTGAGAGACACTCGATGGTCAGTGTGAGATATCATGGGGTATCTCAGTCCCCAGGTGAACACTGAGTACAGACAGTGAGAGACACTCGATGGCCAGTGTGAGATATCATGGGGTATCTCAGTCCCCAGGTGAACACTGAGTACAGACAGTGAGAGACACTCGATGGTCAGTGTGAGAGATCATGGGGTATCTCAGTCCCCAGGTGAACATTGAGTACAGACAGTGAGAGACACTCGATGGTCAGTGTGAGATATCATGGGGTATCTCAGTCCCCAGGTGAACACTGAGTACAGACAGTGAGAGACACTCGATGGCCAGTGTGAGATATCATGGGGTATCTCAGTCCCCAGGTCAACACTGAGTACAGACAGTGAGAGACACTCGATGGTCAGTGTGAGATATCATGGGGTATCTCAGTCCCCAGGTGAACACTGAGTACAGACAGTGAGAGACACTCGATGGCCAGTGTGAGATATCATGGGGTATCTCAGTCCCCAGGTCAACACTGAGTACAGACAGTGAGAGACACTCGATGGTCAGTGTGAGATATCATGGGGTATCTCAGTCACTGGTCAACACTGAGTACAGACAGTGAGAGACACTCGATGGTCAGTGTGAGATATCATGGGGTATCTCAGTCCCCAGGTCAACACTGAGTACAGACAGTGAGAGACACTCGATGGTCAGTGTGAGATATCATGGGCTATCTCAGTCCCCAGGTCAACACTGAGTACAGACAGTGAGAGACACTCGATGGTCACTGAGAGATATCATGGGGTATCTCAGTCCCCAGGTGAACACTGAGTACAGATCATCTTCCAGTCTCCATAAACTTGGCCTCATCCAAATCCCTGCTGCTCCCCCCGTGCCCTAACTCGCACTGAGATCCGTTCACTCATCGCCCCTCCCTATGCTCGCTGTCCTACACTGGCTCCTGGTCGAGCAAGGCCTCATTTCAAACATCCTCATCCCCCACATTCAAACCCTCGATGGCCATGCCCCTCCCTCACACTGTGACATCCTCCAGCCCTACAACCCTCAATGGTCACTTCGCCTCTCCAATTCCACACTGTTTCACATCCCAAATTCCTTCAATCCTACATTGACAGCCGGTGTTTCAGCTGCCTTGGCCTTAAGCTCAGGAATTCCATCCTAAAACCTCTCTCCTCTCAACGTTTCCTGCTCCTTTAAGACACCCTTTGAAACCTACATCCTGGAGCAAGAGGGTTTCCACCTGTCCTACCATCACCTAATGTGATCCTGTATCAAATTAGCAGTCTGTTTCCGCTATGGTCAAGTGCGTGTGATATTATGGGAGGTTAAAGGCACTATATCAATGCACGTTGTGGTTATTGTTGCCTCTGCATCCCAGTCCCCTCAGTCACTCTCTCCCACAACACATACTGGCCCCTGGAGAGAGAGTGTGTTGTGCCCAGGTCTACACTTGGGGTCTATCACCATCCATGGGCACTGCCAGGAAGGGAGTGACTGGTCAACACGGACAGCAGAGTCTGGTTCAGTTCCCTGGAGTTTCAGTGACGTTCACTTTGTGTTTCACATCCTTTATTCACTGTGTCCCTGTCAATAAGGAGGGGAACGAGTAAACTGTCTCATTTCTGTGGGTGACCACGGGACATCTCAGAATCACCCATCTGCACCATATATAAACAGCAATCTACCTGTACAATAAGCAGCTTTACAGTCGGGTGTTGGCTTCAACTCATAAACAAAATAACTGCTGCAGTTTTTGATCTTTATTTCCTGGGGCTTGTGACAGCGATTTCCAATCCAGTTAAAACAAACTGTCCTCGTTACTTCCCCCTGTCCCACACTGGGATGGGAACCTGAAATGAGAGTTTATAAATATTGAAGAATGTAACTGATGTGAACAGTGCTGGACAGTGAATGTAAATCTGATATTATAAAGGCTGAAATTACCCTGTAAAAAGCCTGGATACTTTGTGGAGCAGTGATGATGTGGGACAGCAGTCTCCGGAATCTTCCATCCACCAGATCTGAAACAATAATCACAGAGTCAGTTCCTGAACTGCTGGTAAATATTAACCGTGAGGGAGACTGGTACCGTCAGAGAGTACCAGAAACTGGGAGCAATCCCTCACACTCCCTGTCCCTGTTTTATGTCCCCTTTATCCCAGGCATTGCCCTTTACTCTCTGTCCCCGTTCTCTATTCTCTGCTGTACTGACTATGTCCTTTATTCTCCCTGTTTCTCTTTGTCGGATCCGTTTCTTCTCCATTCTCAGTCTCCCTGCAGTTCCTGTTCCTGCACTGACACTTTGTTCTCTTTGGTACATTTTCTCCTCCCTCATTAACTGGTTTACCCAGAATTTGTTCCTTTACATTACCTTTTAAATCTGTACCATCCTTGAACAAGATTCTCATCACATTTCCTCTGGCTGGAGCGTGCAGGCTTTGGACAATCAATGCTCCTCCAGGGCTGGTCCAGGACTGTGTGAGTTACACACGGGTTAGTGAGTGTGGAGTCTGTGACTGAGTGACAGAAAGATGTTTAATGTTGATATAAAGTACAGTTAATGTTACACAGCAGCTTGGACCCTCCCGAAATACCAATAACCTCAGTTTCACTCTCTGCCCATGCCAAAAATCCCCAGGATTAAAGCTGGAAAATGTCCTCCTTCTTTTACCCAGGTTTCCATCTGTCTCCCAGCTCAGCGTCCCCCTCTAACTCAATACTCACAGACACTCCTCCCTATTCTAGGTTTTCAATCAGCTCTCAGGTAACAGAAAACAGTAAAGATCGCAAATTTACTTCATCCCAATAGAAAAGCTGCACATGTTTAGTGTGAGATATCATGGGGTATCTCTGTCCCCAGGTGAACACTGAGTACAGACAGTGAGAGACACTCGATGGTCAGTGTGAGATATCATGGGGTATCTCAGTCCCCAGGTGAACACTGAGTACAGACAGTGAGAGACACTCGATGGTCAGTGTGAGATATCATGGGGTATCTCAGTCCCCGGGTGATCACTGAGTACAGACAGTGAGAGACACTCGATGGTCAGTGTGAGATATCATGGGGTATCTCAGTCCCCGGGTGAACACTGAGTACAGACAGTGAGAGACACTCGATGGTCAGTGTGAGATATCATGGGGAATCTCAGTCCCCTGGTGAACACTGAGTACAGACAGTGAGAGACACTCGATGGTCAGTGTGAGATATCATGGGGTATCTCAGTCCCCAGGTGAACACTGAGTACAGACAGTGAGAGACACTCGATGGTCAGTGTGAGATATCATGGGGTATCTCAGTCCCCGGGTGAACACTGAGTACAGACAGTGAGAGACACTCGATGGTCAGTGTGAGATATCATGGGGAATCTCAGTCCCCAGGTGAACACTGAGTACAGATAGTGAGAGACAATCGATGGTCAGTGTGAGATATCATGGGGTATCTCAGTCCCCGGGTGAACACTGAGTACAGACAGTGAGAGACAATCGATGGTCAGTGTGAGATATCATGGGGTATCTCAGTCACTGGTGGAGTTCGATGCGGAATAACATTCTGTTACTGCACAATCAATCATTGACAGAGCAATAAATAAAATATTGAATATAATAAATTGAATGCTTAATAAAGATTAAAGATTACACAACACATTATGTAAATTGCGTGATAAATTCACCAATGTATTCGTTGTGTATACGGTTGGAAATATTACACTGGAGATATTATACAGGAACTGAATGGAAACTTGGTTTTCTGGCAATGGGAAATATAAACTAACACATGACTATAAATCATAATTTAACCATACAAATCTCTAAATATCGGGATCACATTAGAAACTTAAATATAGCTCTATAATGGAGGCAAACTTTAAATGTACCAGTATTTACAGAACCAGTGAATTTGTATAAATAAACGCAATGATTTCACAGTATCTGGGAGAGAGATCAGTAATATTAATCAATAATACAAGTAGTTAATACATGTAGGATTCACAGCAGAGAAACAGGCCATTCGGCCCCTCTGCTCCCTGCCTCCTCCCAACCTATCGGCAATACCTCGATCAGATTTCCCCCCTCAGTCTGAACTTTCATGGAGAAATGAGCCCCAACTTGTTCAATATTTTCAGCTAAGTTAAAACCACTGAGATCTTCAATCTTGCTTGTGATACCTTCTGCACAGTCTCCAGTGTCTCTGTATCTTTTTTGTAATATAGAGACCAGAACTCTGCTCAGTATTCACACAATAACCATCACAGACACATACATTGTTCACTCTGATTAGTAATGATCAGTCTAAATAATAGGAAAGTAATTATTTAAGTATAAACTCCATGTGTGAACCTCTCCAACCGGTTTTCAACCCTGACACCGCCCAGAGCGAAATTACAAATAACAAGAAACTTTGGGAGGTTTTTGTCCCCAAAGACTTTAGGTAAACGAGGTGGAATTTGTCTAGAATGTAAATGACTCACTCAGGGAACACAGGATCAGCAGCAGAGTCCTCATCTCACTGGGTGATATTCTGGAAAGGGAAATGCAGAGTTAGTGTTAGAGAGAGTTAATGGAATGGGGAATCAGAGGGAAATTTAAATAGTGAGTGGGGGAGAGGGATCAGAGGGTTTATCTGTTTATACTCAGTCAACTCTCCCTCTCTCCCCCACACACAGACTCTTACAGACAGAGGTGAGCTCTCCATCACTCGGATACTACAGACAGAGGTGAGCTCTCCCTCTCTCCCTCAGAGACCCCTACAGACAGAGGTGAGCTCTCCCTCCCTCCCTCACTGGGATACTACAGACAGAGGTGAGCTCTCCCTCCTTACATGTCCTTGAGAGACACCAATTCCTTGACTGCAGTCCTTCCCTGCTTCTCTGTCCCAATCCCCCCAGTGATTAAACAGTGTGCGTTTTACAGACCTGCCGTCTCTCTCCTCCAGATCCCTCTCCAGTCTCCCTGTATAGACACCCTTCTAATAATCAGGTCCATTACTGAGCCCTGTATGGGGTCAGGACAGGCAGGACCCACACCCCGAGTCAACACCTAGCTAGTGACATACTCCAGAGCTTGTTTTAACAGTCTGCCCGTACCCGACTGCTTACCAGAGTCTCCAAAGGAGGTGTCACTGGGTGGGAGATGCAGTGGGTTCAGTTCCAGTTGCTTCCTCCTCAGTCTCGGCTCCAATCTGCTGTGAACAGTGTCAGTCTCAGTGACAGCTCCAACTCCTACATCCACCACAGCGGCTTGACGTGTGACCGACGGCAGTGCTGGTTGGCTGAAACACTTATCATTTCATCAGTGATGTGCAATCTGGAAGAATCCATGCAAATGAAAGGTGTTCAATGACAGGACTAGTGAGGAACAAACAAGGAAACATCTCTCCTGGGTGCTTGGTAACTAGCTGGGTGTTGGTGCTGTAACATGACCAGTATTCAGCTGCCCAGTATGAAGGGTGTAGGGGAGACTGGAACTGAGGGAGGGTCTGAGCATGTTCTGGACAGTATTGGACAATGGGTTGTAATATGTGTGAAATTGCTCAGTGTAGATGCTCAGAGGGGTTCGGGTGCTCCTTGTACACAGAAAGCCAGCACACAGGTACAGTGGGCAATTAGCAAGGCCAATGGCCTGTTGGCCTTTATTGCAATGGGGCTGAAGTTCAAGAGATAGAAGCCTTGGAACAATTGCACAGGACTTTGGTGAGACCGCACCTTGCCCAGTTTCAGTCTCCTTATGGAAGGGCGGATATGGTTGTCTTGGGGATTGGTGCAGCCAACATTCCCAACATTGCTTCCGGCGATGAGAGAGGCATCTGGGATAAGAGATTGAGTGGATCGGGCCTGTACTCTGTGGAGGTTGGAAGAGTGAGAGATGATCTCAGTAAAAGCTCTCAGACTCGAAGCGGGTTGGACAGGGTCAAAGCTGTTTTTCCTGGCTGAAACATCCAGAACACAGCAGGGAAATATTCTCCCAAAAATCCCCGATAATTTCAGGCCGAGTTGAGGAGCAGTTTCTTCAATCAGAGAGCTGTGAGTCTTTGGAATTCTCTAGCCCAGAGGGCTGTGGATGCCCAATCGCTGAGTATACTCAAGGCTGAGACCGATAGATCTTTGGTGAGTCCATAGTGTGGGAGAGTGGAACTGAAGCCAAAGACCAGCCATGATCTTGTTGAATGGCGGAGCAGGCTTGAGGGGCCCTCTGGCCTACTCCTAGTTGCATTTCGCTCTCAAATTGCCGATTCCAACACTGGGATATATGGAAGTTCTTCCAACCCACTGCGTATCCATCGTCCATTCTGAGGCTGCCTGATGTGGGCGCGGTCCCTGTGCCCAACAGATTTGAAAGTTGCACGCTGTACATCAGAGGTGAGACAATGAGAGCCTTGACAAAGTCTGAGGTTGTTGTGTTTTGCAGTGACTGAGGACATTGCACTGCCCATATCGGAGGCACAGATCTCCCAAAGACCGCAAACTGAGCAAGTTATGCAAACAAGACCTCGGAGACAGAGAGTTTGTGTAACATAGGGACAGGAGCAGGAAATTCAGTCCCTCAAACCTGCTCCACCATTCAGCTCCACCCTGGCTCATCTGTACCTGAACTCCAATGTGCTGCCTTTGTATTGGAACACGCTTGTACATTTCAATCATACACAGTTAAACTGGTAGCTTTAGTCCCAGCCTGATGTATAATCACCCTCTTTATTTCCCATCCTCACAGTTAACTTAGTGACCATTGTGATCCTGTCTCGGGGAAAGTGCGGTCTCTCCAAATGTGTCACTGACTACCTGGTGACCATGGCAGCGGTGGATCTACTGGTCATTGTCATCGATCTGATACTGAGGCACATTCCGATTCACTATATGATGGAGTTTCTTACCTTGCTTTTGATCCCCAGAACAGTGACTGTGCTGAGTTTTCGAAAGAACATTTTCTGGTATTTTATGTACACGGATCATTATTGGGTTCAGAATTTCCCCTGGTTTTGTCTTGTAACAGTCGATGCTCAGAAGTCACCGCTATGGGTGACAATCGAATTCCTTCATTATATTCTAACCCCAGGGGTCCCATTTGTTCTGTGGTTACAAGGGCAGGTGAGAGGCTGGGAATCCTGAGGTGAGTAACTCACCTCCTGACTCCACAAAGGCTGTCCACCATCTACAAGGCACAAGTCAGGAGTGTGATGGAATACTCTCCACTTGCCTGGATGGGTGCAGCTCCAACAACACTCAAGAAGCTCGAAACCATCCAGGACAAAGCAGCCCGCTTGATTGGCACCCCATCCACAAACATTCACTCCCTCCACCAACGACACACAGTGGCAGCAGTGTGTGCCATCTACAAGATGCAGTGCAGCAACACACCAAGGGTGCTTAGATAGCACCTTCCAAACCCGTGACCTCTACCACCCAGAAGGTCAAGGGCAGCAGACACAATGGGAACACCACCACCTGCAAATTCCCCTCCAGATTGTAACATTGCATAGAGAGAGGTGGGGTCACCCAGAGTGAGTAGTGAGGGACTGGATTCAGGTGTACACCCAGGTCGAGTAGAGAGGGACTGGTTTCAGGTGTACACCCAGGTCGAGTAGTGAGGGACTGGAGTCAGGTGTACACCCAGGTCGAGTAGAGAGGGACTGGATTCAGGTGTACACCCAGGTCGAGTAGTGAGGGACTGGAGTCAGGTTTCCACCCAGGTTGAGTAGTGAGGGACTGGAGTCAGGTGTACACCCAGTTCGAGTAGTGAGGGACTGGAGTCAGGTGTACACCCAGAGCGAGTAGTGAGGGACTGGAGTCACGTGTACACCCAGGTCGAGTAGTGAGGGACTGGAGTCAGGTGGACACCCAGGTCGAGTAGTGAGGGACTGGAGTCAGGTGTACACCCAGTTTGAGTAGTGAGGGACTGGAGTCAGGTGTACACCCAGAGCGAGTAGTGAGGGACTGGAGTCACGTGTACACCCAGGTCGAGTAGTGAGGGACTGGAGTCAGGTGGACACCCAGGTCGAGTAGTGAGGGACTGGAGTCAGGTGTACACCCAGTTCGAGTAGTGAGGGACTGGAGTCAGGTGTACACCCAGTTCGAGTAGTGAGGGACTGGATTCAGGTTTACACCCAGTTCGAGTAGTGAGGGACTGGAGTCAGGTGTACACCTGGAGCGAGTAATGAGGGACTGGAGTCACGTGTACACCCAGGTCGAGTAGTGAGGGACTGGAGTCAGGTGTACACCCAGGTCGAGTAGTGAGGGACTGGATTCAGATGTCAGAACCTGCTCAAGGATGTGTAAATATTTTGTATTCTCACCGGTAATTTATTCCTCAAATCAATGGGAGTCACAACACTGAATGTCAGATGTCAGACATTTATTAAACAATCATTCATTAAACATACAGAAAATCCAAAGTTTCCAGCAAAACCCACTGAGTTTTAACCTGAGAATTAAAACGTGTTACAGCCAGCAGATCAGTATACAGATTGGACAGATCTTAACCAGGTTCCAGTCTGTCTGTCCCAACTCCCACTTTTTATATCTTTTCCTTCACCCTCGACATCACAATTTGTCTCTGTGACCTCCTCCGTCCCCGACAACCCTCCCCATCTCTGTAACCTCCTCCGTCCCTGACAACCCTCCCCATCTCTGTAACCTGCTCCAGCCCCTACAACCCTCCCTATCTCTGTAACCTCCTCCTTCCCCTACAACCCTCCCTATCTCTGTAACTTCCTCTGTCCCCTACAACCCTCCCTATCTCTGTAACCTCCTCCGTCCCCTCCGATCCTCCCTATCTCTGCAACCTCCTCCCGCCCCTACAACCCTCCCTATCTCTGTAACCCCCTCCAGCCCCGACAACCCTCCCTATCTCTGTGACCTCCTCCGTCCCCGACAACCCTCTCTATCTCTGTAACCTCCTCCGTCCCCTGCAACCCTCCCTATCTCTGTAACCTCCTCCATCCCTACAACCCTCCCTAACTCTGTAACTTCCTCCGTCCCCGACAACCCTCCCTATCTCTGTAAACTCCTCCGTCCCCAACAACCCTCCCTATCTCTGTAACCTCCCCCGTTCCCGACAACCCTCCCTATCTCTGTAACCTCCTCCAGCCCCTACAACTCTCCCTATCTCGATAACCTCCTCCGTCCCCCACAAGCCTCCCTAACTCTGTCACCTCCTCCGTCCCCCACAACCCTCCCTATCTCTGTAAGCTCCTCCGTCCCCTACAACCCTCCCTAACTCTGTAACCTCCTCCATCCCCTACAACTCTCCCTATCTCTGTAACCTCCTCCGTCCCCTACAACCGTCCCTATCTCTGTAACCTCCTCCGTCCCCTACAACCCTCCCTATCTATGTAACCTCCTCCGTCCCCAACAACCCTCCCTGTCTCTGTAACCTCCTTCGTCCTGTACAACTCTCCCTATGTCTGTAACCGATTCCGTCCCCTACAACCCTCCCTATCTCTGTAACCTCCTCCGTACCGTACAACCCTCCCTATCCCTGTAACCTACTCCATCCCCTACAACTCTCCCTATCTCTGTAACCTCCTCCGTCCTGTACAACCCTCCCTATCTCTGTAACCTCTTCCATCCCCTGCAACTCTCCCTATCTCTGTAACCTCCTCCGTCCTGTACAACTCTCCCTAAATCTGTAACCTCCTCCATCCCCTACAACCCTCCCTAACTCTGTAACCTTCTCCGTCCCCTACAACCCTCCCTAACTCTGTAACCTCCTCCATCCCCGACAACTCTGCCTACCTCTGAATCCTCCTCCAGCGCCTTCAACCCTCCCTATCTCTGTACCCTCATCACGCCTTGCAACTCTCCGATAACTCTGTACTCCTCTAATTTAAAAAAAAGCTCTTTTTAAACCCCTATTTAAATCCCCCTTTACAACCCCTTACAAATAAAATCTCTGCAGTAAATCAATACACCCTGTTAAAACAGTTACTAAACACCTCAAACAGCTTTTAATAAACCGAGTTTGAAACCCTTTTAAACACATTTAAAACCCGCTTATATGTCCTTCTAAAACCCTTAAAAATCCCTAAATAAAGCACTTTAAACTATTTCAAAACAACATCATAAACCATTTCAACAGCTTTAAGACAATAAAATAAATGATTTTAAACTTCTTCAGAACTCGATTCCAAACCTTTTCTGAACAGCTGTGAAACCCTTTATAATCCCATTTAAAAATATCTTTAAAAGCACGATAGAAACTACTTTTAAACACCTTTAATATCCCTTTAGAAACCCATTTCAATAACTTTTGAAGCCCTTTATAAACCCCTTTTAAAACATTTTACAAAACTCATTGTGAACACACACACAGACACACACACACAAACACAGACACATACAGACAAACACACACAAACAAACACAGACAAACACACACACAAACACAGACGCATACAGATAAACACAGACAAACACACACACAAACACAGACGCATACAGATAAACACAGACAAACACACACACAAACACAGACACATACAGATGAACACATACGAACACACACAGACACAAACACACAGACACAAACTGACAGAAACACATCAGCCCAGATCGGGTTGTAATCCACCCGCTGACAATCCCGGATCGTCCGGCTCATTTCCTTTTCTTCTTCCCAACGTTATCCAGCTCCCCACCTCCAGGCGTCAGCCGCACTTTCTTTCACGGGAGATGGCCTCTTTGCATGTCCTCGACCTGGGAACGGATGGGAATCACCTGGTGAGGAGTCAGCTACGATAGGGAGGGATCGCAGTTATACCGCAACTCACCGCGGGCTCTCAGGAAACATCAGCGAGACCCTAACAGCAGCGGGGAATCTCCTTCACACCAAGGGGAGTCTCCTCCCCTTAACACCAGGTTACTGACTGCTCATTGAACATCTGAGGAATCCCTTTCCCAGCAGTTCAATCAAACATTTTCCATCGATTGAGGAAGGGAATGCCCATCACTAACCACTTCTCAATGCCAACTGCCGATGGGCAGTTAATGCCAACCAGAAATGGGTAAGCAATGGGAATTAGGAATCCTGACTGGGGATGATTTCTGAATGCTAACTAGCGATGGTTATTCAATGCTAACTAGGAGTGGTTAATCAGTGTTAACCAGGGATGATCTATTAAGGCTGACCAGGCCTGGTTACTCAATGCCAGCCTTGCCCAGCGATCCCGGCGCTCGGAGAATGACTGGGGAATAAATCCCTCACCTGCCGGAAATAGGCTTCCTTTTCCTCGGGAGTCTCCGGTTTCCTTTCCCCGACGTACATCACCTGGAAATCGACACTGAGCTTCTCACAGTCCTCCTCCGACAAGTCCAGCATTACTGCAACATGGAGAGGGGCAAAGTTTTCAGATGCCAACCGAACCCAAACACACATTCACCCCCCCGCCCCGAGCAGAGTTAGAGGCCAGAATGCCAACCAGGTATGGTTTGGTGTGTTGGGAGAGGGGAGAGGAGGGGGCAAGCTCGGGGGTAGCAGAGCAATCGAGGGGCTCTTAGACACTGGGAGCTGCACAATCCGAGGCAGACAGCCCATGGCCAATCGCTGTAACTGAATGCCCTCCCGCAGCAATCCACCCCCACCCCCTCACCCCGCCTCTGAGGTTCCAGGTGGCTGCTCCACTCCTTCAGCCTCACAGGGCAATGGGGAGGGGGCAAGAAATGGGTCATACCCTATGGTGATGGCACTCAAACACTGAGAGCCAATAGAAAGGCAGTTTAAGGGGAGCGGGTTTCCCAGTTCATGTTGGGGAGAGATTTTCAGGATTATAAAGCAGGATATTTGGGAGGTTCCCAACAGGAAATGATCCCGGAATAAGTCAGGGACTGAGGGTTCCGGGGCTCGGACCCTGGATGATTCTGATTGGATGTTTCCTACCACCAGCTGATGGATACCTGGCCTAGAATGTCCCGCCTTTGAGGGTTTGCAGTCAGCGCCTGGTGCTGGTCCAGGACTTGTCCTCCTCCCGGGACCTGCAATGAAAAATCAGTCTCATGGGAACTGGAGGATGGAGGAACAGCCCTGGGGAATGAGTGACTCCTCCTGCTCTGTCTGGGCTCCTCACAGCACCGGGTCGGGCATTTAACTGCTGGGCACAGATGCAAGAGACAATGCAGGAGTGAAGAAGTGAGAGAGAGAGAGTGAGAGAGAGTGAGAGAGAGAAAGGGGAGAGGGAGAGAGATAGATGGAAACACAGAGACGGAAAGACGCTGACAGTGTGAGAGATAGGGAATCAGAGAGAGAATCAGGGAGGAAACAGAGAGCGAGGAAGAGGGAGAGAGATAGATGGAAACACAGAGACGGAAAGACGCTAACAGTGTGAGAGATAGGGAATCAGAGAGAGAATCAGGGAGGAAACAGAGAGCGAGGAAGAGGGAGAGAGATAGATGGAAACACAGAGACGGAAAGACGCTAACAGTGTGAGAGATAGGGAATCAGAGAGAGAGAGAAACAGGGAGAGAGGAAGAGGGAGAGAGAGAAAACAGAGAAAAACATAGAGATAAATTTAAAGAGAAATGGAGATAGTTTGGGAGAGAAAGTGAGAGAGAGAGAGAGAGAGGGATAGAGAGAGAGAGTGAGACAGAGACAGATAGAACAAGAGAGAGACAGAGACAGCGTTCAGTACAATCCATGAATCTTGTGATCAAAGACAGTTTTCATCAGACTCACAGTCTGGCTGGAGTCAGTCATTGTGAAACTGTCCCGTCAGATAGTAAAAGCATCCCGAAATTTTGATGTAGGTTTCCTGGAACTTAGCTTAATGTAAATATCTTTTGTGTAATTTAAGGTGCTGTAAATCTCATTCCAAACAGAGCAATGGTCTTCATTTCGAGTGGAATTGAATTCTAAGGCGGAGACATTACATTAAACATCACTAGAATCTCGGTTCGAGCACACTGCACACAGTTCCAGTCTCCATATCCCTCAGTTAGACCACACTCGGAGCATTGCACACAGTTCCGGTCTCCATATCCCTCAGTTAGACCACACTGGGAGCACTGTACACAGTTCCAGTCTCCATATCCCTCAGTTAGACCACACTCGGAGCACTGTGCACAGTTCCAGTCTCCATATCCCTCAGTTAGACCACACTCGGAGCACTGTACACAGTTCCAGTCTCCATATCCCTCAGTTAGACCACACTCGGAGCACTGTACTCAGTTCCAGTCTCCATATCCCTCAGTTAGACAACACACGGAGCACTGTACACAGTTCCAGTCTCCATATCCCTCAGTTAGACCACACTGGGAGCACTGTACACAGTTCCGCTCTCCATATCCCTCAGTTAGACCACACTCGGAGCACTGTACTCAGTTCCGGTCTCCATATCCCTCAGTTAGACCACACTGGGAGCACTGTACTCAGTTCCAGTCTCCACATCCCTCAGTTAGACCACACTCGGAGCACTGTGCACAGTTCCAGTCTCCATATCCCTCAGTTAGACCACACTGGGAGCACTGTGCACAGTTCCAGTCTCCACATCCCTCAGTTAGACCACACTCGGAGCACTGCACACAGTTCCAGTCTCCATATCCCTCAGTTAGACCACACTGGGAGCACTGCACACAGTTCCAGTCTCCATATCCCTCAGTTAGACCACACTCGGAGCACTGCACACAGTTCCAGTCTCCACATCCCTCAGTTAGACCACACTGGGAGCACTGCACACAGTTCCAGTCTCCATATCCCTCAGTTAGACCACACTCGGAGCACTGTGCACAGTTCCAGTCTCCATATCCCTCAGTTAGACCACACTCGGAGCACTGTGCACAGTTCCAGTCTCCACATTCCTCAGTTAGACCACACTAGGAGCACTGCACACAGTTCCAGTCTCCATATCCCTCAGTTAGACCACACTCGGAGCCCTGCACACAGTTCCAGTCTCCATATCCCTCAGTTAGACCACACTCGGAGCACTGTGCACAGTTCCAGTCTCCACATTCCTCAGTTAGACCACACTCGGAGCACTGTGCACAGTTCCAGTCTCCACATCCCTCAGTTAGACCACACTCCGAGCACTGTGCACAGTTCCAGTCTCCATATCCCTCAGTTAGACCACACTGGGAGCACTGCACACAGTTCCAGTCTCCATATCCCTCAGTTAGACCACACTCGGAGCACTGTGCACAGTTCCAGTCTCCACATTCCTCAGTTAGACCACGCTCGGAGCACTGCACACAGTTCCAGTCTCCATATCCCTCAGTTAGACCACACTCGGAGCACTGAACACGGTTCCAGTCCCCATATCCCTCAGTTAGACCACACTCGGAGCACTGCAGACAGTTCCAGTCTCCATATCCCTCAGTTAGACCATGCTCGGAGCACTGCACACAGTTCCACTCTCCATATCCCTCAGTTAGACCACACTCGGAGCACTGAACACAGTTCCGCTCTCCATATCCCTCAGTTAGAACACACTGGGAGCATTGCACACAGTTCCGCTCTCCATATCCCTCAGTTAGACCACACTTGGGGAGGTGAATCAGGGTATCCCACTCCCTCAGTCTCTGTATCACATTCCCCTCAGTCACTGTCTCCCACTGACCTCAGTCACTGTATCACACTCCCCTCAGTCACTGTATCACACTCCACTCAGTCAATGTATCACACTCCCCTCAGTCACTACATCCCACTCCCTCAATAAGAGACTGGATGATCTCTCGGACTGATCTTTTATGGTATCACATTGTGTCGAGTATCTGTTTATAATGGACCCCACAAGGGTGATACCTGATGTTCCAGACACCACTGGGGTAGACGATGATCCGCCGGTGGATTCTCGAGTTGATTCTTCCTCGGGTTCCTCAGTTACAGCTGTCTCTGGATCTGTAATAAAGGAAGAGGGCAGAGTGGAGAAAACCCGAAGAGATCGTACGTTTTGTACTGGAGTCCAGACAGTGTCAGACTCTCATCTTTATCAAACCCTCGACCATCCAATCCTACTCCCCGTGACACAGAACATCCCAGAATCACCCTCCTGGGTCATAGAGAAACAGTAATGTACCTGTACAATACGCAGCACAATAGAATAACGACTTCAACTCATAAACAAAGTAACTGTTGCAGTTTTTGATCTTTATCTCATGGACCCAGTGACAGGGTTTTCCATCCCAGTGTAAACAAACTGTCCTGGTTACTTCCCCCTGTCCCACGGTGGGATGGGAACCTGAAATGAGAGTTTATAAATATTGAAGACTGTAACCCATGTGAACAGTGCTGGACAGTGAATGTAAATCTGATATTATAAAGGCTGAAATTACCCTGTAACCAGCCTGTGGCAAATGTGGAGCAGTGATACGGTGGGACAACAGTCTCCGGAATCTTCCATCCACCAGAACTGAAACAACAATCACAGAGTCAGCCCCTGAACTGCAACCGTCCATACCAGCACTTCCGATATGTCTTCCTTTTCCCTCAAGCGAGTTTTGCCTTACCTCACACCCCACTCACAGTGTTGACAGGGCCTTCGTACCCTGCCAGTTTCTTTTGCCCTACGTCTAGTCTCGCCCCCACCCCTCCCTCTCAGAAGCTCCGTTCTGATCCCCCTTGTCCGATTTTGGATCTAGTATTATTCAATGAGAAGGGGCCAACTAGTAATCTGGTTGAAAAAGAGCCTTTAGGGAAGAGTGATCATCATATGGACATTTAAATTATGCTTGAAAGTGATGTCGATCAGTCCAAAACCCGGAACTTAAATCTAAACAAAGGAAATTACAAAGGTATGCGGGGCAAATTGGCTGTGCTGGATTGGTAAATGACATCAAAATGTAAGAGGGTAGACAGACAATTGATAGCATTTAATGAATTAATAGGTTATTCACAACAAATTTACATTCTCACAAAACACAGCAGGAAAGGTGATCCAACCATGGCTAAGAAAAGTTAAAGATTGCATTAATCATAAAATCACAGAATTGTTACAGCACAGAAGGAGGCCATTCGGCCCATCATGTCCGCATCAGCTCTCTGAAAGAGTAATTCCCTCAGTTCCATTGTCCTGCCTTCTCCCCATATCCCTGATCATGTTTCCTTTTAAATAACTGTCTAATTCCCTTGTGAACGCTTCAATTGAACCTGCCTCCACCACGTTCTCAGGCAGCACATTCCAGACCTGAACCTCTCGCTTTGTTCAACAGTTTTTCCTCATGTCACTTTCGCTTCTCTTACCAAACACTTTAAATCTGTGCCCTCTCCTTCTCCATCCTTTCCCGAGTGAGAACAGTTTCTCTCGATCTACTCTGTCCAGACCCCTCATGATTTCGAACAGCTCGATCAAATCACCTCTCAGCCTTCTCATCTCCAAAGAAAACATTCCTAACATCTCCAATCTACCTCCAGAACTAAAATTCCTCATCACTGGAACCAGTCTTGTGAATATTTTCTGTGCTCTCTGCAACGCCCTCACAACTTTCCTCAAGTGCGGCTCCCAGAACTGGGCGCAATACTGCAGCTGAGGCCAAACTAATGTCTCCTTTAAGTTCAGGTTCAACTTGATCAAAGGAAGAGGCGTATAAAGTTGCCAAAAGAAGTAGCAAGCCTGAGGATTGGAAGCATTTTAGAATTCAGCAAAGGAGGATCAAGAAACTGATAAAGAAAGGGAAAATCGAATATGAATGTAAACTACTGAGTAACATTAAAACAGTCTGTAAAAGCTTCTATAGGTATGTAAAAAGGAAAAGATTAGCAAAAACAAATATGGGTCCATTACAGGCAGAGACAGAAGAATTTAGAATGGGGAATAAGGAAATGGCAGAGAAATTAACAAATTCTTTGTGTCCATCTTCACAGACAAAGATACAAAGAACCTCCCAGGAATGCTAGAGAACCAAGGGACAAGTGAGAATGAAGAACTGGAAGAAATTGGTATTATAAAGAAAAGTACTGCTGGAGAAAGTAATGGGACTGAAAGTTGGTAAAACCCCTGGACCTGATGATCTACATCCCAGAGTGTTGAAAGAGGTAGCTGTCGAGATAGTTGATGGATTGCTGATCAACTTCCAACATTCTTTCGATTCTGGAATGCTTCCTGCAGTTTGGAAGGTCGGAAATGTAATCACACTAATTAAGGAAGGAGGGAGAAAGAAAACAGGGAACTTCAGACCCGTTCGCCTGACACCAGTACCAGGGAAAATGCTGGAATCTATTATAAAGAATGTGATAAGTGGGCACTTAGAAAATAATGATAGGTTTGGGAAGATTCAACATGGATTTATGAAAGGGAAATCATGTTTGACAAAACTGTGGACTGACACAGACACAATGGGCCGAAGGGCCTGTTTCTGTGCTGTGTCACTCTATGACTCTATGTAGAGATTTTTTGAGGATGTAACTAGCAGAATGGATAACGGGGAAGTGGTGGATGTGGTAGATTTATATTTACAGAAGGCTTTCGATAATTTCCCACACAGGAGGTTAGTTACCAAAATTAGGGCACATGGGATTGGGGTAATGTACTGGCATGGATTGAGAATTGGTTAACGGACAGAAAGCAGGGAGTCACTTAAAATAAACAGGTCATTTATATGTTGGCTGGCTGTGACTAGTGGGGTACCATAAGGATCCGTGCTTAGCCCCAGCTGGTCATAGTGTATATCAAAGATTCATATTCACCTCTAACGCTGGTATCTCCCTTTACACTCTGTCCCTATTCTATATTCCCCTCTGTCCCATGAAACTCCCTTTACTCTTTGTCCCTATTCTACATTCCCCTCTAAACCTGCTCAATCTCTTTACTCTCAATCCCTGTTCTCTATTCTCTGCCATACTATGTCCTTTGCTCCCTGTTTCTCTCTGCAGAGTCTAGTTCTTCTCCGTTCTCAGTCTCCCTGCAGTTCCTGTACCTACACTCACAATTTCTTTGCCTTTGTTGCACTGACACCTCCCTCACTGAGTAGTTGAACTGAAATTGACCCTTTACATTACCTTTTAAATCTGTACCATCCATGCTGAAGATTCTCATCACACTTCACCTGACTGGAGCACTCAGTCCCAGTACAATCGATGCTCCTCCAGGGCTGGTCCAGGACTGTGTGTTTTACACACGGGTCAGTCAGTGCTGAGTCTGTGACTGAGTGCCAGAAAGATGTTTTATGTTAATATAAATTACAGTTAATGTTACACAGCGACTAGTACCCTCCCGAAATACCAATAATCTCAGTTTCACTCTCCGCCCTGGAAGAAAATCCCCCGGATTAAATCTGGAAAATTTCTTCCTTCTCTAAACCAGGTTTCCATCTGTCTCCCAGCTCAGCCTCCCCTTCTAACACACTGTTCACAGACAGTCCTCCCTATTCTAGATTAACTATCAGCTCTCAGGTAACAGAAAGCAGTAAATATCTCAACTTCACTTCATCCCAATAGAAAAGCTGCACATGTTCAGTGAGAGATATCATGGGGTATCTCAAGCCCCAGGTGAACACTGAATAAAGACCATGTTCCAGTCTCCATAAACATGGCCTCATTAAAATCTCTGCTGCTCCCCCCGTGTCCTCACTCGCACCGAGTCCCGTTCACTCATCGCCCCTCCCAATGATCGCTGTCCTACACTGGCTCCAGGTCGAGCAATGCCTCAGTTCGAACATGCTCATCCCCCAGGTTCAAACCATTGATGGCCATGCCCCTCCCTCACACTGTGACATCCTACAACCCTCAAAGGTCCCTTTGCCTCTCCAATTCCACACACTTGCACATCCCTGATTTCCTTCAACCCAACATTGACGGGTGGTGTTTCAGCTGCCTTGGCCTTAAGCTCAGGAATTCCATCCTTATGCCTCTCCTCCTCTCTACCATTCCCTCCTCCTTTAAGACATCCTTTGAAACCTACATCCTGGAGCAAGAGGGTTTCCACCTGTCCTACCATCACCTAATGTGATCCTGCATCAAATTATCTGTCTGTTAACACTACGGTGAAGTGCTTGTGATATTACAGGAGGTTAAAGGCACTATATCAATGCACGTTATGGTTATTGTTGCCTCTGCATCCCAGTCCCCTCAGTCACTCTGTCCCACAACACATACTGGCCCCTGGAGAGAGAGCGTGTTGTGCCCAGGTCTACACTTGGGGTCTATCACCATCCATGGGCACTGCCAGGAAGGGAGTGACCGGTCAACACGGACAGCAGAGTCTGGTTCAGTTCCCTGGAGTTTCAGTGACGTTCACTTTGTGTTTCACATCCTTTATTCATTGTGTCCTTGACAATAAGGAGGGGAGCGAGTAAACTGTCTCATTTCTGTGGGTGACACGGGACATCCCAGAATCACCCATCTGCACCATATACAAACAGCAATCTACCTGTACAATAAGCAGCGTCACAGACGGGTGGAGGCTTCAACTCATAAACAAAATAACTGCTGCAGTTTTTGATCTTTATTTCCTGGGTCCACTTGCAGCGATTTCCAATCCAGTTGAAACAAACTGTCCTGGTTACTTCCCCCTGTCCCACACTGGGATGGGAACCTGAAATGAGAGTTTATAAATATTGAAGAATGTAACTGATGTGAACAGTGCTGGACAGTGAATGTAAATCTGATATTATAAAGATGGAAATTACCATTTAACCAGCCTGGAAACTGTGTGGAGCAGTGATACGGTCGGACAGCAGTCTCCGGAATCTTCCATCCACCAGAACTGAAACAACAATCACAGAATCAGTCCCTGAACTGATGGTAATTATTAACAGTTAGAGAGACTGGGAACAGCAGAGAGTACTAGAAACTGGGGAAATCCCTAACTCACTCTGTCCCCATTCTATATTCCCCTCTATCCCGGGTATCTCCCTTTACTCTCTGTCCCCACTCTATATTCCCCTCTATCACGGGTATCTCCCTTTACTCTCTGTCCCCATTCTATATTCCCCTCTATCCCGGGTATCTCCCTTTACTCTCTGACCCCATTCTATATTCCCCTCCATCCCGGATATCTCCCTTTACTCTCTGTCCCCATTCTATATTCCCCTCTATCCCGGGTATCTCCCTTTACTCTCTGTCCCCATTCTATATTCCCCTCTATCCCGGGTATCTCCCTTTACTCTCTGTCCCCATTCTATATTCCCCTCTATCCTGGGTATCTCCTTTTACTCTCTGTCTCCATTCTATATTCCCCTCTATCCCGGGTGTCCCCCTTTACTCTCTGTCCCCATTCTATATTCCTCTCTATCCCGGGTATCCCCCTTTACTCTCTGTCCCCATTCTATATTCCCCTCTATCCCGGGTATCTCCCTTTACTCTCTGTCCCCATTCTATATTCCCCTCTATCCCGGGTATCTCCCTTTACTCTCTGACCCCATTCTATATTCCCCTCCATCCCGGATATCACCCTTTACTATCTGTCCCCATTCTATATTCCCCTCTATCCCGGGTATCTCCCTTTACTCTCTGTCCCCATTCTATATTCCCCTCTATCCCGGGTATCTCCTTTTACTCTCTGTCTCCATTCTATATTCCCCTCTATCCCGGGTGTCCCCCTTTACTCTCTGTCCCCATTCTATATTCCTCTCTATCCCGGGTATCCCCCTTTACTCTCTGTCCCCATTCTATATTCCCCTCTATCCCGGGTATCTCCCTTTACTCTCTGTCCCCATTCTATATTCCCCTCTATCCCGGGTATCTCCCTTTACTCTCTGTCCCCATTCTATATTCCCCTCTATCCCGGGTATCCCCCTTTACTCTCTGTCCCCATTCTATATTCCCCTCTATCCCGGGTATCTCCCTTTACTCTCTGTCCCCATTCTATATTCCTCTCTATCCCGGGTATCCCCCTTTACTCTCTGTCCCCATTCTATATTCCTCTCTATCCCGGGTATCCCCCTTTACTCTCTGTCCCCATTCTATATTCCTCTCTATCCCGGGTATCTCCCTTTACTCTCTGTCCCCATTCTATATTCCTCTCTATCCCGGGTATCCCCCTTTACTCTCTGTCCCCATTCTATATTCCCCTCTATCCCGGGTATCTCCCTTTACTCTCTGTCCCCATTCTATATTCCCCTCTATCCCGGGTATCCCCCTTTACTCTCTGTCCCCATTC
This sequence comes from Heterodontus francisci, assembly GCF_036365525.1. Classification (NCBI taxonomy): domain Eukaryota; kingdom Metazoa; phylum Chordata; class Chondrichthyes; order Heterodontiformes; family Heterodontidae; genus Heterodontus; species Heterodontus francisci. The sequence goes on along the minus strand of NW_027141121.1, from coordinate 1,199,554 downwards.
TATATTCCTCTCTATCCCGGGTATCTCCCTTTACTCTCTGTCCCCATTCTATATTCCCCTCTATCCCGGGTATCCCCCTTTACTCTCTGTCCCCATTCTATATTCCCCTCTATCCCGGGTATCCCCCTTTACTCTCTGTCCCCATTCTATATTCCCCTCTATCCCGGGTATCTCCCTTTACTCTCTGTCCCCATTCTATATTCCCCTCTATCCTGGGTATCACGCTTTACTCTCTGTCCCCATTCTATATTCCCCTCTATCCCGGATATCTCCCTTTACTCTCTGTCCCCATTCTATATTCCCCTCTATCCCGGGTATCTCCCTTTACTCTCTGTCCCCATTCTATATTCCCCTCTATCCCGGGTATCTCCCTTTACTCTCTGTCCCCATTCTATATTCCCCTCTATCCCGGGTATCTCCCTTTACTCTCTGTCCCCATTCTATATTCCCCTCTATCCTGGGTATCTCCTTTTACTCTCTGTCCCCATTCTATATTCCCCTCTATCCCGGGTATCCCCCTTTACTCTCTGTCCCCATTCTATATTCCCCTCTATCCTGGGTATCCCCCTTTACTCTCTGTCCCCATTCTATATTCCTCTCTATCCCGGGTATCTCCCTTTACTCTCTGTCTCCATTCTATATTCCCCTCTATCCCGGGTATCTCCCTTTACTCTCTGTCCCCATTCTATATTCCCCTCTATCCCGGGTATCTCCCTTTACTCTCTGTCCCTATTCTATATTCCCCTCTATCCCGGGTATCTCCCTTTACTCTCTGTCCCCATTCTATATTCCCCTCTATCCCGGGTATCTCCCTTTACTCTCTGTCTCCATTCTATATTCCCCTCTATCCCGGTTATCCCCCTTTACTCTCTGTCCCCATTCTATATTCCCCTCTATCCCGGGTATCTCCCTTTACTCTCTGTCCCCATTCTATATTCCCCTCTATCCCGGGTATCTCCCTTTACTCTCTGTCCCCATTCTATATTCCCCTCTATCCCGGGTATCCCCCTTTACTCTCTGTCCCCATTCTATATTCCCCTCTATCCCGGGTATCTCCCTTTACTCTCTGTCCCCATTCTATATTCCCCTCTATCCCGGGTATCTCCCTTTACTCTCTGTCCCCATTCTATATTCCCCTCTATCCCGGGTATCCCCCTTTACTCTCTGTCCCCATTCTATATTCCCCTCTATCCTGGGTATCCCCCTTTACTCTCTGTCCCCATTCTATATTCCTCTCTATCCCGGGTATCTCCCTTTACTCTCTGTCTCCATTCTATATTCCCCTCTATCCCGGGTATCTCCCTTTACTCTCTGTCCCCATTCTATATTCCCCTCTATCCCGGGTATCTCCCTTTACTCTCTGTCCCCATTCTATATTCCCCTCTATCCCAGGTATCTCCCTTTACTCTGTGTCCCCATTCTATATTCACCTCTATCCTGGGTATCCCCCTTTACTCTCTGTCCCCATTCTATATTCCTCTCTATCCCGGGTATCTCCCTTTACTCTCTGTCCCCATTCTATATTCCCTCTATCTCGGGTATCTCCCTTTACTCTCTGTCCCCATTCTATATTCCCCTCTATCCCGGGTATCTCCCTTTACTCTCTGTCCCCATTCTATATTCCCCTCTATCCCGGGTATCTCCCTTTACTCTCTGTCCCCATTCTATATTCCCCTCTATCCCGGGTATCTCCCTTTACTCTCTGTCCCCATTCTATATTCCCTCTATCTCGGGTATCTCCCTTTACTCTCTGTCCCCATTCTATATTCCTCTCTATCCCGGGTATCCCCCTTTACTCTCTGTCCCCATTCTATATTCCCCTCTATCCCGGATATCTCCCTTTACTCTCTGTCCCCATTCTATATTTCCCTCTATCCCGGATATCTCCCTTTACTCTCTGTCCCCATTCTATATTCCCTCTATCTCGGGTATCTCCCTTTACTCTCTGTCCCCATTCTATATTCCTCTCTATCCCGGGTATCCCCCTTTACTCTCTGTCCCCATTCTATATTCCCCTCTATCCCGGATATCTCCCTTTACTCTCTGTCCCCATTCTATATTCCCCTCTATCCCGGTTATCCCCCTTTACTCTCTGTCCCCATTCTATATTCCCCTCTATCCCGGGTATCTCCCTTTACTCTCTGTCCCCATTCTATATTCCTCTCTATCCCGGGTATCTCCCTTTACTCTCTGTCCCCATTCTATATTCCCCTCTATCCCGTGTATCTCCCTTTACTCTCTGTCCCCATTCTATATTCCCCTCTATCCCGGGTATCTCCCTTTACTCTCTGTCCCCATTCTATATTACCCTCTATCCCGGGTATCTCCCTTTACTCTCTTTCCCCATTCTATATTCCCCTCTATCCCGGGTATCTCCCTTTACTCTCTGTCCCCATTCTATATTCCTCTCTATCCCGGGTATCTCCCTTTACTCTCTGTCCCCATTCTATATTCCCCTCTATCCCGGGTATCTCCCTTTACTCTCTGTTCCCATTCTATATTCCCCTCTCTCCCGGGTATCTCCCTTTACTCTCTGTCCCCATTCTATATTCCCCTCTATCCCGGGTATCTCCCTTTACTCTCTGTCCCCATTCTATATTCCCCTCTATCCCGGGTATCTCCCTTTACTCTCTGTCCCCATTCTATATTCCCCTCTATCCCGGGTATCTCCCTTTACTCTCTGTCCCCATTCTATATTCCCCTCTATCCTGGGTATCTCCCTTTACTCTCTGTCTCCATTCCATATTCCCCTCTATCCCGGGTATCTCCCTTTACTCTCTGCCTCCATTCTATATTCCCCTCTATCCCGGGTATCTCCCTTTACTCTCTGTCCCCATTCTATATTCCCCTCTATCTCGGGTATCTCCCTTTACTCTCTGTCTCCATTCTATATTCCCCTCTATCCCGGGGATCTCCCTTTACTCTCTGTCCCCATTCTATATTCCCCTCTATCCCGGGTATCTCCCTTTACTCTCTGTCTCTATTCTATATTCCCCTCTATCCCGGGGATCTCCCTTTACTCTCTGTCCCCATTCTATATTCCCCTCTCTCCCGGGGATCTCCCTTTACTCTCTGTCCCCATTCTATATTCCCCTCTATCCCGGGTATCTCCCTTTAATCTCTGTCTCCATTCTATATTCCCCTCTATCCCGGGGATCTCCCTTTACTCTCTGTCCCCATTCTATATTCCCCTCTCTCCCGGGGATCTCCCTTTACTCTCTGTCCCCATTCTATATTCCCCTCTATCCCGGGTATCTCCCTTTACTCTCTGTCTCCATTCTATATTCCCCTCTATCCCAGGTATCTCCCTTTCCTGCCAGTCCCCATTCTATATTCCCCTCTATCCCAGGTATCTCCCTTTACTCTCTGTCTCCATTCTATATTCCCCTCTATCCCAGGTATCTCCCTTTACTCTCTGTCCCCATTCTATATTCCCCTCTATCCCGGGTATCTCCCTTTACTCTCTGTCCCCATTCTATATTCCCCTCTATCCCGGGTATCTCCCTTTACTCTCTGTCCCCATTCTATATTCCCCTCTATCCCAGGTATCTCCCTTTACTGCCAGTCCCCATTCTATATTCCCCTCTATCCCGGGTATCTCCCTTTACTCTCTGTCTCCATTCTATATTCCCCTCTATCCCGGGTATCTCCCTTTACTCTCTGTCCCCATTCTATATTCCTCTATCCCAGGTATCTCCCTTTACTCTCTGTCCCCATTCTATATTCCCCTCTATCCCGGGTATCTCCCTTTACTCTCTGTCCCCATTCTATATTCCCCTCTATCCCGGGTATCTCCCTTTACTCTCTGTCCCCATTCTATATTCCCCTCTATCCCGGGTATCTCCCTTTACTCTCTGTCTCCATTCTATATTCCCCTCTATCCCGGGTATCTCCCTTTACTCTCTGTCCCCATTCTATATTCCCCTCTATCCCGGGTATCTCCCTTTACTCTCTGTCCCCATTCTATATTCCCCTCTATCCCGGGTATCTCCCTTTACTCTCTGTCCCCATTCTATATTCCCCTCTATCCTGGGTATCTCCCTTTACTCTCTGTCTCCATTCTATATTCCCCTCTATCCCGGGGATCTCCCTTTACTCTCTGTCCCCATTCTATATTCCCCTCTATCCCGGGTATCTCCCTTTACTCTCTGTCCCCATTCTATATTCCCCTCTCTCCCGGGTATCTCCAATTACTCTCTGTCCCCATTCTATATTCCCCTCTATCCCGGGTATCTCCCTTTACTCTCTGTCCCCATTCTATATTCCCCTCTATCCTGGGTATCTCCAATTACTCTCTGTCCCCATTCTATATTCCCCTCTATCCCGGGTATCTCCCTTTACTCTCTGTCTCCATTATATATTCCCCTCTATCCCGGGTATCTCCCTTTACTCTCTGTCCCCATTCTATATTCCCCTCTATCCCGGGTATCTCCAAATACTCTCTGTCCCCATTCTATATTCCCCTCTATCCCGGGTATCTCCCTTTACTCTCTGTCCCCATTCTATATTCCCCTCTATCCCGGGTATCTCCCTTTACTCTCTGTCCCCATTCTATATTCCCCTCTATCCCGGGTATCTCCCTTTACTCTCTGTCCCCATTCTATATTCCCCTCTATCCCGGGTATCTCCCTTTACTCTCTGTCTCCATTCTATATTCCCCTCTATCCCGGGTATCTCCAAATACTCTCTGTCCCCATTCTATATTCCCCTCTATCCCGGGTATCTCCCTTTACTCTCTGTCCCCATTCTATATTCCCCTCTATCCCGGGTATCTCCCTTTACTCTCTGTCCCCATTCTATATTCCCCTCTATCCCGGGTATCTCCCTTTACTCTCTGTCCCCATTCTATATTCCCCTCTATCCCGGGTATCTCCCTTTACTCTCTGTCCCCATTCTATATTCCCCTCTATCCCGGGTATCTCCCTTTACTCTCTGTCCCCATTCTATATTCCCCTCTATCCCGGGTATCTCCCTTTACTCTCTGTCCCCATTCTATATTCCCCTCTATCCTGGGTATCTCCCTTTACTCTCTGTCCCCATTCTATATTCCCCTCTATCCCGGGTATCTCCCTTTACTCTCTGTCCCCATTCTATATTCCCCTCTATCCCGGGTATCTCCCTTTACTCTCTGTCTCCATTCTATATTCCCCTCTATCCCGGATATCTCCCTTTACTCTCTGTCCCCATTCTATATTCCCCTCTATCCCGGGTATCTCCCTTTACTCTCTGTCCCCATTCTATATTCCCCTCTATCCCGGGTATCTCCCTTTACTCTCTGTCCCCATTCTATATTCCCCTCTATCCCGGGTATCTCCCTTTACTCTCTGTCCCCATTCTATATTCCCCACTATCCCGGGTATCTCCAATTACTCTCTGCCACTATTCTATATTCCCCTCTATCCCGGGTATCTCCCTTTACACTCTGTCCCCATTCTATATTCCCCTCTATCCCGGGTATCTCCCTTTACTCTCTGTCCCCATTCTATATTCCCCACTATCCCGGGTATCTCCAATTACTCTCTGTCCCCATTCTATATTCCCCTCTATCCCGGGTATCTCCCTTTACTCTCTGTCCCCATTCTATATTCCCCACTATCCCGGGTATCTCCAAATACTCTCTGTCCCCATTCTATATTCCCCTCTATCCCGGGTATCTCCCTTTACTCTCTGTCCCCATTCTATGTTCCCCTCTATCCCGGGTATCTCCAAATACTCTCTGTCCCCATTCTATATTCCCCTCTATCCCGGGTATCTCCCTTTACTCTCTGTCCCCACTCTATATTCCCCTCTATCCCGGGTATCTCCCTTTACTCTCTGTCCCCATTCTATATTCCCCTCTATCCCGGGTATCTCCCTTTACTCTCTGTCCCCATTCTATATTCCCCTCTATCCCGGGTATCTCCAAATACTCTCTGTCCCCATTCTATATTCCCCTCTATCCCGGATATCTCCCTTTACTCTCTGTCCCCACTCTATATTCCCCTCTATCCCGTGTATCTCCCTTTACTCTCTGTCCCCATTCTATATTCCCCTCTATCCCGGGTATCTCCAAATACTCTCTGTCCCCATTCTATATTCCCCTCTATCCCGGGTATCTCCCTTTACTCTCTGTCCCCATTCTATATTCCCCTCTATCCCGGGTATCTCCCTTTACTCTCTGTCCCCATTCTATATTCCCCTCTATCCCGGGTATCTCCAAATACTCTCTGTCCCCATTCTATATTCCCCTCTATCCCGGGTATCTCCCTTTACTCTCTGTCCCCATTCTATATTCCCCTCTATCCTGGGTATCTCCCTTTACTCTCTGTCTCCATTCTATATTCCGCTCTATCCCGGGTATCTCCCTTTACTCTCTGTCCCCATTCTATATTCCCCTCTATCCCGGGTATCTCCCTTTACTCTCTGTCCCCATTCTATATTCCCCTGAATCCCGGATATCCCCCTTTACTCTCTGTCCCCATTCTATATTCCCCTCTATCCTGGGTATCTCCCTTTACTCTCTGTCCCCATTCTATATTCCCCTGAATCCCGGATATCCCCCTTTACTCTCTGTCCCCATTCTATATTCCCCTCTATCCCGGGTATCTCCCTTTACTCTCTGTCCCCATTCTATATTACCCTCTATCCTGGGTATCCCCCTTTACTCTCTGTCCCCATTCTATATTCCCCTCTATCCCGGGTATCTCCCTTTACTCTCTGTCTCCATTCTATATTCCCCTCTATCCCGGGTATCTCCCTTTACTCTCTGTCCCCATTCTATATTCCCCTCTATCCCGGGTATCTCCCTTTACTCTCTGTCCCCATTCTATATTCCCCTCTATCCTGGGTCTCTCCCTTTACTCTCTGTCCCCATTCTATATTCCCCTCTATCCCGGGTATCTCCCTTTACTCTCTGTCCCCATTCTATATTCCCCTCTATCCCGGGTATCTTCCTTTATTCTCTGTCCCCATTCTATATTCCCCTCTACCCCGGTTATCTCCCTTTATTCTCCCTTTACCTCTCTGTAGATGCCTGTTCTTGCCCTTTCCCTGCATCCACTCTATGTCCCATTGTTCTGACTGATAGTCCCAGTGTCCCAGAACTTGCTCTTCCTACTGTTGTGACGGAGGTGGGAGGAGTGCACTGTTCATTCAGTCCCACTTCTCCAGAGGTCACAACATGTATTTAAACTTTCCGCAATCACCAGATGAAGCCGTGACTAGAATTGATGTAAGACCTGTCAGTTTTTAAAATATATATTCTCATGTTGGAACAAGCAATGGAAACCCAGGTAATACTACACTCACACTTTGTTCTGTTTTGTACATCCACTCCTCCCTCATTTATTTGTTTATCTGAAATTGCCCCTTTACATTACCTTTTAAATCTGTACCATCCTTCATCAAGATTCCAATCACACATCCACTGACCGAAGCACTTATTCCCAGTACAATCGATGCTCCTCCAGGGCTGGTCCAGGACTTTGTGATTTACACACGGGTCAGTTTGTGCAGAGACTGTGACTGAGTGACAGAAAGATGTTTAATGTTAATATAATGTACGGTTAATGTTACACAGCGTCTTGTACCCTCGCGAAATACCAATAATCTCAGTTTCACTCCACGCCCTGGAAGAAAATCCCCCGGATTCGAGCTGGAAAATTTCCTCCTTCTCTAAACCAAGTTTCCATCTGTCTCCCAGCTCAGCCTCCCCCTCTAATTCACTGCTCACAGACAGTCCTCCCTATTCTAGATTAACCATCAGATCTCAGGTAACAGAAAACAGTAAATATCTCAGCCTCACTTTGTCCCAGTAGAAAAGCTGCAAATATTCAGTGAGAGATATCATGGGGTATCTCAGTCCCCAGGTGAACATTGAGTACAGACAGTGAGAGACACTCGATGGTCAGTGTGAGATATCATGGGGTATCTCAGTCCCCAGGTGAACAGGGAGTACAGACAGTGAGAGACACTCGATGGTCAGTGTGAGATATCATGGGGTATCTCAGTCCCCAGGTGAACACGGAGTACAGACAGTGAGAGACACTCGATGGTCAGTGTGAGATATCACGGGGTATCTCAGTCCCCAGGTGAACACGGAGTACAGACAGTGAGAGACACTCGATGGTCAGTGTGGGATATCACGGGGTATCTCAGTCCCCAGGTGAACACGGAGTACAGACAGTGAGAGACACTCGATGGTCAGTGTGAGATATCATGGGGTATCTCAGTCCCCAGGTGAACACGGAGTACAGACAGTGAGAGACACTCGATGGTCAGTGTGAGATATCACGGGGTATCTCAGTCCCCAGGTGAACACGGAGTACAGACAGTGAGAGACACTCGATGGTCAGTGTGTGATATCACGGGGTATCTCAGTCCCCGGGTGAACACGGAGTACAGACAGTGAGAGACACTCGATGGTCAGTGTGAGATATCATGGGGTATCTCAGTCCCCGGGTGAACACTGAGTACAGACAGTGAGAGACACTCGATGGTCAGTGTGAGATATCATGGGGTATCTCAGTCCCCAGGTGAACACTGAGTACAGACAGTGAGAGACACTCGATGGTCAGTGTGAGATATCATGGGGTATCTCAGTCCCCGGGTGAACACTGAGTACAGACAGTGAGGGACACTCGATGGTCAGTGTGAGATATCATGGGGTATCTCAGTCCCCAGGTGAACAGGGAGTACAGACAGTGAGAGACACTCGATGGTCAGTGTGAGATATCATGGGGTATCTCAGTCCCCAGGTGAACACGGAGTACAGACAGTGAGAGACACTCGATGGTCAGTGTGAGATATCACGGGGTATCTCAGTCCCCAGGTGAACACGGAGTACAGACAGTGAGAGACACTCGATGGTCAGTGTGGGATATCACGGGGTATCTCAGTCCCCAGGTGAACACGGAGTACAGACAGTGAGAGACACTCGATGGTCAGTGTGAGATATCATGGGGTATCTCAGTCCCCAGGTGAACACGGAGTACAGACAGTGAGAGACACTCGATGGTCAGTGTGAGATATCACGGGGTATCTCAGTCCCCGGGTGAACACGGAGTACAGACAGTGAGAGACACTCGATGGTCAGTGTGTGATATCACGGGGTATCTCAGTCCCCGGGTGAACACGGAGTACAGACAGTGAGAGACACTCGATGGTCAGTGTGAGATATCATGGGGTATCTCAGTCCCCGGGTGAACACTGAGTACAGACAGTGAGAGACACTCGATGGTCAGTGTGAGATATCATGGGGTATCTCAGTCCCCAGGTGAACACTGAGTACAGACAGTGAGAGACACTCGATGGTCAGTGTGAGATATCATGGGGTATCTCAGTCCCGGGTGAACACTGAGTACAGACAGTGAGGGACACTCGATGGTCAGTGTGAGATATCATGGGGTATCTCAGTCTCTGGGTGAACACTGAGTACAGACAGTGAGAGACACTCGATGGTCAGTGTGAGATATCATGGGGTATCTCAGTCCCCAGGTGAACACTGAGTACAGACAGTGAGAGACACTCGATGGTCAGTGTGAGATATCATGGGGTATCTCAGTCCCCGGGTGAACACTGAGTACAGACAGTGAGAGACACTCGATGGTCAGTGTGTGATATCATGGGGTATCTCAGTCCCCAGGTGAACACTGAGTACAGATAGTGAGAGACACTCGATGGTCAGTGTGAGATATCATGGGGTATCTCAGTCCCCAGGTGAACACTGAGTACAGACAGTGAGAGACACTCGATGGTCAGTGTGATATATCATGGGGTATCTCAGTCCCCAGGTGAACATTGAGTACAGACAGTGAGAGACACTCGATGGTCAGTGTGAGATATCATGGGGTATCTCAGTCCCCGGGTGAACACTGAGTACAGACAGTGAGAGACACTCGATGGTCAGTGTGTGATATCATGGGGTATCTCAGTCCCCAGGTGAACACTGAGTACAGATAGTGAGAGACACTCGATGGTCAGTGTGAGATATCATGGGGTATCTCAGTCCCCAGGTGAACACTGAGTACAGATAGTGAGAGACACTCGATGGTCAGTGAGAGATATCATGGGGTATCTCAGTCTCCAGGTGAACACTGAGTACAGACTGTGAGAGACACTCGATGGTCACTGTGAGATATCATGGGGTATCTCAGTCTCCGGGTGAACACTGAGTACAGACAGTGAGGGACACTCGATGGTCAGTGTGAGATATCACGGGGTATCTCAGTCCCCAGGTGAACACTGAGTACAGACAGTGAGGGACACTCGATGGTCAGTGTGAGATATCATGGGGTATCTCAGTCCCCAGGTGAACACTGAGTACAGACAGTGAGAGACACTCGATGGTCAGTGTGAGATATCATGGGGTATCTCAGTCCCCGGGTGAACACTGAGTACAGACAGTGAGGGACACTCGATGGTCAGTGTGAGATATCATGGGGTATCTCAGTCTCTGGGTGAACACTGAGTACCGACAGTGAGAGAAATTCGATGGTCAGTGTGAGATATCATGGGGTATCTCAGTCCCCAGGTGACCACTGAGTACAGACAGTGAGAGACACTCGATGGTCAGTGTGTGATATCATGGGGTATCTCAGTCTCCGGGTGAACACTGAGTACAGACAGTGAGAGACACTCGATGGTCAGTGAGAGATATCATGGGGTATCTCAGTCCCCAGGTGAACACTGAGTACAGACAGTGAGAGACACTCGATGGTCAGTGTGAGATATCATGGGATATCTCAGTCCCCAGGTGAACACTGAGTTCAGACAGTGAGAGACACTCGATGGTCAGTGTGAGATATCATGGGGTATCTCAGTCCCCAGGTGAACACTGAGTTCAGACAGTGAGAGACACTCGATGGTCAGTGTGAGATATCATGGGGTATCTCAGTCCCCAGGTGAACACTGAGTACAGACAGTGAGAGACACTCGATGGTCAGTGTGAGATATCATGGGGTATCTCAGTCCCCAGGTGAACACTGAGTTCAGACAGTGAGAGACACTCGATGGTCAGTGTGAGATATCATGGGGTATCTCAGTCCCCGGGTGAACACTGAGTACAGACAGTGAGGGACACTCGATGGTCAGTGTGAGATATCATGGGGTATCTCAGTCTCTGGGTGAACACTGAGTACCGACAGTGAGAGAAATTCGATGGTCAGTGTGAGATATCATGGGGTATCTCAGTCCCCAGGTGAACACTGAGTACAGACAGTGAGAGACACTCGATGGTCAGTGAGAGATATCATGGGGTATCTCAGTCCCCAGGTGAACACTGAGTACAGACAGTGAGAGACACTCGATGGTCAGTGTGAGATATCATGGGGTATCTCAGTCCCCAGGTGAACACTGAGTACAGACAGTGAGAGACACTCGATGGTCAGTGTGAGATATCATGGGGTATCTCAGTCCCCAGGTGAACACTGAGTTCAGACAGTGAGAGACACTCGATGGTCAGTGTGAGATATCATGGGGTATCTCAGTCCCCAGGTGAACACTGAGTTCAGACAGTGAGAGACACTCGATGGTCAGTGTGAGATATCATGGGGTATCTCAGTCCCCAGGTGAACACTGAGTACAGACAGTGAGAGACACTCGATGGTCAGTGTGAGATATCATGGGGTATCTCAGTCCCCAGGTGAACACTGAGTACAGACAGTGAGAGACACTCGATGGTCAGTGTGAGATATCATGGGGTATCTCAGTCCCCAGGTGAACACTGAGTTCAGACAGTGAGAGACACTCGATGGTCAGTGTGAGATATAATGGGGTATCTCAGTCCCCAGGTGAACACTGAGTACAGACAGTGAGGGACACTCGATGGTCAGTGTGAGATATAATGGGGTATCTCAGTCCCCAGGTGAACACTGAGTACAGACAGTGAGAGACACTCGATGGTCAGTGTGAGATATCATGGGGTTTCTCAGTCCCCAGGTGAGCACAGAGTACAGACAGTGAGAGACACTCGATGGCCAGTGTGAGATATAATGGGGTATCTCAGTCCCCGGGTGAACATTGAGTACAGACAGTGAGAGACACTCGATGGCCAGTGTGAGATATAATGGGGTATCTCAGTCCCCGGGTGAACACTGAGTACAGACAGTGAGAGACACTCGATGGCCAGTGTGAGATATAATGGGGTATCTCAGTCCCCGGGTGAACATTGAGTACAGACAGTGAGAGACACTCGATGGTCAGTGTGAGAGATCATGGGGTATCTCAGTCCCCAGGTGAACACTGAGTACAGACAGTGAGAGACACTCGATGGTCAGTGTGAGGGATCATGGGGTATCTCAGTCCCCGGGTGAACACTGAGTACAGACAGTGAGAGACACTCGATGGTCAGTGTGAGATATCATGGGGTATCTCAGTCTCCGGGTGAACACTGAGTACAGACAGTGAGGGACACTCGATGGTCAGTGTGAGGGATCATGGGGTATCTCAGTCCCCGGGTGAACACTGAGTACAGACAGTGAGAGACACTCGATGGTCAGTATGAGATATCATGGGGTATCTCAGTCCCCTGGTGGAGTTCGATGCGGAATAACATTCTGTTACTGCACAATCAATCATTGACAGAGCAATAAATAAAATATTGAATATAATAAATTGAATGCTTAATAAAGATTAAAGATTACACAACACATTACGTAAATTGAGTGATAAATTCACCAATGTATTCGTTGTGTATATGTTTGGAAATATTACACTGGAGATATTATACAGGAACTGAATGGAAACTTGGTTTTCTGGCAATGGGAAATATAAACTAACACATGACTATAAATCATAATTTAACCATACAAATCTCTCAATATCGGGATCACATTAGAAACTTAAATATAGCTCTATAATGGAGGCAAATTTTAAATGTACCAGTATTTACAGAACCAGTCAATTTGTATAAATAAACGCAATGATTTCACAGTATCTGGGAGAGAGATCAGTAATATTAATCAATAATACAAGTAGTTAATACATGTAGGATTCACAGCAGAGAAACAGGCCATTCGGCCCCTCTGCTCCCTGCCTCCTCCCAACCTATCGGCAATACCTCGATCAGATTTCCCCCCTCAGTCTGAACTTTCATGGAGAAATGAGCCCCAACTTGTTCAATATTTTCAACTAAGTTAAAACCACTGAGATCTTCAATCTTGCTTGTGATACCTTCTGCACAGTCTCCAGTGTCTCTGTATCTTTTTTGTAATATAGAGACCAGAACTCTGCTCAGTATTCACACAATAACCATCACAGACACATACATTGTTCACTCTGATTAGTCATGATCAGTATAAATAATAGGAAAGTAATTATTTAAATAGAAACTCCATGTTTGAACCTCTCCAACCGGTTTTCAACCCTGACACCGCCCTGAGCGAAATTACAAATATCAAGAAACTGTGGGAGGTTTTTGTCCCCAAAGACTTTAGGTAAACGAGGTGGAGTTTGTCCAGAATGTAAATGACTCACTCAGGGAACACAGAATCAGCAGCAGAGCCCTCATCTCACTGGGTGGTATTCTGGAAAGGGAAATGCAGAGTTAGTGTTAGAGAGAGTTAATGGAATGGAGAATCAGAGGGAAATTTAAATAGTGAGTGGGGGAGAGGGATCAGAGGGTTTATCTGTTGATACTCAGTCAACTCTCCCTCTCTCCCCCACACAGACTCTTAGAGACAGAGGTGAGCTCTCCCTCCCTCCCTCACTGGGATACTACAGACAGAGGTGAGCTCTCCCTCTCTCCCTCAGAGACTCCTACAGACAGAGGCGAGCTCTCCCTCCTTACATGTCCTTGAGAGACACCAATTCCTTGACTGCAGTCCTTCCCTGCTTCTCTGTCCCAATCCCCCCAGTGATTAAACAGTGTGCGTTTTACAGACCTGCCGTCTCTCTCCTCCAGATCCCTCTCCAATCTCCCTGTATAGACACCCTTCTAATAATCAGGTCCATTACTGAGCCCTGTATGGGGTCAGGACAGGCAGGACCCACACCCCGAGTCAACACCTAGCTAGTGACATACTCCAGAGCTTGTTTTAACAGTCTGCCCGTACCCGACTGCTTACCAGAGTCTCCAAAGGAGGTGTCACTGGGTGGGAGATGCAGTGTGTTCAGTTCCAGTTGCTTCCTCCTCAGTCTCGGCTCCAATCTGCTGTGAACAGTGTCAGTCTCAGTGACAGCTCCAACTCCTACATCCACCACAGCGGATTGACGTGTGACCGACGGCAGTGCTGGTTGGCTGAAACACATAATTTCATCAATGATGTGCAATCTGGAAGAATCCATGCAAATGAAAGGTGTTCAGTGAAAGGACTAGTGAGGAACAAACAAGAAAACATCTCTCCTGGGTGCTTGGTAACCAGCTGGGTGTTGGTGCTGTAACATGACCTGTATTCAGCTGCCCAGTATGAAGGGTGTAGGGGAGACTGGAACTGGGGGAGGGTCTGAGCATGTTCTGGTCAGTATTGGACAATGGGTTGTAATATGTGTGAAATTGCTCAGTGTTGATGCTCAGAGAGGTTCGGGTGCTCCTTGTACACAGAAAGCCAGCACACAGGTACAGTGGGCAATTAGGAAGGCCAATGGCCTGTTGGCCTTTATTGCAATGGGGCTGACGTTCAAGAGATAGAAGCCTTGGAACAATTGCACAGGACTTTGGTGAGACCGCACCTTGCCCAGTTTCAGTCTCCTTATGGTTGTCTTGGGGATTTATGCAGCCAAGATTCCCAACATTGGTTCTGGGGGATGAGAGAGGCATCTGGGATAAGAGATTGAGTGGATCGGGCCTGTACTCTGTGGAGGTTGGAAGAGTGAGAGATGATCTCAGTAAAAGCTTTCAGATTCGATGGGGGTTGGACAGGGTCAAAGCTGTTTGTCCTGGCTGAAACATCCAGAACCGGGAGGGCGGGAGGGGTGGATATTCTCTGGATAATACCCAACAATTTCAGGCTGAATTGAGGAGCTGTTTCTTCACTCAGAGGGCTGTGAGTCTTTGGAATTCTCTAGCCCAGAGGGCTGTGGATGCCCAATCGCTGTGTATACTCAAGGCTGAGACCGATAGATCTTTGGTGAGTCCATAGTGTGGGAGAGTGGAACTGAAGCCAAAGACCAGCCATGATCTTGTTGAATGTCGGAGCAGGCTTGAGGGGCCCTCTGGCCTACTCCTGCTTGCATTTCGCTCTCAAATTGCCGATTCTAACACTGGGATACAAGGAAGTTCTTCCAACCCACTGCGCATCCATTATCCATTCTGAGGCTGCCTGATGTGGGCGTGTCCCTGTGACCAACAGATTTGAAAGTTGCACGCTGTGCATCAGAGGTGAGACAATGAGAGCCTTGACAAAGTCTGAGGTTGTCGTGTTTTGCAGTGACTGAGGACATTGCACTGCCCATATTGGAGGCACAGATCTCCCAAAGACCACAAATTGAGCAAGTTACACAAACAAGACCGAGGAGACAGAGAGTTTGTGTAACATAGGGACAGGAGCAGGAAATTCAGTCCCTCAAACCTGCTCCACCATTCAGCTCCACCCTGGCTCATCTGTACCTGAACTCCATTGAGCTGCCTTTGTATTGTAACACGCTTGTACATTTCAATCATACACAGTTAAACTGGTAGCTTTAGTCCCAGCCTGATGTATAATCACCCTCTTTATTTCCCATCCTTACAGTTAACTTAGTGACCATTGTGATCCTGTCTCGGGGAAAGTGCGGTCTCTCCAAATGTGTCACTGACTACCTGGTGACCATGGCAGCGGTGGATCTACTGGTCATTGTCATCGATCTGATACTGAGGCACATTCCGATTCACTATATGATGGAGTTTCTTACCTTGCTTTTGATCCCCGTGTGTAATATTCACACCGTCCTGCTTTACGCAGACACAGGCTGTTCTGTTTGGTTCACCGTCACTTTCACCTTCAATCGATTTGTGGCCATTTGTTGCCAGAAGTTGAAAATAAAATATCACACTGACAAAACGGCGGCTGTGGTTCTCAGAACAGTGACTGTACTGAGTTTTCTAAAGAACATTTTCTGGTATTTTATGTACACGGATCATTATTAGGTTCAGAATTTCCCCTGGTTTTGTCTTGTAACAGTCGATGCTCAGAAGTCACGGCTATGGGTGACAATCGAATTCCTTCATTATATTCTAACCCCAGGGGTCCCATTTGTTCTGTGGTTACAAGGGCAGGTGAGAGGCTGGGAATCCTGAGGCGAGTAACTCACCTCCTGACTCCACAAAGGCTGTCCACCATCTGCAAGGCACAAGTCAGGAGTGTGATGGAATAATCTCCACTTGCCTGGATGGGTGCAGCTCCAACAACACTCAAGAAGCTCGACACCATCCAGGACAAAGCAGCCCGCTTGATTGGCACCCCATCCACAAACATTCACTCCCTCCATCACCGACACACAGTGGCAGCAGTGTGTACCATCTACAAGATGCACTGCAGCAACACACCAAGGCTCCTTAGACAGCACCTTCCAAACCCGTGACCTCTAACACCTAGAAGGTCAAGGGCAGCAGACACAATGGGAACACCACCATCTGCAAATTCCCTTCCAGATTATAACATTGCACAGAGAGATGCATGGTCAGGTGTACACCCAGAGTGAGTAGTGAGGGCCTGGAGTCAGGTGTAAACCCAGAGCGAGTAGTGAGGGACTGGAGTCAGGTGTACACCCAGAGCGAGTAGTGAGGGACTGGAGTCAGGTGCACACCCAGGTCGAGTAGTGAGGGACTGGAGTCAGGTGTACACCCAGTTCGAGTAGTGAGGGACAGGAGTCAGGTGTACACCCAGAGCGAGTAGTGAGGGACTGGATTCAGGTGCACACCCAGGTCGAGTAGTGAGGGACTGGAGTCAGGTGTACACCCAGGCCGAGTATTGTGGGACTGGACTCAGGTGTACACCCAGGTCGAGTAGTGAGGGACTGGATTCAGGTGTACATCCAGTTCGAGTAGCGAGGGAATGGATTCAGGTGTACATCCAGTTCGAGTAGTGAGGGACTGGAGTCAGGTGTACACTCAGGCCGAGTAGTGAGAGAGTGGATTCAGGTGTGCACCCTGGTCGAGTAGAGAGGGACTGGAGTCAGCTGTACACCCAGTTCGAGTAGCGAGGGACTGGATTCAGGTGTACATCCAGGTCGAGTAGTGAGGGACTGGAGTCAGGTGTACCCCCAGGTCGAGTAGTGAGGGACTGGAGTCAGGTATACACCCAGGCTGATTAGTGAGGGACTGGAGTCAGGTGTACACCCAGGCCGAGTAGTGAGGGAGTGGATTCAGGTATGCACCCAGGTAGAGTAGTGAGGGACTGGAGTCAGGTGTACACCCAGGTCGAGTAGTGAGTGACTGGAGTCAGGTGCACACCCAGGTCGAGTAGTGAGTGACTGGAGTCAGGTGTACACCCAGGTCGAGTAGTGAGTGACTGGAGTCAGGTGTACACCCAGGTCGAGTAGTGAGGGACTGGAGTCAGGTGTACACCCAGGTCGAGTAGTGAGGGACTGCAGTCAGGTGTACACCCAGGTCGAGTTGTGAGGGACTGGAGTCAGGTGTACACCCAGGTCGAGTAGTGAGGGACTGGAGTCAGGTGCACATCCAGTTCGAGTAGTGAGGGACTGGAGTCAGGTGTACACCCAGGTCGAGTAGTGAGGGACTGGAGTCAGGTGCACACCCAGTTCGAGTTGTGAGGGACTGGTGTCAGGTGTGCACCCAGGTAGAGTAGTGAGGGACTGGAGTCAGGTGTACACCCAGGCCGAGTAGTGAGGGACTGGAGTCAGGTGTGCACCCAGGTAGAGTAGTGAGAGACTGGAGTCAGGTGTTCACCCAGGTCGAGCAGTGAGGGACTGGATTCAGGTGTACACCCAGGGTGAATAGTGAGGGACTGGAGTCAGGTGTACACCCAGGGTGAATAGTGAGGGACTGGAGTCAGGTGTACACCCAGGGTGAATAGTGAGGGACTGGAGTCAGGTGTGCACCCAGGTAGAGTAGTGAGAGACTGGATTCAGGTGTACACCCAGGTTGAGTAGTGAGGGACTGGAGTCAGGTGTACACCCAGTTCGAGTAGTGAGGGACTGGATTCAGATGTCAGAACCTGCTCAAGGAGATGTAAATATTTTGTATTCTCACCGGTAATTTATTCCTCAAATCAATGGGAGTCACAACACTGAATGTCAGATGTCAGACATTTATTAAACAATCATTCATTAAACAAACAGAAAATCCAAAGTTTCCAGCAAAACCCACTGAGTTTTAACCTGAGAATTAAAACGTGTTACAGCCAGCAGATCAGTATACAGATTGGACAGATCTGAACCAGGTTCCAGTCTGTCTGACCCAACTCCCACTTTTTATATCTTTTCCTTCACCCTCTACATCACAATTTGTCTCTGTAACCTCCTCCGTCCCCGACAACTCTCCCTATCTCTGTAACCTCCTCCGTCCCCTACAACCCTCCCTATCTCTGTAACCTCCTCCGTCCCCGACAACCCTCCCGATCTCTGTAACCTCCTCCGTCCCCGACAACCCTCCCTATCTCTGTAACCTCCTCCGTCCCCGACAACCCTCCCTATCTCTGTAACCTCCTCCGTCCCCTACAACCCTCCCTATCTCTGTAACCTCCTCCGTCCCCGAGAACCCTCCCTATCTCTGTAACCTCCTCCGTCCCCGACAACCCTCCCTATCTCTGTAACCTCCTCCGTCCCCGAGAACCCTCCCTATCTCTGTAACCTCCTCTGTCCCCGAAAACCCTCCCTATCTCTGTAACGTCCTCCGTCCCTGAGAACCCTCCCTATCTCTGTAACCTCCTCTGTCCCCGAAAACCCTCCCTATCTCTGTAACCTCCTCTGTCCCCGAGAACCCTCCCTCTCTCTGTAACCTCCTCCGTCCCCGAGAACCCTCCCTATCTCTGTAACCTCCTCCGTCCCCGAGAACCCTCCCTATCTCTGTAACCTCCTCTGTCCCCGAAAACCCTCCCTATCTCTTTAACCTCCTCTGTCCCCGAAAACCCTCCCTATCTCTGTAACCTCCTCTGTCCCCGAGAACCCTCCCTATCTCTGTAACCTCCTCCAGCCCCTACAACCCTCCCTATCTCGATAACCTCCTCCGTCCCCCACAACTCTCCCTATCTCTGTAAGCTCCTCCGTCCCCCACAACCCTCCCTATCTCTGTAAGCTCCTCCGTCCCCTGCAACCCTCCCTAACTCTGTAACCTCCTCCATCCCCTACAACTCTCCCTATCTCTGTAACCTCCTCCATCCCCTGCAACCGTCCCTAACTCTGTAACCTCCTCCGTCCCCTACAACCCTCCCTATCTCGATAACCTCCTCCGTCCCCTCCAACCCTCCCTATCTCTGTAACCTCCTCCGTCCTGTACAACTCTCCCTATGTCTGTAACCTCATCCATCCCCGACAACCCTCCCTATCTCTGTAACCTCCCCCGTCCCGTACAACGCTCCCTATCTCTGTAACCTCCTCCATCCCCTACAACCCTCCCTATCTCTGTAACCTCCTCCGTCCCCTACAACCCTCCCTATCTCTGTAACCTCCTCCGTCCCCTACAACCCTCCCTATCTCTGTAACCTCCTCCGTCCTGTACAACTCTCCCTATGTCTGTAATCTCCTCCATCCCCGACAACTCTGCCTACGTCTGAATCCTCCACCGGCCCCTTCAACCCTCCCTAACTCTGTAACCTCCTCCGTCCCCAACAACTCTCCCTATCTCTGTAACCTCCTCCGTCCCCTACAACTCTCCCTATCTCTGTAACCTTCTCCGGCCCCTTCAACCCTCCCTAACTCTGTAACCTCCTCCGTCCCCTACAACTCTCCCTATCTCTGTAACCTTCTCCGTCCCCCACAACCCTCCCTAACTCTGTAATCTCCTCCATCCCCGACAACTCTGCCTACCTCTGAATCCTCCTCCAGCCCCTTCAACCCATCCTATCTCTGTACCCTCATCATGCCTTGCAACTCTCTGATAACTCTGTCCTCCTCCAATTTAAAAAAAAGCTCTTTTTAAACCCCTATTTAAATCCCCCTTTACAACCCCTTACAAATAAAATCTCTGCAGTAAATCAATACACCCTGTTAAAACAGTTACTAAACACCTCAAACAGCTTTTCATAAACTGAGTTTGAAACCCTTTTAAACACATTTAAAACCCGCTTATATGTCCTTCTAAAAGCCTTAAAAAACCCTAAATAAAGCACTTTAAACTATTTCAAAACAACATCAAAAACCATTTAAACAGCTTTAAGACAATAAAATAAACGATTTTAAACTTCTTCAGAACTCGATTACAAACCTTTTCTGAACAGCTGTGAAACCCTTTAGAAACCCATTTAAAAATATCTTTAAAAGCACGATAGAAACTACTTTTAAACACCTTTAATATCCCTTTAGAAAGCCATTTCAATAACTTTTGAAGCCCTTTATAAATTCCTTTTAAAACATCTTACAAAACTCATTTTGAACACACACACAGACAAACACACACAAACACAGACACAGATAAACACAAACACACACAGACACAAACACACAGACACAAACAGACAGAAACACATCAGCCCAGATCGGGTTGTAATCCACCCGCTGACAATCCCGGATCGTCCGGCTCATTGCCTTTTCTTCTTCCCAACGTTATCCGTCTCCCCACCTCCAGGCGTCAGCCGCACTTTCTTGCACGGGAGATGGTCTCTTCGCATGTCCTCTACCTGGGAATGGATGGGAATCACCCGGTGAGGAGTCAGCTACGATAGGGAGGGATCGCAGTTATACCGCAACTCACCGCGGGATCTCAGTAAAAATCAGCGAGACCCTAACACCAGGGGGGAATCTCCTTCACACCAGGGGGAGTCTCCTCCCCTTAACACCAGGTTACTGGCTGCTCATTGAACATCTGAGGAATCCCTTTCCCAGCAGTTCAATCAAACATTTTCCATCGATTGAGGAAGAGAAAGCCCATCACTGACCACTTCTCAATGCCAACCAGAAATGGGTAAGCAATGGGAACTAGGAATCCTGACTGGGGATGATTTCTGAATGCTAACTAGCGATGGTTATTCAATGCTAACTAAAAGTCGTTAATCAGTGTTAACCAGGGATAAACTATTAAGGCTGACCAGGCCTGGTTACTCAATGCCAGCCTTGCCCAGCGATGCCAGCGCTCGGAGAATGACTGGGGAACAAATCCCTCACCTGGCGGAAATAGGCTTCCTTTTCCTCGGGAGTCTCCGGTTTCCTTTCCCCGACGTACATCACCTGGAAATCGACACTGAGCTTCTCACAGTCCTCCTCCGACAAGTCCAGCATCACTGCAACATGGAGAGGGGCAAAGTTTTCAGACGCCAGCCGACCCCAAACACACCTTCACCACCCCCCAGCCCCGAGTAGAGTTAGATGCCAGAATGCCAACTGGGTATGGTTTGGTGGGTAGGGAGAGGGGAGAAGAGGGGGCAAGCTCGAGGGTGGCAGAGCAATTGAGGGGCTCTTCGACACTGGGAGCTGCACAATCCGAGGCAGACAGCCCATGGCCAATCACTGTCACTAAACGCCCTCCCCCAGCAATCCACCCCCACCCCCTCACCCCGCCGCTGAGGTTCCAGGTGGCTGCTCCACTCCTTCAGCCTCACAGGGCAAAGGGGAGAGGGCAAGAAATTGGTCATACCCTATGGCGATGACACTCAAACACCGAGAGCCAATAGAAAGGCAGTTTAAGGGGAGTGGGTTTCCCAGTTCATGTTGGGGAAAGATTTTCAGGATTATAAAGCAGGATATTTGGGAGGTTCCCAACAGGAAATGATCCCGGAATAAGTCAGGGACTGAGGGTTCCGGGGCTGGGGCTCGAGAAGATCCCGATTGGATGTTTCCTACCACCAGTTGATGGATACCTGGCCTGGAACGTCCCGCCTCTGAGGGTTTGCGGTCAGCGCCTGGTGCTGGTCCAGGACTTGTTCTCCTCCCGGGACCTGCAATGATAAATCAGTCTCACGGGAACTGGAGGTTGGAGGAACAGCCCTGGGGAATGAATGGCTCCTCCTGCTCTGTCTGGGCTCCTTACAGCACTGGGTCGGGCATTTAACTGCTGGGCACAGATGCAAGAGACAATGCAGGAGTGAAGAAGTGAGAGAGAGAGAGTGAGAGAGAGAAAGGGGAGAGGGAGAGAGATAGATGGAAACACAGAGACGGAAAGACGCTGACAGTGTGAGAGATAGGGAATCAGAGAGAGGGAGAAACAGAGGAGAGGAAGAGGGAGAGAGAGAAAACAGAGAAAAACATAGAGATAAATTGACAGAGAAATGGAGATAGATTGGGAGAGAAAGTGAGAGAGAGAGAGAGAGAGATGGATAGAGAGAGAGAGTGAGACAGAGACAGATAGAACAAGAGAGAGACAGAGACAGCATTCAGTACAATCCATGAATCTTGTGATCAAAGACAGTTTTCATCAGACTCACAGTCTGGCTGGAGTCAGTCATTGTGAAACTGTCCCGTCAGATAGTAAAAGCATCCCGAAATTTTGATGTAGGTTTCCTGGAACTTAGCTTAATGTAAATATCTTTTGTGTAATTTAAGGTGCTGTAAATCTCATTCCAAACAGAGCAATTGGCTTCATTTCGAGTGGAATTGAATTCTAAGGCGGAGACATGACATTAAACATCACTAGAATCTCGGTTCGAGAACACTGCACACTGTTCCGCTCTCCATATCCCTCAGTTAGACCACACTGGGAGCATTGCACACAGTTCCGCTCTCCATATCCCTCAGTTAGACCACACTTGGGGAGGTGAATCAGGGTATCCCACTCCCTCAGTCTCTGTATCACATTCCCCTCAGTCACTCTATCCCACTGCCCTCAGTCACTGTCTCCCACTGCCCTCAGTCACTGTATCACACTCCCCTCAGTCACTGTATCACACTCCGGGCAGTCGCTGTATCACACTCCCCTCAGTCACTACATCCCACTCCCTCAGTAGGAGACTGGATGATCTCTCGGACTGATCTTTTATGGTATCACATTGTGTAGAGTATCTGTTTATAATGGACCCCACAAGGGTGACACCTGATGTTCCAGACACCACTGGGGTAGACGATGATCCGCCGGTGGATTCTCGAGTTGATTCTTCCTCGGGTTCCTCAGTTACAGCTGTCTCTGGATCTGTAATAAAGGAAGAGGGCAGAGTGGAGAAAACCCGAAGAGATCGTACGTTTTGTACTGGAGTCCAGACAGTGTCAGACTCTCATCTTTATCAAACCCTCGAGCACCCAATCCTACCCCCCGTGACACAGAACATCCCAGAATCACCCTCCTGGGTCATAGAGAAACAGCAATGTACCTGTACAATACGCAGCACAAAAGGGTAATGGCTTCAACTCATAAACGAAATAACTGTTGCAGTTTTTGATCTTTATCTCATGGACCCAGTGGCAGGGATTTCCAAACCCGTTAAAACAAACTGTCCTGGTTACTTCCCCCTGTCCCACGCTGGGATGGGAACCTGAAATGAGAGTTTATAAATATTGAAGACTGTAACCCATGTGAACAGTGCTGGACAGTGAATGTAAATCTGATATTATAAAGGCTGAAATTACCCTGTAACCAGCCTGTGGCAAGTGTGGAGCAGTGATGATATGGGACAACAGTCTCCGGAATCTTCCATCCACCAGAACTGAAACAACAAACACAGAGTCAGTCCCTGAATTGTAACCATCCATGGTAAATCCCCTGGACCTGATGATCTACATCCCAGAGTGTTGAAAGATGTGGCTGTAGAGATAGTTGAGGCATTGGTGATCATCTTTCAAAATTCGACAGATTCTGGAATGCTTCCTGCAGATTGGAAGGCAGCAAATGTGATCGCACTATTTAAGGAAGGAGGGAGAGAGGAACCAGGGAATTACAGACCCGTTCGCCTGACATCAGTACCAGGGAAAATGCTGGAATCGATTATAACGGATGTGATAAGTAGACACTGAGAAAATAATGATAGGTTTGGGAAGATTCAACATGGATTTATGAAAGAGAAATCATGTCTGACAAACTTGTCGAGCTTTTGGAGGATGTAACTAGCAGAATAGATGAGGGGGAACTGGTGGATGTGGTATATTTAGATTTACAGAAGGCTTTCGATCATGTCCCACACAAGAGGCTAGCAACCAAAATTAGAGCACATGGGACTGGGGTAATGTACTGGCGTGGATTGAGAATTGGTTAACGGACAGAAAACGTTAAAATAAACGGTTCATTTTCAGGTTGGCAGGCGGTGACGAGTGGGGAACCGCAAGGATCCATGCTTGGGCCACAGCCCTTAGCAATGTATATCAAAGATTTATATTCACCTCTAACCCTGGTATCTCCCTTTCCACTCTGTCCCCGTTCTCTATTCTCTGCTATACTGACCATGTCCCTCATTCTCCCTGTTTCTCTCTGCAGTCTCTGGTTCGTCTCCTTTCTCAGTCTCCCTGCAGTTCCTGTTCCTACATTCACACATTGTTCTCTTTCTTGCACTTACTCCTCCCTCACTGAGAGGTTTATCTGAAATTGTCCCTTTGTGTTACCTTTTAAATCTATACCATCCAAAGTGAAGGTTCCTGTCACACTTCCACTGACCGGAGCACTCAGTCCAAGTACAATCGATGCTCCTCCAGGGCTGGTCCAGGACTGTGTGATTTACACACGGGTCAGGGTGTGTCGAGTCTGTGACTGAGTGACAGAAAGATGTTTAATGTTAATATAAAGTATGGTTAATGTTGAACAGCATCTTGATCCCTCCCGAAATTCCAATAATCCCAGTTTCACTATCCTCCGTGGTAGAAAATCCCCCGGATTAAAGACGGAACATTTCCTACTTCTCTAAACCAGGTTTCCATCTGTCACCCAGCTCAGCCACCCCATCTAACTCACTGCTCACAGACAGTCCTCCCTATTCTAGATTAACCATCAGCTCTCAGGTAACAGCAAACAGTGAAGATCGCAACTTCACTTCATCTCAATAGAAAAGCTGTACATGTTCAGTGTGAGATATCATGGGGTAACTCAGTCCCCAGGTGAACACTGAGTACAGACAGTGAGAGACACTCAATGGTCAGTGTGAGATATCATGGGCTATCTCAGTCTCCTGGTGAGCACTGAGTATAGATAGTGAGAGACACTCGATGGTCAGTGTGAGATATCATGGGGTATCTCAGTCCCCAGGTGAACACTGAGTATAGCCAGTGAGGGACACTCGATGGTCAGTGTGAGATATCATGGGGTATCTCAGTCCCCAGGTGAGCACTGAGTACAGACAGTGAGAGACACTCGATGGTCAGTGTGAGATATCATGGCGTATCTCAGTCCCCAGGTGAGCACTGAGTACAGACAGTGAGAGACACTCGATGGTCAGTGTGAGATATCATGGGGTATCTCAGTCCCCAGGTGAACACTGAGTACAGACAGTGAGAGACACTCGATGGTCAGTGTGAGATATCATGGGGTATCTCAGTCCCTAGGTGAACACTGAGTACAGACAGTGAGAGACACTCGATGGTCAGTGTGATATATCATGGGGTATCTCAGTCCCCAGGTGAACACTGAGTACAGACAGTGAGAGACACTCGATGGTCAGTGTGAGATATCATGGGGTATCTCAGTCCCCAGGTGAACACTGAGTACAGACAGTGAGAGACACTCGATGGTCAGTGTGATATATCATGGGGTATCTCAGTCCCCAGGTGAACACTGAGTACAGACAGTGAGAGACACTCGATGGTCAGTGTGAGATATCATGGGGTATCTCAGTCCCCAGGTGAACACTGAGTACAGACAGTGAGAGACACTCGATGGTCAGTGTGATATATCATGGGGTATCTCAGTCCCCAGGTGAACACTGAGTACAGACAGTGAGAGACACTCGATGGTCAGTGAGAGATATCATGGGGTATCTTTGTCCCACAAAACATACTGGCCCCTGGGGAGAGAGCCTGTTGTGCCCAGGTCTACACTGGGGGTCTAACACCATCCATGGGCACTGCCAGGAAGGGAGTGAGCGGTCAACACGGACAGCAGAGTCTGGTTCAGTTCCCTGGAGTTTCAGTGACGTTCACTTTGTGTTTCACATCCTTTATTCACTGTGTCCCTGACAATAAGGAGGGAAGCGAGTAAACTGTCTCATTTCTGTGGGTGACCACGGGACATCCCAGAATCACCCCATCTGCACCATATACAAACAGCAATCTACCTGTACAATAAACAGCATTAGGGACGGGTGGAGGCTTCAACTCATAAACAAAATAACTGTTGCAGTTTTTGATCTTTATTTCCTGGGTCCAGTAGCAGGGATTTCCAAACCAGTTAAAACAAACTGTCCTCATTACTTCCCCCTGTCCCACACTGGGATGGGAACCTGAAATGAGAGTTTATAAATATTGAAGAATGTAACTGATGTGAACAGTGCTGGACAGTGAATGTAAATCTGATATTATAAAGGCTGAAATTACCCTGTAACCAGCCTGGAAACTGTGTGGAGCAGTGATACGGTGGGACAGCAGTCTCCGGAATCTTCCATCCACCAGAACTGAAACAATAATCACAGAGTCAGTCCCTGAACTGATGGTAAATATTAACCGTTAGAGAAACTGTTAGCGCCAGAGATTACCAGAACTAGGGGAAATCCCTTACTCACCCTGTCCCCGTTCTATATTCCCTCTATCCTCACTATCTCCCTTTACTCTCTGTCCCTATTCTATACTCCCTCAATCCTGAGTGTCCCTCTTTGGTCTCTGACCCTATTCTCCATCCCCTCTTTCCCAGTTATTTCCCTTTATTCTCCCTATGCCTCTCTGTAGATGTCTGTTATTACCCTTTCCCTGTATCCACTCTCTGTCCCATTGCCCTGACTGATAATCCCAGTCTCCCAAAACTTCCTCTTCCTACTGTTGTGACCCAGGTGGGAGAAGTGCACTGTTAATTCAGTCCCATTTCTCCACAGGTCACAACTTATATTTAAACTTTCCCACTTATGAAACAACCAATCAGATACTCTTTTTGTCCCCAGGATAAAACACAGCTTCCAGTTTTCTTTCATAAAGAACTAAATGATCCATTTATCATTGACCAATAATGAACCAGATACGCAAATTGAAATATTAAAGGTCCTTATTTTTTTCCTTGCCTTCACACATACACTCACATACACAACTGGTTAACCGGTGGGGAAAAGGTTTTTGTTTACAGCTGTTACAAAGAAACAGCAAGAGTTAAGTAACTGCATTTCAGCTTAAACGTAGGTGTGGAAAGAAGTGATCTGTTTTTGGTGATGTCTCCCAAAGGCGAATAGCTGGCTGCCACTAGCAATCCTCCTTGAACAGTACTTTTCAGGTGTTGTTGATGAACAGTCTGGGTAGGCTTTCAAAGATATTCAGCGGAGAAGGCCTCACACCGGTCTTACATCAGATGTACAGCGGGAAAGGTTACAATTCAAACACATTCGAAGCAAAGTTCCTTCAAAGATGCAAGGTTTCTGCAAACATTCAGGATTTCTTCAAATGCAGGAGACAACAGTAAAACATGATATAGGATTTACTTTTCAAGAGAGAAAGGTGGGCTGGCTCGATTTTCTGCTCCCCTGGCAGGATAATAATAGACACCAACTGCCCTTCGCAAAACACACACTGGCTTTTTAACAGTTAAAACGAAACAAAATACATTTCCAGAGGCAAGTCTAATGAAAGCCATAAATCCTGACTTGTCAAATACCTCTTCAGGAAAAGCCCCTGCTGTGTTTACTTGAAATCATGTGCCTTCCAATATAAACTTGTTTACTGCTCAACCTTCTGTTGGCTTTCCTTTTACAAAAACACCCGAGTTCATCAATCTCCAGATGAGAGCATGACCAGAATTCAGAGAAGCCTTGTCAGCTTTTAAAATACAGATTCTCAAGTTTTAACAAACAATGGAAACCGATGCAACACTGCACTCACACTTGGTTCTGTTTTGTACGTCCACTCCTCCCTCATTTATTTGTTTTTCTGAAATTGCCCCTTTACATTACCTGTGAAATCTGTACCATCCTTGAAGAAGATTCCAATCACTCATCACCTGGCTGGAGCACTCATTCGCAGTACAATCGATGCTCCTCCAGGGCTGGTCCAGGACTTTGTGATTCACACACGGGTCAGTGAGTGCCGAGTCTGTGACTGTGTGACACAAAGATGTTTAGTGTTAATATAAAGGACAGCTGATGTTACACAGTGGCCTGTACCCTCCTGCAGTAACAATAACCACAGTTTCACTCTCCGCCCTGGAGGAAAACCCACCGGATTAAAGCTGGAAAATTTCCTCCTTCTCTAAACCAGGTTTCCATCTGTCTCCCAGCTCAGCCTCCCCCTCTAACTCAGTTCTCACCGACAGTCCTCCCTATTCTAGGTTTTCCATCAGCTCTCAAGTTACAGAAAGCAGTAAATATATCAGCTTCACTTCATCCCAATAGAAAAGCTGCACATGTTCAGTGAGAGAGATCATGGGGCATCTCAGTCCCTGTGTCAACACGGAGTACAGACATTGAGAGACACTCGATGGTCAGTGTGAGATATCATGGGGTATCTCAGTCGCCAGGTGAACACTGAGTACAGACAGTGAGAGGCACTCGATGGTCAGTGTGAGAAATCATGGGGTATCTCAGTCCCCTGGTGAACACTGAGTACAGACAGTGAGAGGCACTCGATGGTCAGTGTGAGAAATCATGGGGTATCTCAGTCCCCGGGTGAACACTGAGTACAGGCAGTGAGAGACACTCGATGGTCAGTGTGAGATATCATGGGGTCTCTCAGTCCCCGGGTGAGCAATGAGTACATTCAGTGATAGACACGCGAAGGTCACTGAGAGATATCATGGGGTGTCTCAGTCCCCGTGTTAGCACTGAGAACAGACAGTGAGAGACACGCTATGGTCACTGAGAGATATCATGGGGTATCTCAGTCCCCGAGTGAGCACTGAGTACAGACAGTGAGAGAATCACGACGGTCAGTGTGTGATATCATGGGGTATCTCAGTCCCCAGGTGAACACTGAGTACAGACAGTGAGAGACACACGATTGTCAGTGTGAGAAATAATGCGGTACCTCAGTCTCCGGGTGAACACTGAGTACAGACAGTGCGAGACACTCGATGGTCAGTGTGAGATATCATGGGGTATCTCAGTCTCCGGGTGAACACTGAGGACAGAGAGTGAGAGACAATCGATGGTCACTGTGAGATATTATGGAGTATCTCTTTCGCAAGGTGAACACTGAGTACAGAGAGTGAGAGACACTCGATGGTCAGTGTGAGATATCATGGGGTTCCTCAGTCCCCAGGAGAACACTGAGTACAGATAGTGAGAGACAATCGATGGTCAGTGTGAAATATCAGGGGGTTTGCTCAGTCCCCAGGAGAACACTGAGTACAGACAGTGAGAGACACTCGATGGTCACTGTGAGATGTCATGGGGTATCTCTTTCCCAAGGTGAACACTGAGTACAGACAGTGAGAGACACTCGATGGTCACTGAGAGATATCATGGGGTATCTCAGTCCCCAGGTGAACACTGTGTACAGACAGTGAGAGACACTCGAAGGTCAATGTGAAATATCATGGGGTATCTCAGCCCCCAGGTGAGCACTGAGTACAGACAGCGAGAGACACTCGATGGTCAGTGTGAGATATCATGGGGTATCTGAGTCCCCAGGTGAACACTGAGTACAGAGAGTGAGTGTCAATCGATGGTCAGTGTGAGATATCATGGGGTATCTCAGTGCCCAGGTGAGCACTGAGTACAGACAGTGAGAGACACTCGATGGTCAGTGTGAGATATCATGGGGTATCTCATTCCCCGGGTGAGCACTGAGAACAGACAGTAAGAGACACTCGATGGTCAGTGTGAGATATCATGGGGTATCTCAGTCTCCGTGTGAACACTGAGTACAGACAGTGAGAGACACTCGATGGTCATTCTGAGTTATCATGGGGTATCTCAGTCCCCAGTTGAGCACTGAGTACAGACAGTGAGAGACACTCGATGGTCAGTGTGAGATATCATGGGGTATCTCAGTCCACAGGTAAACACTGAGTCTCGACAGTGAGAGACACTCGATGGTCTCTGTGAGATATCGTGGCGTATCTCAGTCCCCTGGTGAACATTGAGTTCAGACAGTGAGGGACACTCGATGGTCAGTGTGAGATATCATGGGGTATCTCAGTTCCCAAGTGAGCACTGAGTCCAGACAGTGAGAGACACTCGATGTTCAGTGTGAGATATCATGGGGTATCTCAGTTCCCAGGTGAACACGGAGTTCAGAGAGTGGGAGACACGTGATGGTCAGTGTGAGATATCATGGGGTATGTCAGTCCCCAGGTGAACACGGAGTACAGACAGTGAGAGACACTCGATGGTCAGTGTGAGATATCATGGGGTATGTCAGTCCCCAGGTGAACACGGACTACAGACAGTGAGAGAAACTCGATGGTCGGTGTGAGATCTCATGGGGTTCCTCAGTTCTCGGGAGAACACTGAGTTTGGACAGTGAGCGACACTCGATGGTCAGTGTGAGATATCATGGTGTATCTCAGTCCCCAGGTGAACACTGAGTGCAGAAAGTGAGAGAAACTCGATGGTCAGTGTGAGATATCATTGGGTATCTCATTCCCCAGGCGAGCACTGAGTACAGACAGTGAGAGACACGCGATGGTCACTGAGAGAGATCATGGGGTATCTAAGTACCCGGGTGAGCACTGAGTACAGACAGTGAGAGACAATCGATGGTCACTGTGAGATATCACGGGGTTCCTCAGTTCTCGGGAGAAAACTGATAACAGACAGTGAGAGACACTCGATGGTCAGTGTGAGATATCATGGGGTATCTCAGTCCCCAGGCGAGCACTGAGTACAGACAGTGAGAGACACGCGATGGTCAGTGTGAGATATCATGGGGTATCTCAGTCCCCATGCGAGCACTGAGTACAGACAGTGAGAGACACTCGATGGTCAGTGTGAGATATCATGGGGTATCTCAGTCCCCAGGCGAGCACTGAGTACAGACAGTGAGAGACACGCGATGGTCAGTGTGAGATATCATGGGGTATCTCAGTCCCCAGGCGAGCACTGAGTACAGACAGTGAGAGACACGCGATGGACACTGTGAGATATCATGGGGTATCTCAGTCCCCAGGCGAGCACTGAGTACAGACAGTGAGAGACACGCGATGGTCACTGAGAGATATCATGGGGTATCTCAGTACCCGGGTGAGCACTGAGTACAGACAGTGAGAGACAAACGATGGACACTGTGAGATATCATTGGGTATCTCAGTCCCCAGGCGAGCACTGAGTACAGACAGTGAGAGACACGCGATGGTCACTGAGAGATATCATGGGGTATCTCAGTACCCGGGTGAGCACTGAGTACAGACAGTGAGAGACAAACGATGGACAGTGTGAGATATCATGGGGTATCTCAGTCCCCAGGTGAACACGGAGTTCAGAGAGTGGGAGACACGTGATGGTCAGTGTGAGATATCATGGGGTATGTCAGTCCCCAGGCGAGCACTGAGTACAGACAGTGAGAGACACGCGATGGTCACTGAGAGATATCATGGGGTATCTCAGTCCCCAGGTGAACACTGAGTACAGACAGTTACAGACACTCTATGGTCAGTGTGAGATGTCACGTGGTATCTCTGTCTCCGATTGAACACTGTGTACAGATAGTGTGAGACACGTGATGGTCACTGAGAGATATCATGGGGTATCTCAGTCCCCAGGTGAACACGGAGTTCAGAGAGTGAGAGACACGTGATGGTCAGTGTGAGATATCATGGGGTATCTCAGTCCCCAGGTGAACACTGAGTACAGACAGTGAGAGATACTTGACGGTCAGTGTGAGTTATCATTGGGTATCTCAGTCCCCAGGTGAACACTGAGTAAAGAGAGTGGGGGACACCCGATGAGATATCATGGGGTATCTCAGTCCCCAGGTGAGCACTGAGTACAGACAGTGAGAGACACGCGATTCTCACTGAGAGATATCATGGGGTATCTCAGTCCCCAAGTGAGCACTGAGTACAGACAGTGAGAGACACTCGATGGTCAGTGTGAGATATCATGGGGTATCTCAGTCCCCAGGTGAACACTGAGTAAAGAGAGTGGGGGACTCTCCATGAGATATCATGGGGTATCTCAGTCCCCAGGTGAGCACTGAGTACAGACAGTGAGAGACACGCGATCCTCACTGAGAGACATCATGGGGTATCTCAGTCCCCAAGTGAGCACTGAGTACAGACAGTGAGAGACACAAGATGGTGATTCTGAGATCTCATCGGGTAACTCTGTCCCCAGATGAGCACTGAGTACAGACAATGAGAGACACTCGATGGTCAGTGTGAGATGTCACGAGGTATTTCTGTCTCCTGTTGAAAACTGAGTACAGACAGTGAGAGACACTCGATTGTCAGTGTGAGATATCATGGTGTATCTCAGTCCCCGGGAGAACACTGAGTACGGACAATGAGAGACACTTGATGGTCAGTGTGAGAAATAATGCGTTATCTCAGTCTCCGGGCGAACGCTGAGCACAGACAGTGGGAGACACTCAATGGTCAATGTGAGATATCATGGGGCATCTCAGTCCCCTGGTGAACACTGAGTACAGACAGTGAGAGACAATCGATGGACAGTGTGAGATATCATGGGGTATCTCAGTGCCCAGGTAAACACTGATTACAGACAGTGAGAGACACTCGATGGTCAGTGTGAGATATCATGGGGTATCTCAGTCCCCAGGTGAACACTGAGTGCAGACAGTGAGAGAGACTCGATGGTCAGTGTGAGATATCATGGGGTATCTCAGTCGCAAGGTGAACACTAGGTACAGACAGTGAGAGACACTTGATGGTCAGTGTGAGATATCATGGGGTATCTCAGTCCCCTGGTAATCACTGAGTACAGACAGTGAGAGACACTCGATGGTCAGTGTGAGATATCATGGGGTATCTCAGTCCCCAAGTGAGCACTGAGTACAGACAGTGAGAGACACTCGATGGTCAGTGTGAGATATCACGGGGTATCTCAGTCCCTAAGTGAGCACTGAGTACAGACAGTGAGAGACACAAGATGGTCAGTGTGAGATATCACGGGGTATCTAAGTCCCCAGGTGAGCACTGAGAACAGACAGTGAGAGACACGCGACGCTCAATGAGAGGTATCATGGGGTATCTCAGTCCCCAGGTGAACACTGACTACAGACAGTGAGAGACACGCGATGGTCACTGAGATATATCGTGGGGTACCTCAGTCCCCGGGTTAGCACTGAGTACAGACAGTGACAGACACTCGATGGTCATTCTGAGATATCATGGGGTATCAAAGTCCCTGGGTGAGCACTGAGTACAGACAGTGAGAGACGCGCGATGGTCACTGAGAGATATCATGGGGTATCTCAGTCCCTGGGTGAACTCTGAGTGCAGACAGTGAGAGACACTTGATGGTCAGTGTGAGATATCATGGGGCATCTCAGTCGCCAGGTGAACACTGAGTACAGAGAGTGAGAGACACTCGATGGTCAGTGTGAGATATCATGGAGTATCTCAGACCCCAAGTGAGCACTGAGTACAGAGAGTGAGAGACACTCGATGGTCAGTGTGAGATATCATGTAATATCTCAGTCCCCAGGTGAACACTGTGTACAGACAGTGAGAGACGCGCGATGGTCACTGAGACATATCATGGGGTATCTCTGTCCCTGGGTGAACACTGAGTGCAGACAGTGAGAGACACTCGATGGTCAGTGTGAGATATCATGGGGTATCTCAGTCGCAAGGTGAACACTGAGTACAGACAGTGAGAGACACTTGATGGTCAGTGTGAGATATCATGGGGTATCTCAGTCCCCTGGTAATCACTGAGTACAGACAGTGAGAGACACTCGATGGTCAGTGTGAGATATCATGGGGTATCTCAGTCCCTAAGTGAGCACTGAGTACAGACAGTGAGAGACACAAGATGGTCAGTGTGAGATATCACGGGGTATCTAAGTCCCCAGGTGAGCACTGAGTACAGACAGTGAGAGACACGCGACGCTCACTGAGAGGTATCATGGGGTATCTCAGTCCCCACGTGAACACTGACTACAGACAGTGAGAGACACGCGATGGTCACTGAGATATATCATGGGGTATCTCAGTCCCCGGGTGAGCACTGAGTACAGACAGTGACAGACACTCGATGGTCATTCTGAGATATCATGGGGTATCTCAGTCCCCAGTTGAGCACTGTGTAAAGACAGTGAGAGACACTCTATGGTCAGTGTGAGATGTCATGGGGTATTTCAGTCCCCAGGTGAACACTGAGTACAGAGATTTTTTTATATCCAAAATATACTTTATTCATAAAAATCTGTAAAAATTACATTGCCAAACAGTTTCCAAACAGCACCAAAAATACAAACATTGCAAGGGAGATCAGTTTCCTTCAATACTGTCATGTGTTTCTTCCCAACCCTTCCGTTTCACAATTGTCATGTCAATTACAGTTTTACATTTACAGCAATTGAGAATATTAACGATACAGTTCGAGGGGTTTCCCATTGATCCAGCCCCTCAGTCCAGCTTGGTGGGGGAACCTTACACTGTGGTCTTTCCCCATTGAGCCTTTGCTGCGGCTGCCCCGAGCTTTAGTGCGTCCCTCAGCACATCGTCCTGGACCTTGGAATGTGCCAGTCTGCAACATTCGGTGGTGGACAACTCTTTGCGCTGGAAGACCAGCAAGTTTCGGGCAGACCAAAGGGCGTCTTTCACCGAATTGATAGTCCTCCAGCAGCAGTTGATGTTTGTCTCGGTGTGCGTCCCTGGGAACAGCCCGTAGAGCACAGACTCCTGTGTTATAGAGCTGCTTGGGATGAACCTTGACAAAAACCACTGCATCTCTTTCCACACCTGCTTTGCAAAGGCACATTCCAGGAGGAGGTGGGCGACCGTCTCTTCCCCACCACAGCCAACGCGGGGGCACTGTGCGGAGGGGGCGAGACTTCGGGTGTGCATGAAGGATCTGACGGGGAGGGCCCTTCTCACCACCAGCCAAGCTACGTCTTGGTGCTTGTTTGAAAGTTCTGGTGATGAAGCATTCCACCAAATGACTTTGACGGTCTGCTCGGGGAACCATCCGACAGGATCCACCGTTACCTTTTCCCGTAGGGCCTTGAGGACATTCCGTGCAGACCACTGCCTGATGGACCGGTGGTCAAAGGTGTTTTTCCGCAGAAACTGCTCCACGAAGGATAGGTGGTACGGCACGTCCCAACTGCATGGAGCGTTCCGCGGCAATGTGACCGGGCACATCCTTCGCAACACCGGGGACAGATAGAACCTCAGCACGTAGTGACACTTGGAGTTTGAGTACTGGGGATCTACACACAGCTTGATGCAGCCGCACACGAAGGTGGTCATCAGGATGAGGGCCACGTTGGGTACATTTTTCCCGCCCTTGTCCAGAGATTTGAACATCGTGTCCCTCCGGACCCGGTCCATTTTAGATCCCCAGACGAAGCGGAAAATGGCTCGGGTGACTGCCAAGGCGCAGGAGTGGGGTATGGGCCAGACCTGAGAGACACGCGACGGTCACTGAGAGATATCATGGGGTATCTCAGTCCCCAGGTGAGCACTGAGCACAGACAGTGAGAGACACGCGACGGTCACTGAAAGATATCATGGGGTATCTCAGTCCCCGGGTGAGCACTGAGTACAGACAGTGAGAGACACTCAATGGTCAGTGTGAGATATCATGGGGTATCTCAGTCCCCAGGTGAACACTGAGTACAGACAGTGACAGACACGCGATGGTCACTGAGAGATATCATGGGGTATCTCAGTCCCCGTGTGATCACTGAGTACAGACAGTGAGAGACAATCGATGGACAGTGTGAGATATCATGGGGTATCTCAGTCCCCAGGTGAGCACTGAGTACAGTCAGTGAGAGACACTCGATGGTCAGTGTCAGATATCATGGGGTTCCTCAGTTCTCGGGAGAACACTGAGGACAGAAACTAAGAGACAATCGATGGACAGTGTGAGATATCATGGGGTATCTCAGTCCCCAGGTGAACACTGAGTCCTGAGATTGAGAGATACTCGACGGTCAGTGTGAGATATCATGGGGTATCTCAGTGCACAGGTGAGCACTGAGTACAGACAGTGAGAGACACTCGATGGTCAGTGTGAGATATCACGGTGTATCTCAGTCCCCAGGTGAGCACTGAGTACAGACAGTGAGAGACACGCGACGGTCACTGAGAGATATCATGGGGTATCTCAGTCCCCGGGTGAGCACTGAGTACTGACAGTGAGAGACACTCGATGGGCACTGAGTGATATCATGGGGTATCTCTGTCCCCAGGTGAACACTGAGTACTGAGAGTGAGAGATACTCGATGGTCAGTGTGAGATATCACGGGGTATCTAAGTCCCCAGGTGAGCACTGAGCACAGACAGTGAGAGACACTCGATGGTCAGTGTGAGATATCATGGGGTATCTCAGTCCCCAAGTGAGCACTGAGTACAGACAGTAAGAGACACAAGATGGTCAGTGTGAGATATCACGGGGTATCTCAGTCCCCAGGTGAGCACTGAGTACAGACAGTGAGAGACACGCGACGGTCACTGAGAGATATCATGGGGTATCTCAGTCCCCTAGTGAACACTGAGTACAGACAGTGAGGGACACTTGGTGGTCAGTGTGTGATATTTTGGGATATCTCAGTCCCCAGGTGAACAATGAGTAAAGAGAGTGGGGGACTTTCGATGAGATATCATGCGGTATCTCAGTCTCCGGGTGAACAGTAAGGAAAGAAAGTGAGAGACACTCGATGGTCAGTGTGAGATATCATGGGGTATCTCAGTCCCCAAGTGAGCTCTGAGTACAGACAGTGAGAGACACAAGATGGTTATTCTGAGATGTCAGGGGGTATCTCTGTCCCCAGGTGAGCACTGAGTACAGACAGTGAGAGACACTCGATGGTCAGTGTGAGATGTCACGGGGTATTTCTGTCTCCGGTTGAACACTGAGTACAGACAGTGAGAGACACTCGATGGTCAGTGTGAGATATCATGGGGTATCTCAGTCCCCAGGTAAACCCTGAGCACAGACAGTGAGAGACACTCGATGGTCAGTGTGAGATATCACGGGGTATCTCAGTCCCCAGGTGAGCACTGAGTACAGACAGTGAGAGACACTCGATGGTCAGTGTGAGATATCACGGGATATCTCAGTCCCCAGGTGAACACTGAGTACAGACAGTGAGAGACACGCGACGTTCACTGAGAGATATCATGGGGTATCTCAGTTCTCGGGAGAACACTGAGTACAGACAGTGAGATATACTCGATGGTCAGTGTGAGATTTCATGGGGTATCTCAGTCCCCAGGTGAACACTGAGTACAGAGAGTGAGAGACACTCGATGGTCACTGAGAGATATCATGTGGTATCTCAGTCCCCAGGTGAACACTGAGTACAGACAGTGAGAGACACTCGATGGTCAGTGTGAGATATCATGGGGTACCTCAGTCCCCAGATGAGCACTGAGTACCGACAGTGAGAGACACTCGATGGTCAGTGTGAGATCTCATGGGGTATCTCAGTCCCCAGATCAACACTGAGTAGAGACAGTGACAGACACTCGATGGTCAGTGTGAGATGTCACGTGGTATCTCTGTCTCCGATTGAACACTGTGTAAAGATAGTGAGAGACACGTGATGGTCTCTGAGAGATATCATGGGGTATCTCAGTCCCCATGTAAACACTGAGTAAATGCAGTGAGAGACACTCGATGGTCAGTGAGAGATATCACGGGGTATCTCAGTCCAGGGTGAACACTGAGTACAGACAGTGAGAGACACTCGATGGTCAGTGTAAGATATCATGGGGTATCTCAGTCCCCAGGTGGACGCTGAGGACAGACAGTGAGAGACACTCGATGTTCAGTGTAAGATATCATGGGGTACCTCTGTCCCCAGGTGGACACTGAGTAGAGACAGTGCGAGACAATCGATGGCCATTCTGAGATATCGTGGGGTATCTCAGTCTCCGGGTGAACACTGAGGACCAAGAGAGAGAGACACTCGATGGTCAGTGTGAGATATCATGGGGTATCTCAGTCCCCAGGTCAACACTGACTGCAGACTGTTAGAGACACGCGATTGTCACTGAGAGCTATCATGGGGTATCTCAGTCCCCAGGTGAACACTGAGTACAGAGATTGGGAGACACTCGATGGTCAGTGTGAGATATCATGGGGTATCTCAGTCCCCAGGTGAACACTGAGTACAGACAGTGACAGAAACGCGATGGTCACTGAGAGATATCATGGGGTATCTCAGGCCCCGGGTGATCACGGAGTACAGACAGTGAGAGACAATCGATGGACAGTGTGAGATATCACGGGGTATCTCAGTCCCCAGGTGAACACTGAGTACAGACAGTGAGAGACAATCGATGGACAGTGTGAGATATCATGGGGTATCTCAGTCCCCAGGTGAACACTGAGTACAGGGAGTGAGAGACACTCGATGGTCAGTGTGAGATATCATGAGGTATCTCAGTCCCCAGGTGAACACTGAGTACTGAGAGTCAGAGATACTCGACGGACAGTGTGAGATATCATGGGGTATCTTAGTGCACAGGTGAGCACTGAGTACAGACAGTGCGAGACACTCAATGGTCAGTGTGAGATATCATGGGGTATCTCTGTCCCCGGATGAAAACTGAGTACAGTCACTGAGAGACACTTGATGGTCATTGTGAGATATCATGGGGTATCTCTGTCCCCTGGTGAACACTGAGTACAGACAGTGAGGGACACTTGGTGGTCAGTGTGTGATATTTTGGGATATCTCAGTCCCCAGGTGAACACTGAGTACAGACAGTGACATATACTCGATGGTCAGTGTGAGATATCACGGGGTACATCAGTTCCCGGGTGAACACTGAGTTCAGACAGTGAGAGACACTCGTTTGTCAGTGTGAGATATCATGGGGTATCTCAGTCCCCAGGTGAACACTGAGTAAAGAGGGTGGCGGACACTCAATGAGATATCATACGGTTTCTCAATCTCCGGGTGAACACTGAGGACAGACAGTGAGAGACACTCGATGGTCAGTGTGAGATGTCATGGGGTATCTCAGTCCCCAGGTGAGCACTGAGTACAGACAGTGAGAGACACGCGATTCTCACTGAGCGATATCATGGGGTATCTCAGTCCCCAGGTAAGCACTGAGTACAGACATTGAGAGACACTCTCTGGTCAGTGTGAGATATCATGGGGTATCTCAGTCCCCAAGTGAGCACTGAGCACAGACAGTGAGACACAATCGATGGACAGTGTGAGATATCATGGGGTATCTCAGTTCCCAGGTGTACAATGAGTACAGACAGTGAGAGACAATCGATGAACAGTGTGAGATATCATGGGGTATCTCAGTCCCCAGGTGAACACTGAGTACTGAGAGTGAGAGATACTCGACGGTCAGTGTGAGATATCATGGGGTATCTCAGTGCACAGGTGAGCACTGAGTACAGACAGTGAGAGACACTCGATGGTCAGTGTGAGATATCACGGGGTATCTCAGTCCCCAGGTGAGCACTGAGTACATACGGTGAGAGACACGTGACGGTCACTGAGAGATATCATGGGGTATCTCTGTCCCCGGGTGAGCACTGAGTACTGACAGTGAGAGACACTCGATGGGCACTGAGAGATATCATGGGGTATCTCTGTCCCCGGATGAACACTGAGTACAGACAGTGAGAGACACTTGATGGTCAGTGTGAGATATCATGGGGTATCTCAGTCCCATAGTGAACACTGAGTACAGACAGTGAGGGACACTCGATGGTCAGTGTGTGATATTTTGGGATAACTCAGTCCCCAGGTGAACACTGAGTAAAGAGAGTGGGGGACACTCGATGAGATATCATGCGGTATCTCAGTCTCCGGGTGAACACTAAGGAAAGACAGTGAGATATACTCGATGGTCAGTGTGAGATATCATGGGGTATCTCAGTCCCCAGATGAGCACTGAGTACAGACAGTGAGAGACACGCGATTCTCACTGTGAGATATCATGGGGTATCTCAGTCTCCGGGTGAGCACTGAGTACAGACAGTGAGAGACACAAGATGGTTATTCTGAGATGTCATGGGGTATCTCTGTCTCCGGTTGAACACTGAGTACAGACAGTGAGAGACACGCGATGGTCACTGAGAGATATCATGGGGTATCTATGTCCCCAGGTGAACACTGAGTACAGACAGTGAGAGACAATCGATGGACAGTGTGAGATATCATGGGGTATCTCAGTCCCCAGGTGAACACTGAGTACAGGGAGTGAGAGACACTCGATGGTCAGTGTGAGATATCATGAGGTATCTCAGTCCCCAGGTGAACACTGAGTACTGAGAGTCAGAGATACTCGACGGACAGTGTGAGATATCATGGGGTATCTTAGTGCACAGGTGAGCACTGAGTACAGACAGTGCGAGACACTCAATGGTCAGTGTGCGATATCACGGGGTATCTAAGTCCCCAGGTGAGCACTAAGCACAGACAGTGAGAGACACGCGAAGGTCACTGAAAGATATCATGGGGTATATCAGTCCCCGGGTGAGCACTGAGTACGAACAGTGAGAGACACTCGATGGTCAGTGTGAGATATCATGGGGTATCTCTGTCCCCGGATGAAAACTGAGTACAGTCACTGAGAGACACTTGATGGTCATTGTGAGATATCATGGGGTATCTCTGTCCCCTGGTGAACACTGAGTACAGACAGTGAGGGACACTTGGTGGTCAGTGTGTGATATTTTGGGATATCTCAGTCCCCAGGTGAACACTGAGTACAGACAGTGACATATACTCGATGGTCAGTGTGAGATATCACGGGGTACATCAGTCCCCGGGTGAACACTGAGTTCAGACAGTGAGAGACACTCGTTTGTCAGTGTGAGATATCATGGGGTATCTCAGTCCCCAGGTGAACACTGAGTAAAGAGGGTGGCGGACACTCAATGAGATATCATACGGTTTCTCAATCTCCGGGTGAACACTGAGGACAGACAGTGAGAGACACTCGATGGTCAGTGTGAGATGTCATGGGGTATCTCAATCCCCAGGTGAGCACTGAGTACAGACAGTGAGAGACACGCGATTCTCACTGAGCGATATCATGGGGTATCTCAGTCCCCAGGTAAGCACTGAGTACAGACATTGAGAGACACTCTCTGGTCAGTGTGAGATATCATGGGGTATCTCAGTCCCCAAGTGAGCACTGAGCACAGACAGTGAGACACAATCGATGAACAGTGTGAGATATCATGGGGTATCTCAGTGCACAGGTGAGCACTGAGTACAGACAGTGAGAGACACTCGATGGTCAGTGTGAGATATCACGGGGTATCTCAGTCCCCAGGTGAGCACTGAGTACATACAGTGAGAGACACGCGACGGTCACTGAGAGATATCATGGGGTATCTCAGTCCCCAGGTAAGCACTGAGTACAGACATTGAGAGACACTCTCTGGTCAGTGTGAGATATCATGGGGT
Source organism: Heterodontus francisci (assembly GCF_036365525.1). Classification (NCBI taxonomy): domain Eukaryota; kingdom Metazoa; phylum Chordata; class Chondrichthyes; order Heterodontiformes; family Heterodontidae; genus Heterodontus; species Heterodontus francisci. The sequence continues at coordinate 1,157,976 of NW_027141121.1, read as the reverse complement.
ATCTCAGTCCCCAAGTGAGCACTGAGCACAGACAGTGAGACACAATCGATGGACAGTGTGAGATATCATGGGGTATCTCTGTTCCCAGGTGTACAATGAGTACAGACAGTGAGAGACACTCGATGGTCAGTGTGAGATATCATGGGGTATCTCAGTCCCCAGGTGAACACTGAGTACTGAGAGTGAGAGATACTCGACGGTCAGTGTGAGATATCATGGGGTATCTCAGTCCCCAGGTGAACACTGAGTACTGAGAGTGAGAGATACTCGACGGTCAGTGTGAGATATCATGGGGTATCTCATTGCACAGGTGAGCACTGAGTACAGACAGTGAGAGACACTCGATGGTCAGTGTGAGATATCACGGGGTATCTCAGTCCCCAGGTGAGCACTGAGTACATACAGTGAGAGACACGTGACGGTCACTGAGAGATATCATGGGGTATCTCTGTCCCCGGGTGAGCACTGAGTACTGACAGTGAGAGACACGCGATGGGCACTGAGAGATATCATGGGGTATCTCTGTCCCCGGATGAACACTGAGTACAGACAGTGAGAGACACTTGATGGTCAGTGTGAGATATCATGGGGTATCTCAGTCCCATAGTGAACACTGAGTACAGACAGTGAGGGACACTCGATGGTCAGTGTGTGATATTTTGGGATAACTCAGTCCCCAGGTGAACACTGAGTAAAGAGAGTGGGGGACACTCGATGAGATATCATGCGGTATCTCAGTCTCCGGGTGAACACTAAGGAAAGACAGTGAGATATACTCGATGGTCAGTGTGAGATATCATGGGGTATCTCAGTCCCCAGATGAGCACTGAGTACAGACAGTGAGAGACACGCGATTCTCACTGTGAGATATCATGGGGTATCTCAGTCTCCGGGTGAGCACTGAGTACAGACAGTGAGAGACACAAGATGGTTATTCTGAGATGTCATGGGGTATCTCTGTCTCCGGTTGAACACTGAGTACAGACAGTGAGAGACACGCGATGGTCACTGAGAGATATCATGGGGTATCTATGTCCCCAGGTGAACACTGAGTACAGACAGTGAGAGACAATCGATGGACAGTGTGAGATATCATGGGGTATCTCAGTCCCCAGGTGAACACTGAGTACAGGGAGTGAGAGACACTCGATGGTCAGTGTGAGATATCATGAGGTATCTCAGTCCCCAGGTGAACACTGAGTACTGAGAGTCAGAGATACCCGACGGACAGTGTGAGATATCATGGGGTATCTTAGTGCACAGGTGAGCACTGAGTACAGACAGTGCGAGACACTCAATGGTCAGTGTGCGATATCACGGGGTATCTAAGTCCCCAGGTGAGCACTAAGCACAGACAGTGAGAGACACGCGAAGGTCACTGAAAGATATCATGGGGTATATCAGTCCCCGGGTGAGCACTGAGTACGAACAGTGAGAGACACTCGATGGTCAGTGTGAGATATCATGGGGTATATCAGTCCCCGGGTGAGCACTGAGTACGAACAGTGAGAGACACTCGATGGTCAGTGTGAGATATCATGGGGTATCTCTGTCCCCGGATGAAAACTGAGTACAGTCACTGAGAGACACTTGATGGTCATTGTGAGATATCATGGGGTATCTCTGTCCCCTGGTGAACACTGAGTACAGACAGTGAGGGACACTTGGTGGTCAGTGTGTGATATTTTGGGATATCTCAGTCCCCAGGTGAACACTGAGTACAGACAGTGACATATACTCGATGGTCAGTGTGAGATATCACGGGGTACATCAGTCCCCGGGTGAACACTGAGTTCAGACAGTGAGAGACACTCGTTTGTCAGTGTGAGATATCATGGGGTATCTCAGTCCCCAGGTGAACACTGAGTACTGAGAGTGAGAGATACTCGACGGTCAGTGTGAGATATCATGGGGTATCTCAGTCCCCAGGTGAACACTGAGTACTGAGAGTGAGAGATACTCGACGGTCAGTGTGAGATATCATGGGGTATCTCATTGCACAGGTGAGCACTGAGTACAGACAGTGAGAGACACTCGATGGTCAGTGTGAGATATCACGGGGTATCTCAGTCCCCAGGTGAGCACTGAGTACATACAGTGAGAGACACGTGACGGTCACTGAGAGATATCATGGGGTATCTCTGTCCCCGGGTGAGCACTGAGTACTGACAGTGAGAGACACTCGATGGGCACTGAGAGATATCATGGGGTATCTCTGTCCCCGGATGAACACTGAGTACAGACAGTGAGAGACACTTGATGGTCAGTGTGAGATATCATGGGGTATCTCAGTCCCATAGTGAACACTGAGTACAGACAGTGAGGGACACTCGATGGTCAGTGTGTGATATTTTGGGATAACTCAGTCCCCAGGTGAACACTGAGTAAAGAGAGTGGGGGACACTCGATGAGATATCATGCGGTATCTCAGTCTCCGGGTGAACACTAAGGAAAGACAGTGAGATATACTCGATGGTCAGTGTGAGATATCATGGGGTATCTCAGTCCCCAGATGAGCACTGAGTACAGACAGTGAGAGACACGCGATTCTCACTGTGAGATATCATGGGGTATCTCAGTCTCCGGGTGAGCACTGAGTACAGACAGTGAGAGACACAAGATGGTTATTCTGAGATGTCATGGGGTATCTCTGTCTCCGGTTGAACACTGAGTACAGACAGTGAGAGACACGCGATGGTCACTGAGAGATATCATGGGGTATCTATGTCCCCAGGTGAACACTGAGTACAGACAGTGAGAGACAATCGATGGACAGTGTGAGATATCATGGGGTATCTCAGTCCCCAGGTGAACACTGAGTACAGGGAGTGAGAGACACTCGATGGTCAGTGTGAGATATCATGAGGTATCTCAGTCCCCAGGTGAACACTGAGTACTGAGAGTCAGAGATACCCGACGGACAGTGTGAGATATCATGGGGTATCTTAGTGCACAGGTGAGCACTGAGTACAGACAGTGCGAGACACTCAATGGTCAGTGTGCGATATCACGGGGTATCTAAGTCCCCAGGTGAGCACTAAGCACAGACAGTGAGAGACACGCGAAGGTCACTGAAAGATATCATGGGGTATATCAGTCCCCGGGTGAGCACTGAGTACGAACAGTGAGAGACACTCGATGGTCAGTGTGAGATATCATGGGGTATATCAGTCCCCGGGTGAGCACTGAGTACGAACAGTGAGAGACACTCGATGGTCAGTGTGAGATATCATGGGGTATCTCTGTCCCCGGATGAAAACTGAGTACAGTCACTGAGAGACACTTGATGGTCATTGTGAGATATCATGGGGTATCTCTGTCCCCTGGTGAACACTGAGTACAGACAGTGAGGGACACTTGGTGGTCAGTGTGTGATATTTTGGGATATCTCAGTCCCCAGGTGAACACTGAGTACAGACAGTGACATATACTCGATGGTCAGTGTGAGATATCACGGGGTACATCAGTCCCCGGGTGAACACTGAGTTCAGACAGTGAGAGACACTCGTTTGTCAGTGTGAGATATCATGGGGTATCTCAGTCCCCAGGTGAACACTGAGTAAAGAGGGTGGCGGACACTCAATGAGATATCATACGGTTTCTCAATCTCCGGGTGAACACTGAGGACAGACAGTGAGAGACACTCGATGGTCAGTGTGAGATGTCATGGGGTATCTCAATCCCCAGGTGAGCACTGAGTACAGACAGTGAGAGACACGCGATTCTCACTGAGCGATATCATGGGGTATCTCAGTCCCCAGGTAAGCACTGAGTACAGACATTGAGAGACGCTCTCTGGTCAGTGTGAGATATCATGGGGTATCTCAGTCCCCAAGTGAGCACTGAGCACAGACAGTGAGACACAATCGATGAACAGTGTGAGATATCATGGGGTATCTCAGTGCACAGGTGAGCACTGAGTACAGACAGTGAGAGACACTCGATGGTCAGTGTGAGATATCACGGGGTATCTCAGTCCCCAGGTGAGCACTGAGTACATACAGTGAGAGACACGCGACGGTCACTGAGAGATATCATGGGGTATCTCAGTCCCCAGGTAAGCACTGAGTACAGACATTGAGAGACACTCTCTGGTCAGTGTGAGATATCATGGGGTATCTCAGTCCCCAAGTGAGCACTGAGCACAGACAGTGAGACACAATCGATGGACAGTGTGAGATATCATGGGGTATCTCAGTTCCCAGGTGTACAATGAGTACAGACAGTGAGAGACAATCGATGAACAGTGTGAGATATCATGGGGTATCTCAGTCCCCAGGTGAACACTGAGTACTGAGAGTGAGAGATACTCGACGGTCAGTGTGAGATATCATGGGGTATCTCAGTGCACAGGTGAGCACTGAGTACAGACAGTGAGAGACACTCGATGGTCAGTGTGAGATATCACGGGGTATCTCAGTCCCCAGGTGAGCACTGAGTACATACAGTGAGAGACACGTGACGGTCACTGAGAGATATCATGGGGTATCTCTGTCCCCGGGTGAGCACTGAGTACTGACAGTGAGAGACACTCGATGGGCACTGAGAGATATCATGGGGTATCTCTGTCCCCGGATGAACACTGAGTACAGACAGTGAGAGACACTTGATGGTCAGTGTGAGATATCATGGGGTATCTCAGTCCCATAGTGAACACTGAGTACAGACAGTGAGGGACACTCGATGGTCAGTGTGTGATATTTTGGGATAACTCAGTCCCCAGGTGAACACTGAGTAAAGAGAGTGGGGGACACTCGATGAGATATCATGCGGTATCTCAGTCTCCGGGTGAACACTAAGGAAAGACAGTGAGATATACTCGATGGTCAGTGTGAGATATCATGGGGTATCTCAGTCCCCAGATGAGCACTGAGTACAGACAGTGAGAGACACGCGATTCTCACTGTGAGATATCATGGGGTATCTCAGTCTCCGGGTGAGCACTGAGTACAGACAGTGAGAGACACAAGATGGTTATTCTGAGATGTCATGGGGTATCTCTGTCTCCGGTTGAACACTGAGTACAGACAGTGAGAGACACGCGATGGTCACTGAGAGATATCATGGGGTATCTATGTCCCCAGGTGAACACTGAGTACAGACAGTGAGAGACAATCGATGGACAGTGTGAGATATCATGGGGTATCTCAGTCCCCAGGTGAACACTGAGTACAGGGAGTGAGAGACACTCGATGGTCAGTGTGAGATATCATGAGGTATCTCAGTCCCCAGGTGAACACTGAGTACTGAGAGTCAGAGATACCCGACGGACAGTGTGAGATATCATGGGGTATCTTAGTGCACAGGTGAGCACTGAGTACAGACAGTGCGAGACACTCAATGGTCAGTGTGCGATATCACGGGGTATCTAAGTCCCCAGGTGAGCACTAAGCACAGACAGTGAGAGACACGCGAAGGTCACTGAAAGATATCATGGGGTATATCAGTCCCCGGGTGAGCACTGAGTACGAACAGTGAGAGACACTCGATGGTCAGTGTGAGATATCATGGGGTATATCAGTCCCCGGGTGAGCACTGAGTACGAACAGTGAGAGACACTCGATGGTCAGTGTGAGATATCATGGGGTATCTCTGTCCCCGGATGAAAACTGAGTACAGTCACTGAGAGACACTTGATGGTCATTGTGAGATATCATGGGGTATCTCTGTCCCCTGGTGAACACTGAGTACAGACAGTGAGGGACACTTGGTGGTCAGTGTGTGATATTTTGGGATATCTCAGTCCCCAGGTGAACACTGAGTACAGACAGTGACATATACTCGATGGTCAGTGTGAGATATCACGGGGTACATCAGTCCCCAGGTGAACACTGAGTAAAGAGGGTGGCGGACACTCAATGAGATATCATACGGTTTCTCAATCTCCGGGTGAACACTGAGGACAGACAGTGAGAGACACTCGATGGTCAGTGTGAGATGTCATGGGGTATCTCAATCCCCAGGTGAGCACTGAGTACAGACAGTGAGAGACACGCGATTCTCACTGAGCGATATCATGGGGTATCTCAGTCCCCAGGTAAGCACTGAGTACAGACATTGAGAGACACTCTCTGGTCAGTGTGAGATATCATGGGGTATCTCAGTCCCCAAGTGAGCACTGAGCACAGACAGTGAGACACAATCGATGGACAGTGTGAGATATCATGGGGTATCTCAGTTCCCAGGTGTACAATGAGTACAGACAGTGAGAGACAATCGATGAACAGTGTGAGATATCATGGGGTATCTCAGTCCCCAGGTGAACACTGAGTACTGAGAGTGAGAGATACTCGACGGTCAGTGTGAGATATCATGGGGTATCTCAGTGCACAGGTGAGCACTGAGTACAGACAGTGAGAGACACTCGATGGTCAGTGTGAGATATCACGGGGTATCTCAGTCCCCAGGTGAGCACTGAGTACATACAGTGAGAGACACGCGACGGTCACTGAGAGATATCATGGGGTATCTCTGTCCCCGGGTGAGCACTGAGTACTGACAGTGAGAGACACTCGATGGGCACTGAGAGATATCATGGGGTATCTCTGTCCCCGGATGAACACTGAGTACAGACAGTGAGAGACACTTGATGGTCAGTGTGAGATATCATGGGGTATCTCAGTCCCATAGTGAACACTGAGTACAGACAGTGAGGGACACTCGATGGTCAGTGTGTGATATTTTGGGATAACTCAGTCCCCAGGTGAACACTGAGTAAAGAGAGTGGGGGACACTCGATGAGATATCATGCGGTATCTCAGTCTCCGGGTGAACACTAAGGAAAGACAGTGAGATATACTCGATGGTCAGTGTGAGATATCATGGGGTATCTCAGTCCCCAGATGAGCACTGAGTACAGACAGTGAGAGACACTCGATGGGCACTGAGAGATATCATGGGGTATCTCTGTCCCCGGATGAACACTGAGTACAGACAGTGAGAGACACTTGATGGTCAGTGTGAGATATCATGGGGTATCTCAGTCCCATAGTGAACACTGAGTACAGACAGTGAGGGACACTCGATGGTCAGTGTGTGATATTTTGGGATAACTCAGTCCCCAGGTGAACACTGAGTAAAGAGAGTGGGGGACACTCGATGAGATATCATGCGGTATCTCAGTCTCCGGGTGAACACTAAGGAAAGACAGTGAGATATACTCGATGGTCAGTGTGAGATATCATGGGGTATCTCAGTCCCCAGGTGAGCACTGAGTACAGACAGTGAGAGACACGCGATTCTCACTGTGAGATATCATGGGGTATCTCAGTCTCCGGGTGAGCACTGAGTACAGACAGTGAGAGACACAAGATGGTTATTCTGAGATGTCATGGGGTATCTCTGTCTCCGGTTGAACACTGAGTACAGACAGTGAGAGACACGCGATGGTCACTGAGAGATATCATGGGGTATCTATGTCCCCAGGTGAACACTGAGTACAGAGAGTGAGAGACACTCGATGGTCAGTGTGAGATATCATGGGGTATCTCAGTCCCCAGATGAGCACTGAGTACCGACAGTGAGAGACACTCGATGGTCAGTTTGAGATCTCATGGAGTATCTCAGTCCCCAGGTGAACACTGAGTACAGACAGTTACAGACACTCGATGGTCAGTGTGAGATTTCATGCGGTATCTCAGTCTCCGGGTGAACACTGAGGACAGACAGTGAGATATACTCGATGGTCAGTGTGAGATATCATGGGGTATCTCAGTCCCAAGTTGAGCACTGAGTACAGACAGTGAGAGACTCGCGATTCACACTGAAAGATATCGTTAGGTATCTCAGTCCCCAGGTGAGCACTGAGAACAGACAGTGAGAGACACTCGATGGTCAATGTGAGATATCATGGGGTATCTCAGTCCCCAGGTGAGCACTGAGTGCAGACAGTGAGAGAAACGCGATTCTCACTGAGAGATATCATGGGGTATCTCAGACCCCAAGTGAGCACTGAGTACAGACAGTGAGAGACACACGACGGTCACTGAGAGATATCATGGGGTATCTCTGTCCCCGGGTGAGCACTTAGTACTGACAGTGAGAGACACTCGATGGGCACTGAGAGATATCATGGGGTATCTCTGTCCCCAGATGAACACTGAGTACAGACAGTGAGAGACACTTGATGGTCAGTGTGAGATATCATGGGGTATCTCAGTCCCCTAGTGAACACTGAGTACAGACAATGAGGGACACTTGGTGGTCAGTGTGTGATATTTTAGGATATCTCAGTCCCCAGGTGAACACTGAGAAAAGAGAGTGGGGGACACTCGATGAGATATCATGCGGTATCTCAGTCTCCGGATGAACACTAAGGAAAGACAGTGAGATATACTCGATGGTCAGTGTGAGATATCTTGGGGTATCTCAGTCCCCAGGTCAGCACTGAGTACAGACATTGAGAGACACTCGATGGTCAGTGTGAGATATCATGGTGTATCTCAGTCCCCAGGTGAACACTGAGTACAGACAGTGAGAGACACTCGATGGTAATCATGAGATTTCATGGGGTATCTCAGTCCCCAGGAGAACACTGAGTGCAGAAAATGAGAGACACTCGATGGTCAGTGTGAGATATCATGGGGTATCTCAGTCCCCAAGTGAGCACTGAGTACAGACAGTGAGAGACACGCGATGGTCACTCAGAGATATCATGGGTTATCTCAGTCCCCGGGTGAGCACTGAGTACACACAGTGAGAGACACGCGATGGTCACTGAGAGATATCATGAAGTATCTCTGTCCCCGGATGAACAATGAGTACAGACAGTGAGAGACACTTGATGGTCAGTGTGAGATATCATGGGGTATCACAGTCCCCTGGTGAACACTGAGTACAGACAGTGAGGGACACTTGATGGTCAGTGTGTGATATCATGGGATATCTCAGTCCCCAGATGAACACTGAGTACAGACAGTGAGATATACTCGATGGTCAGTGTAAGATGTCACGGGGTATCTCAGTCCCCGGGTGAACACTGATTCCAGAGAGTGAGAGACACTCGAAGGTCAGTGTGAGATAGCATGCGGTATCTCAGTCTCCGGGTGAACACTGAGGACATACAGTGAGATATACTCGATGGTCAGTGTGAGATATCATGGGGTATCTCAGTACCCAGGTGAGCACTGAGTTCAGACAGTGAGAGACACTCGATGGTTACAGTGAGATTTCATGGGGTATCTCAGTCCCCAGGAGAAAACTGAGTGCAGAAAGTGAGAGACACTCGATGGTCAGTGTGAGATATCACGGGGTATCTAAGTCCCCAGGTGAGCACTGAGTACAGACTGTGAAAGACACGCGATGGTCACTGAGAGATATCATGGGTTATCTCAGTCCCCGGGTGCGCACTGAGAACAGAGAGTGAGAGATACTCGACGGTCAGTGTGAGATATCATGGGGTATCTCAGTGCACATGTGAACATTGAGTACAGACAGTGAGAGACACTCGATGGTCAGTGTGAGATATCACGCGGTATCTCAGTCCCCGGTGAACATTGAGTACAGATAGTGAGAGACACTCGATGGTCAGTGTGAGATATCATGGGGTATCTCAGTGCACAGGTGAACATTGAGCACAGACAGTGAGAGACACTCGATGGTCAGTGTGAGATATCATGCGGTATCTCAGTCCCCAGGTGAGCACTGAGTACAGACAGTGAGAGACACTCGATGGTCAGTGTGAGATATCATGCGGTATCTCAGTCTCCGGGTGAACACTGAGGACAGACAATGAGATATACTCGATGGTCAGTGTGAGATATCATGGGGTATCTCAGTCCCCAGGTGAGCACTGAGTACAGACTGTGAGAGACACGCGATGGTCAGTGTGTGATATTTTGGGATAACTCAGTCCCCAGGTGAACACTGAGTAAAGAGAGTGGGGGACACTCGATGAGATATCATGCGGTATCTCAGTCTCCGGATGAACACTAAGGAAAGACAGTGAGATATACTCGATGGTCAGTGTGAGATATCATGGGGTATCTCAGTCCCCAGGTGAGCACTGAGTACAGACAGTGAGAGACACGCGATTCTCACTGTGAGATATCATGGGGTATCTCAGTCTCCGGGTGAGCACTGAGTACAGACAGTGAGAGACACAAGATGGTTATTCTGAGATGTCATGGGGTATCTCTGTCTCCGGTTGAACACTGAGTACAGACAGTGAGAGACAATCGATGGACAGTGTGAGATATCATGGGGTATCTCAGTCCCCAGGTGAACACTGAGTGCAGGGAGTGAGAGACACTCGATGGTCAGTGTGAGATATCATGAGGTATCTCAGTCCCCAGGTGAACACTGAGTACTGAGAGTCAGAGATACTCGACGGACAGTGTGAGATATCATGGGGTATCTTAGTGCACAGGTGAGCACTGAGTACAGACAGTGCGAGACACTCAATGGTCAGTGTGCGATATCACGGGGTATCTAAGTCCCCAGGTGAGCACTAAGCACAGACAGTGAGAGACACGCGAAGGTCACTGAAAGATATCATGGGGTATATCAGTCCCCGGGTGAGCACTGAGTACGAACAGTGAGAGACACTCGATGGTCAGTGTGAGATATCATGGGGTATATCAGTCCCCGGGTGAGCACTGAGTACGAACAGTGAGAGACACTCGATGGTCAGTGTGAGATATCATGGGGTATCTCTGTCCCCGGATGAAAACTGAGTACAGTCACTGAGAGACACTTGATGGTCATTGTGAGATATCATGGGGTATCTCTGTCCCCTGGTGAACACTGAGTACAGACAGTGAGGGACACTTGGTGGTCAGTGTGTGATATTTTGGGATATCTCAGTCCCCAGGTGAACACTGAGTACAGACAGTGACATATACTCGATGGTCAGTGTGAGATATCACGGGGTACATCAGTCCCCAGGTGAACACTGAGTAAAGAGGGTGGCGGACACTCAATGAGATATCATACGGTTTCTCAATCTCCGGGTGAACACTGAGGACAGACAGTGAGAGACACTCGATGGTCAGTGTGAGATGTCATGGGGTATCTCAATCCCCAGGTGAGCACTGAGTACAGACAGTGAGAGACACGCGATTCTCACTGAGCGATATCATGGGGTATCTCAGTCCCCAGGTAAGCACTGAGTACAGACATTGAGAGACACTCTCTGGTCAGTGTGAGATATCATGGGGTATCTCAGTCCCCAAGTGAGCACTGAGCACAGACAGTGAGACACAATCGATGGACAGTGTGAGATATCATGGGGTATCTCAGTTCCCAGGTGTACAATGAGTACAGACAGTGAGAGACAATCGATGAACAGTGTGAGATATCATGGGGTATCTCAGTCCCCAGGTGAACACTGAGTACTGAGAGTGAGAGATACTCGACGGTCAGTGTGAGATATCATGGGGTATCTCAGTGCACAGGTGAGCACTGAGTACAGACAGTGAGAGACACTCGATGGTCAGTGTGAGATATCACGGGGTATCTCAGTCCCCAGGTGAGCACTGAGTACATACAGTGAGAGACACGCGACGGTCACTGAGAGATATCATGGGGTATCTCTGTCCCCGGGTGAGCACTGAGTACTGACAGTGAGAGACACTCGATGGGCACTGAGAGATATCATGGGGTATCTCTGTCCCCGGATGAACACTGAGTACAGACAGTGAGAGACACTTGATGGTCAGTGTGAGATATCATGGGGTATCTCAGTCCCATAGTGAACACTGAGTACAGACAGTGAGGGACACTCGATGGTCAGTGTGTGATATTTTGGGATAACTCAGTCCCCAGGTGAACACTGAGTAAAGAGAGTGGGGGACACTCGATGAGATATCATGCGGTATCTCAGTCTCCGGGTGAACACTAAGGAAAGACAGTGAGATATACTCGATGGTCAGTGTGAGATATCATGGGGTATCTCAGTCCCCAGATGAGCACTGAGTACAGACAGTGAGAGACACTCGATGGGCACTGAGAGATATCATGGGGTATCTCTGTCCCCGGATGAACACTGAGTACAGACAGTGAGAGACACTTGATGGTCAGTGTGAGATATCATGGGGTATCTCAGTCCCATAGTGAACACTGAGTACAGACAGTGAGGGACACTCGATGGTCAGTGTGTGATATTTTGGGATAACTCAGTCCCCAGGTGAACACTGAGTAAAGAGAGTGGGGGACACTCGATGAGATATCATGCGGTATCTCAGTCTCCGGGTGAACACTAAGGAAAGACAGTGAGATATACTCGATGGTCAGTGTGAGATATCATGGGGTATCTCAGTCCCCAGGTGAGCACTGAGTACAGACAGTGAGAGACACGCGATTCTCACTGTGAGATATCATGGGGTATCTCAGTCTCCGGGTGAGCACTGAGTACAGACAGTGAGAGACACAAGATGGTTATTCTGAGATGTCATGGGGTATCTCTGTCTCCGGTTGAACACTGAGTACAGACAGTGAGAGACACGCGATGGTCACTGAGAGATATCATGGGGTATCTATGTCCCCAGGTGAACACTGAGTACAGAGAGTGAGAGACACTCGATGGTCAGTGTGAGATATCATGGGGTATCTCAGTCCCCAGATGAGCACTGAGTACCGACAGTGAGAGACACTCGATGGTCAGTTTGAGATCTCATGGAGTATCTCAGTCCCCAGGTGAACACTGAGTACAGACAGTTACAGACACTCGATGGTCAGTGTGAGATTTCATGCGGTATCTCAGTCTCCGGGTGAACACTGAGGACAGACAGTGAGATATACTCGATGGTCAGTGTGAGATATCATGGGGTATCTCAGTCCCAAGTTGAGCACTGAGTACAGACAGTGAGAGACTCGCGATTCACACTGAAAGATATCGTTAGGTATCTCAGTCCCCAGGTGAGCACTGAGAACAGACAGTGAGAGACACTCGATGGTCAATGTGAGATATCATGGGGTATCTCAGTCCCCAGGTGAGCACTGAGTGCAGACAGTGAGAGAAACGCGATTCTCACTGAGAGATATCATGGGGTATCTCAGACCCCAAGTGAGCACTGAGTACAGACAGTGAGAGACACACGACGGTCACTGAGAGATATCATGGGGTATCTCTGTCCCCGGGTGAGCACTTAGTACTGACAGTGAGAGACACTCGATGGGCACTGAGAGATATCATGGGGTATCTCTGTCCCCAGATGAACACTGAGTACAGACAGTGAGAGACACTTGATGGTCAGTGTGAGATATCATGGGGTATCTCAGTCCCCTAGTGAACACTGAGTACAGACAATGAGGGACACTTGGTGGTCAGTGTGTGATATTTTAGGATATCTCAGTCCCCAGGTGAACACTGAGAAAAGAGAGTGGGGGACACTCGATGAGATATCATGCGGTATCTCAGTCTCCGGATGAACACTAAGGAAAGACAGTGAGATATACTCGATGGTCAGTGTGAGATATCTTGGGGTATCTCAGTCCCCAGGTCAGCACTGAGTACAGACATTGAGAGACACTCGATGGTCAGTGTGAGATATCATGGTGTATCTCAGTCCCCAGGTGAACACTGAGTACAGACAGTGAGAGACACTCGATGGTAATCATGAGATTTCATGGGGTATCTCAGTCCCCAGGAGAACACTGAGTGCAGAAAATGAGAGACACTCGATGGTCAGTGTGAGATATCATGGGGTATCTCAGTCCCCAAGTGAGCACTGAGTACAGACAGTGAGAGACACGCGATGGTCACTCAGAGATATCATGGGTTATCTCAGTCCCCGGGTGAGCACTGAGTACACACAGTGAGAGACACGCGATGGTCACTGAGAGATATCATGAAGTATCTCTGTCCCCGGATGAACAATGAGTACAGACAGTGAGAGACACTTGATGGTCAGTGTGTGATATCATGGGATATCTCAGTCCCCAGATGAACACTGAGTACAGACAGTGAGATATACTCGATGGTCAGTGTAAGATGTCACGGGGTATCTCAGTCCCCGGGTGAACACTGATTCCAGAGAGTGAGAGACACTCGAAAGTCAGTGTGAGATAGCATGCGGTATCTCAGTCTCCGGGTGAACACTGAGGACATACAGTGAGATATACTCGATGGTCAGTGTGAGATATCATGGGGTATCTCAGTCCCCAGGTGAGCACTGAGTTCAGACAGTGAGAGACACTCGATGGTTACAGTGAGATTTCATGGGGTATCTCAGTCCCCAGGAGAAAACTGAGTGCAGAAAGTGAGAGACACTCGATGGTCAGTGTGAGATATCACGGGGTATCTAAGTCCCCAGGTGAGCACTGAGGACAGAGTGTGAAAGACACGCGATGGTCACTGAGAGATATCATGGGTTATCTCAGTCCCCGGGAGCGCACTGAGTATCGACAGTGAGAGACACGCGATGGTCACTGAGAGATATCATGGGGTATCTCTGTTCCCGGATGAAGACTGAGTACAGACAGTGAGAGACACTTGATGGTCAGTGTGAGATATCATGGGGTAACTCAGTCCCCTGGTGAACACTGAGTACAGACAGTGAGGGACACTTAATGGTCAGTGTGTGATATCATGGGATATCTCAGTCCCCAGGTGAACACTGAGTACAGACAGTGAGATATACTCGATGGTCAGTGTGAGATGTCACGGGGTATCTCAGTCCCCGGGTGAACACTGAGTACAGACAGTGAGATATACTCGATGGTCAGTGTGAGATGTCACGGGGTATCTCAGTCCCCGGGTGAACACTGAGTACAGATAGTGAGAGACACTCGATGGTCACTGAGAGATATCATGGGGTATCTCAGTCCCCGGGTGAACACTGAGTACAGACAGTGAGAGACACTCGATGGTCAGTGTGAGATATCATGCGGTATGTCAGTCTCCGGGTGAACACTGAGGACAGACAGTGAGAGACACTCGATGGACAGTGTGAGATATCATGGGGTATCTCAGTCCCCAGGTGAACACTGAGTACAGACAGTGAGAGACACGCGATTCTCACTGAGAGATACCATGGGGTATCTCAGTCCCCAGGTGAGCACTGAGTACAGACAGTGAGAGACACTCGATGGTCAGTGTGAGATATCATGGGGTATCTCAGTCCCCAGGTGAACACTGAGAACAGAGAGTGAGAGATACTCGACGGTCAGTGTGAGATATCATGGGGTATCTCAGTGCACATGTGAACATTGAGTACAGACAGTGAGAGACACTCGATGGTCAGTGTGAGATATCACGCGGTATCTCAGTCCCCGGTGAACATTGAGTACAGATAGTGAGAGACACTCGATGGTCAGTGTGAGATATCATGGGGTATCTCAGTGCACAGGTGAACATTGAGCACAGACAGTGAGAGACACTCGATGGTCAGTGTGAGATATCATGCGGTATCTCAGTCCCCAGGTGAGCACTGAGTACATACAGTGAGAGACACTCGATGGTCAGTGTGAGATATCATGCGGTATCTCAGTCTCCGGGTGAACACTGAGGACAGACAATGAGATATACTCGATGGTCAGTGTGAGATATCATGGGGTATCTCACTCCCCAGGTGAGCACTGAGTACAGACTGTGAGAGACACGCGATTCTCACTGAGAGATACCATGGGGTATCTCAGTCCCCAGGTGAGCACTGAGTACAGACAGTGAGAGACACTCGATGGTCAGTGTGAGATATCATGGGGTATCTCAGTCCCCAGGTGAGCACTGAGTACGAACAGTGAGAGACACTCGATGGTCAGTGTGAGATATCATGGGGTATCTCTGTCCCCGGATGAAAACTGAGTACAGTCACTGAGAGACACTTGATGGTCATTGTGAGATATCATGGGGTATCTCTGTCCCCTGGTGAACACTGAGTACAGACAGTGAGAGACACTCGATGGTCAGTGTGAGATATCATGGGGTATCTCAGTCCCATAGTGAACACTGAGTACAGACAGTGAGGGACACTCGATGGTCAGTGTGTGATATTTTGGGATAACTCAGTCCCCAGGTGAACACTGAGTAAAGAGAGTGGGGGACACTCGATGAGATATCATGCGGTATCTCAGTCTCCGGGTGAACACTAAGGAAAGACAGTGAGATATACTCGATGGTCAGTGTGAGATATCATGGGGTATCTCAGTCCCCAGGTGAGCACTGAGTACAGACAGTGAGAGACACGCGATTCTCACTGTGAGATATCATGGGGTATCTCAGTCTCCGGGTGAGCACTGAGTACAGACAGTGAGAGACACAAGATGGTTATTCTGAGATGTCATGGGGTATCTCTGTCTCCGGTTGAACACTGAGTACAGACAGTGAGAGACACGCGATGGTCACTGAGAGATATCATGGGGTATCTATGTCCCCAGGTGAACACTGAGTACAGACAGTGAGAGACAATCGATGGACAGTGTGAGATATCATGGGGTATCTCAGTCCCCAGGTGAACACTGAGTACAGGGAGTGAGAGACACTCGATGGTCAGTGTGAGATATCATGAGGTATCTCAGTCCCCAGGTGAACACTGAGTACTGAGAGTCAGAGATACTCGACGGACAGTGTGAGATATCATGGGGTATCTTAGTGCACAGGTGAGCACTGAGTACAGACAGTGCGAGACACTCAATGGTCAGTGTGCGATATCACGGGGTATCTAAGTCCCCAGGTGAGCACTAAGCACAGACAGTGAGAGACACGCGAAGGTCACTGAAAGATATCATGGGGTATATCAGTCCCCGGGTGAGCACTGAGTACGAACAGTGAGAGACACTCGATGGTCAGTGTGAGATATCATGGGGTATCTCTGTCCCCGGATGAAAACTGAGTACAGTCACTGAGAGACACTTGATGGTCATTGTGAGATATCATGGGGTATCTCTGTCCCCTGGTGAACACTGAGTACAGACAGTGAGGGACACTTGGTGGTCAGTGTGTGATATTTTGGGATATCTCAGTCCCCAGGTGAACACTGAGTACAGACAGTGACATATACTCGATGGTCAGTGTGAGATATCACGGGGTACATCAGTCCCCGGGTGAACACTGAGTTCAGACAGTGAGAGACACTCGTTTGTCAGTGTGAGATATCATGGGGTATCTCAGTCCCCAGGTGAACACTGAGTAAAGAGGGTGGCGGACACTCAATGAGATATCATACGGTTTCTCAATCTCCGGGTGAACACTGAGGACAGACAGTGAGAGACACTCGATGGTCAGTGTGAGATGTCATGGGGTATCTCAATCCCCAGGTGAGCAATGAGTACAGACAGTGAGAGACACGCGATTCTCACTGAGCGATATCATGGGGTATCTCAGTCCCCAGGTAAGCACTGAGTACAGACATTGAGACACAATCGATGGACAGTGTGAGATATCATGGGGTATCTCAGTTCCCAGGTGAACACTGAGTACAGACAGTGAGAGACAATCGATGGACAGTGTGAGATATCATGGGGTATCTCAGTCCCCAGGTGAACACTGAGTACTGAGAGTGAGAGATACTCGACGGTCAGTGTGAGATATCATGGGGTATCTCAGTGCACAGGTGAGCACTGAGTACAGACAGTGAGAGACACTCGATGGTCAGTGTGAGATATCACGGGGTATCTCAGTCCCCAGGTGAGCACTGAGTACATACAGTGAGAGACACGCGACGGTCACTGAGAGATATCATGGGGTATCTCTGTCCCCGGGTGAGCACTGAGTACTGACAGTGAGAGACACTCGATGGGCACTGAGAGATATCATGGGGTATCTCTGTCCCCGGATGAACACTGAGTACAGACAGTGAGAGACACTTGATGGTCAGTGTGAGATATCATGGGGTATCTCAGTCCCATAGTGAACACTGAGTACAGACAGTGAGGGACACTCGATGGTCAGTGTGTGATATTTTGGGATAACTCAGTCCCCAGGTGAACACTGAGTAAAGAGAGTGGGGGACACTCGATGAGATATCATGCGGTATCTCAGTCTCCGGGTGAACACTAAGGAAAGACAGTGAGATATACTCGATGGTCAGTGTGAGATATCATGGGGTATCTCAGTCCCCAGGTGAGCACTGAGTACAGACAGTAAGAAACACAAGATGGTTATTCTGAGATGTCATGGGGTATCTCTGTCTCCGGTTGAACACTGAGTACAGACAGTGAGAGACACGCGATGGTCACTGAGAGATATCATGGGGTATCTATGTCCCCAGGTGAACACTGAGTACAGACAGTGAGAGACAATCGATGGACAGTGTGAGATATCATGGGGTATCTCAGTCCCCAGGTGAACACTGAGTACAGGGAGTGAGAGACACTCGATGGTCAGTGTGAGATATCATGAGGTATCTCAGTCCCCAGGTGAACACTGAGTACTGAGAGTCAGAGATACTCGACGGACAGTGTGAGATATCTTGGGGTATCTTAGTGCACAGGTGAGCACTGAGTACAGACAGTGCGAGACACTCAATGGTCAGTGTGCGATATCACGGGGTATCTAAGTCCCCAGGTGAGCACTAAGCACAGACAGTGAGAGACACGCGATTCTCACTGAGCGATATCATGGGGTATCTCAGTCCCCAGGTAAGCACTGAGTACAGACATTGAGAGACACTCTCTGGTCAGTGTGAGATATCATGGGGTATCTCAGTCCCCAAGTGAGCACTGAGCACAGACAGTGAGACACAATCGTTGGACAGTGTGAGATATCATGGGGTATCTCAGTCCCCAGGTGAACACTGAGTACTGAGAGTGAGAGATACTCGACGGTCAGTGTGAGATATCATGGGGTATCTCAGTGCACAGGTGAGCACTGAGTACAGACAGTGAGAGACACTCGATGGTCAGTGTGAGATATCATGAGGTATCTCAGTCCCCAGGTGAACACTGAGTACTGAGAGTCAGAGATACTCGACGGACAGTGTGAGATATCATGGGGTATCTTAGTGCACAGGTGAGCACTGAGTACAGACAGTGCGAGACACTCAATGGTCAGTGTGCGATATCACGGGGTATCTAAGTCCCCAGGTGAGCACTAAGCACAGACAGTGAGAGACACGCGAAGGTCACTGAAAGATATCATGGGGTATATCAGTCCCCGGGTGAGCACTGAGTACGAACAGTGAGAGACACTCGATGGTCAGTGTGAGATATCATGGGGTATCTCTGTCCCCGGATGAAAACTGAGTACAGTCACTGAGAGACACTTGATGGTCATTGTGAGATATCATGGGGTATCTCTGTCCCCTGGTGAACACTGAGTACAGACAGTGAGGGACACTTGGTGGTCAGTGTGTGATATTTTGGGATATCTCAGTCCCCAGGTGAACACTGAGTACAGACAGTGACATATACTCGATGGTCAGTGTGAGATATCACGGGGTACATCAGTCCCCGGGTGAACACTGAGTTCAGACAGTGAGAGACACTCGTTTGTCAGTGTGAGATATCATGGGGTATCTCAGTCCCCAGGTGAACACTGAGTAAAGAGGGTGGCGGACACTCAATGAGATATCATACGGTTTCTCAATCTCCGGGTGAACACTGAGGACAGACAGTGAGAGACACTCGATGGTCAGTGTGAGATGTCATGGGGTATCTCAATCCCCAGGTGAGCACTGAGTACAGACAGTGAGAGACACGCGATTCTCACTGAGCGATATCATGGGGTATCTCAGTCCCCAGGTAAGCACTGAGTGCAGACATTGAGAGACACTCTCTGGTCAGTGTGAGATATCATGGGGTATCTCAGTCCCCAAGTGAGCACTGAGCACAGACAGTGAGACACAATCGATGGACAGTGTGAGATATCATGGGGTATCTCAGTTCCCAGGTGTACAATGAGTACAGACAGTGAGAGACAATCGATGAACAGTGTGAGATATCATGGGGTATCTCAGTCCCCAGGTGAACACTGAGTACTGAGAGTGAGAGATACTCGACGGTCAGTGTGAGATATCATGGGGTATCTCAGTGCACAGGTGAGCACTGAGTACAGACAGTGAGAGACACTCGATGGTCAGTGTGAGATATCACGGGGTATCTCAGTCCCCAGGTGAGCACTGAGTACATACAGTGAGAGACACGCGACGGTCACTGAGAGATATCATGGGGTATCTCTGTCCCCGGGTGAGCACTGAGTACAGACAGTGAGAGACACTCGATGGGCACTGAGAGATATCATGGGGTATCTCTGTCCCCGGATGAACACTGAGTACAGACAGTGAGAGACACTTGATGGTCAGTGTGAGATATCATGGGGTATCTCAGTCCCATAGTGAACACTGAGTACAGACAGTGAGGGACACTCGATGGTCAGTGTGTGATATTTTGGGATAACTCAGTCCCCAGGTGAACACTGAGTAAAGAGAGTGGGGGACACTCGATGAGATATCATGCGGTATCTCAGTCTCCGGGTGAACACTAAGGAAAGACAGTGAGATATACTCGATGGTCAGTGTGAGATATCATGGGGTATCTCAGTCCCCAGGTGAGCACTGAGTACAGACAGTGAGAGACACGCGATTCTCACTGTGAGATATCATGGGGTATCTCAGTCTCCGGGTAAGCACTGAGTACAGACAGTGAGAGACACAAGATGGTTATTCTGAGATGTCATGGGGTATCTCTGTCTCCGGTTGAACACTGAGTACAGACAGTGAGAGACACGCGATGGTCACTGAGAGATATCATGGGGTATCTATGTCCCCAGGTGAACACTGAGTACAGAGAGTGAGAGACACTCGATGGTCAGTGTGAGATATCATGGGGTATCTCAGTCCCCAGATGAGCACTGAGTACCGACAGTGAGAGACACTCGATGGTCAGTTTGAGATCTCATGGAGTATCTCAGTCCCCAGGTGAACACTGAGTACAGACAGTTACAGACACTCGATGGTCAGTGTGAGATTTCATGCGGTATCTCAGTCTCCGGGTGAACACTGAGGACAGACAGTGAGATATACTCGATGGTCAGTGTGAGATATCATGGGGTATCTCAGTCCCAAGTTGAGCACTGAGTACAGACAGTGAGAGACTCGCGATTCACACTGAAAGATATCGTTAGGTATCTCAGTCCCCAGGTGAGCACTGAGAACAGACAGTGAGAGACACTCGATGGTCAATGTGAGATATCATGGGGTATCTCAGTCCCCAGGTGAGCACTGAGTGCAGACAGTGAGAGAAACGCGATTCTCACTGAGAGATATCATGGGGTATCTCAGACCCCAAGTGAGCACTGAGTACAGTGAGAGACACTCGATGGTCAGTGTGAGATATCACGGGGTATCTCAGTCCCCAGGTGAGCACTGAGTACATACAGTGAGAGACACGCGACGGTCACTGAGAGATATCATGGGGTATCTCTGTCCCCGGGTGAGCACTGAGTACTGACAGTGAGAGACACTCGATGGGCACTGAGAGATATCATGGGGTATCTCAGTCCCATAGTGAACACTGAGTACAGACAGTGAGGGACACTCGATGGTCAGTGTGTGATATTTTGGGATAACTCAGTCCCCAGGTGAACACTGAGTAAAGAGAGTGGGGGACACTCGATGAGATATCATGCGGTATCTCAGTCTCCGGGTGAACACTAAGGAAAGACAGTGAGATATACTCGATGGTCAGTGTGAGATATCATGGGGTATCTCAGTCCCCAGGTGAGCACTGAGTACAGACAGTGAGAGACACGCGATTCTCACTGTGAGATATCATGGGGTATCTCAGTCTCCGGGTGAGCACTGAGTACAGACAGTGAGAGACACAAGATGGTTATTCTGAGATGTCATGGGGTATCTCTGTCTCCGGTTGAACACTGAGTACAGACAGTGAGAGACACGCGATGGTCACTGAGAGATATCATGGGGTATCTATGTCCCCAGGTGAACACTGAGTACAGACAGTGAGAGACAATCGATGGACAGTGTGAGATATCATGGGGTATCTCAGTCCCCAGGTGAACACTGAGTACAGGGAGTGAGAGACACTCGATGGTCAGTGTGAGATATCATGAGGTATCTCAGTCCCCAGGTGAACACTGAGTACGGAGAGTCAGAGATACTCGACGGACAGTGTGAGATATCATGGGGTATCTTAGTGCACAGGTGAGCACTGAGTACAGACAGTGCGAGACACTCAATGGTCAGTGTGCGATATCACGGGGTATCTAAGTCCCCAGGTGAGCACTAAGCACAGACAGTGAGAGACACGCGAAGGTCACTGAAAGATATCATGGGGTATATCAGTCCCCGGGTGAGCACTGAGTACGAACAGTGAGAGACACTCGATGGTCAGTGTGAGATATCATGGGGTATCTCAGTCCCCAGGTGAACACTGAGTAAAGAGGGTGGCGGACACTCAATGAGATATCATACGGTTTCTCAATCTCCGGGTGAACACTGAGGACAGACAGTGAGAGACACTCGATGGTCAGTGTGAGATGTCATGGGGTATCTCAGTCCCCAGGTAAGCACTGAGTACAGACATTGAGAGACACTCTCTGGTCAGTGTGAGATATCATGGGGTATCTCAGTCCCCAAGTGAGCACTGAGCACAGACAGTGAGACACAATCGATGGACAGTGTGAGATATCATGGGGTATCTCAGTTCCCAGGTGTACAATGAGTACAGACAGTGAGAGACAATCGATGAACAGTGTGAGATATCATGGGGTATCTCAGTCCCCAGGTGAACACTGAGTACTGAGAGTGAGAGATACTCGACGGTCAGTGTGAGATATCATGGGGTATCTCAGTGCACAGGTGAGCACTGAGTACAGACAGTGAGAGACACTCGATGGTCAGTGTGAGATATCACGGGGTATCTCAGTCCCCAGGTGAGCACTGAGTACATACAGTGAGAGACACGCGACGGTCACTGAGAGATATCATGGGGTATCTCTGTCCCCGGGTGAGCACTGAGTACTGACAGTGAGAGACACTCGATGGGCACTGAGAGATATCATGGGGTATCTCTGTCCCCGGATGAACACTGAGTACAGACAGTGAGAGACACTTGATGGTCAGTGTGAGATATCATGGGGTATCTCAGTCCCATAGTGAACACTGAGTACAGACAGTGAGGGACACTCGATGGTCAGTGTGTGATATTTTGGGATAACTCAGTCCCCAGGTGAACACTGAGTAAAGAGAGTGGGGGACACTCGATGAGATATCATGCGGTATCTCAGTCTCCGGGTGAACACTAAGGAAAGACAGTGAGATATACTCGATGGTCAGTGTGAGATATCATGGGGTATCTCAGTCCCCAGGTGAGCACTGAGTACAGACAGTGAGAGACACGCGATTCTCACTGTGAGATATCATGGGGTATCTCAGTCTCCGGGTGAGCACTGAGTACAGACAGTGAGAGACACAAGATGGTTATTCTGAGATGTCATGGGGTATCTCTGTCTCCGGTTGAACACTGAGTACAGACAGTGAGAGACACGCGATGGTCACTGAGAGATATCATGGGGTATCTATGTCCCCAGGTGAACACTGAGTACAGAGAGTGAGAGACACTCGATGGTCAGTGTGAGATATCATGGGGTATCTCAGTCCCCAGATGAGCACTGAGTACCGACAGTGAGAGACACTCGATGGTCAGTTTGAGATCTCATGGAGTATCTCAGTCCCCAGGTGAACACTGAGTACAGACAGTTACAGACACTCGATGGTCAGTGTGAGATTTCATGCGGTATCTCAGTCTCCGGGTGAACACTGAGGACAGACAGTGAGATATACTCGATGGTCAGTGTGAGATATCATGGGGTATCTCAGTCCCAAGTTGAGCACTGAGTACAGACAGTGAGAGACTCGCGATTCACACTGAAAGATATCGTTAGGTATCTCAGTCCCCAGGTGAGCACTGAGAACAGACAGTGAGAGACACTCGATGGTCAATGTGAGATATCATGGGGTATCTCAGTCCCCAGGTGAGCACTGAGTGCAGACAGTGAGAGAAATGCGATTCTCACTGAGAGATATCATGGGGTATCTCAGACCCCAAGTGAGCACTGAGTACAGACAGTGAGAGACACACGACGGTCACTGAGAGATATCATGGGGTATCTCTGTCCCCGGGTGAGCACTTAGTACTGACAGTGAGAGACACTCGATGGGCACTGAGAGATATCATGGGGTATCTCTGTCCCCAGATGAACACTGAGTACAGACAGTGAGAGACACTTGATGGTCAGTGTGAGATATCATGGGGTATCTCAGTCCCCTAGTGAACACTGAGTACAGACAATGAGGGACACTTGGTGGTCAGTGTGTGATATTTTAGGATATCTCAGTCCCCAGGTGAACACTGAGAAAAGAGAGTGGGGGACACTCGATGAGATATCATGCGGTATCTCAGTCTCCGGATGAACACTAAGGAAAGACAGTGAGATATACTCGATGGTCAGTGTGAGATATCTTGGGGTATCTCAGTCCCCAGGTCAGCACTGTGTACAGACAATGAGAGACACTCGATGGTCAGTGTGAGATATCATGGTGTATCTCAGTCCCCAGGTGAACACTGAGTACAGACAGTGAGAGACACTCGATGGTAATCATGAGATTTCATGGGGTATCTCAGTCCCCAGGAGAACACTGAGTGCAGAAAATGAGAGACACTCGATGGTCAGTGTGAGATATCATGGGGTATCTCAGTCCCCAAGTGAGCACTGAGTACAGACAGTGAGAGAGACGCGATGGTCACTGAGAGATATCATGGGTTATCTCAGTCCCCGGGTGAGCACTGAGTACACACAGTGAGAGACACGCGATGGTCACTGAGAGATATCATGAAGTATCTCTGTCCCCGGATGAACAATGAGTACAGACAGTGAGAGACACTTGATGGTCAGTGTGAGATATCATGGGGTATCACAGTCCCCTGGTGAACACTGAGTACAGACAGTGAGGGACACTTGATGGTCAGTGTGTGATATCATGGGATATCTCAGTCCCCAGATGAACACTGAGTACAGACAGTGAGATATACTCGATGGTCAGTGTAAGATGTCACGGGGTATCTCAGTCCCCGGGTGAACACTGATTCCAGAGAGTGAGAGACACTCGAAAGTCAGTGTGAGATAGCATGCGGTATCTCAGTCTCCGGGTGAACACTGAGGACATACAGTGAGATATACTCGATGGTCAGTGTGAGATATCATGGGGTATCTCAGTCCCCAGGTGAGCACTGAGTTCAGACAGTGAGAGACACTCGATGGTTACAGTGAGATTTCATGGGGTATCTCAGTCCCCAGGAGAAAACTGAGTGCAGAAAGTGAGAGACACTCGATGGTCAGTGTGAGATATCACGGGGTATCTAAGTCCCCAGGTGAGCACTGAGGACAGAGTGTGAAAGACACGCGATGGTCACTGAGAGATATCATGGGTTATCTCAGTCCCCGGGTGCGCACTGTGTACCGACAGTGAGAGACACGCGATGGTCACTGAGAGATATCATGGGGTATCTCTGTTCCCGGATGAAGACTGAGTACAGACAGTGAGAGACACTTGATGGTCAGTGTGAGATATCATGGGGTAACTCAGTCCCCTGGTGAACACTGAGTACAGACAGTGAGGGACACTTAATGGTCAGTGTGTGATATCATGGGATATCTCAGTCCCCAGGTGAACACTGAGTACAGACAGTGAGATATACTCGATGGTCAGTGTGAGATGTCACGGGGTATCTCAGTCCCCGGGTGAACACTGAGTACAGACAGTGAGATATACTCGATGGTCAGTGTGAGATGTCACGGGGTATCTCAGTCCCCGGGTGAACACTGAGTACAGATAGTGAGAGACGCTCGATGGTCACTGAGAGATATCATGGGGTATCTCAGTCCCCGGGTGAACACTGAGTACAGACAGTGAGAGACACTCGATGGTCAGTGTGAGATATCATGCGGTATGTCAGTCTCCGGGTGAACACTGAGGACAGACAGTGAGAGACACTCGATGGACAGTGTGAGATATCATGGGGTATCTCAGTCCCCAGGTGAACACTGAGTACAGACAGTGAGAGACACGCGATTCTCACTGAGAGATACCATGGGGTATCTCAGTCCCCAGGTGAGCACTGAGTACAGACAGTGAGAGACACTCGATGGTCAGTGTGAGATATCATGGGGTATCTCAGTCCCCAGGTGAACACTGAGAACAGAGAGTGAGAGATACTCGACGGTCAGTGTGAGATATCATGGGGTATCTCAGTGCACATGTGAACATTGAGTACAGACAGTGAGAGACACTCGATGGTCAGTGTGAGATATCACGCGGTATCTCAGTCCCCGGTGAACATTGAGTACAGATAGTGAGAGACACTCGATGGTCAGTGTGAGATATCATGGGGTATCTCAGTGCACAGGTGAACATTGAGCACAGACAGTGAGAGACACTCGATGGTCAGTGTGAGATATCATGCGGTATCTCAGTCCCCAGGTGAGCACTGAGTACATACAGTGAGAGACACTCGATGGTCAGTGTGAGATATCATGCGGTATCTCAGTCTCCGGGTGAACACTGAGGACAGACAATGAGATATACTCGATGGTCAGTGTGAGATATCATGGGGTATCTCAGTCCCCAGGTGAGCACTGAGTACAGACTGTGAGAGACACGCGATTCTCACTGAGAGATACCATGGGGTATCTCAGTCCCCAGGTGAGCACTGAGTACAGACAGTGAGAGACACTCGATGGTCAGTGTGAGATATCATGGGGTATCTCAGTCCCCAGGTGAGCACTGAGTACGAACAGTGAGAGACACTCGATGGTCAGTGTGAGATATCATGGGGTATCTCTGTCCCCGGATGAAAACTGAGTACAGTCACTGAGAGACACTTGATGGTCATTGTGAGATATCATGGGGTATCTCTGTCCCCTGGTGAACACTGAGTACAGACAGTGAGAGACACTCGATGGTCAGTGTGAGATATAATGGGGTATCTCAGTCCCCAGGTGAACACTGAGTACAGAGAGTGAGAGATACTCGAAGGTCAGTGTGAGATATCATGGGGTATCTCAGTCCCATAGTGAACACTGAGTACAGACAGTGAGGGACACTCGATGGTCAGTGTGTGATATTTTGGGATAACTCAGTCCCCAGGTGAACACTGAGTAAAGAGAGTGGGGGACACTCGATGAGATATCATGCGGTATCTCAGTCTCCGGGTGAACACTAAGGAAAGACAGTGAGATATACTCGATGGTCAGTGTGAGATATCATGGGGTATCTCAGTCCCCAGGTGAGCACTGAGTACAGACAGTGAGAGACACGCGATTCTCACTGTGAGATATCATGGGGTATCTCAGTCTCCGGGTGAGCACTGAGTACAGACAGTGAGAGACACAAGATGGTTATTCTGAGATGTCATGGGGTATCTCTGTCTCCGGTTGAACACTGAGGACAGACAGTGAGAGACACGCGATGGTCACTGAGAGATATCATGGGGTATCTATGTCCCCAGGTGAACACTGAGTACAGACAGTGAGAGACAATCGATGGACAGTGTGAGATATCATGGGGTATCTCAGTCCCCAGGTGAACACTGAGTACAGGGAGTGAGAGACACTCGATGGTCAGTGTGAGATATCATGAGGTATCTCAGTCCCCAGGTGAACACTGAGTACTGAGAGTCAGAGATACTCGACGGACAGTGTGAGATATCATGGGGTATCTTAGTGCACAGGTGAGCACTGAGTACAGACAGTGCGAGACACTCAATGGTCAGTGTGCGATATCACGGGGTATCTAAGTCCCCAGGTGAGCACTAAGCACAGACAGTGAGAGACACGCGAAGGTCACTGAAAGATATCATGGGGTATATCAGTCCCCGGGTGAGCACTGAGTACGAACAGTGAGAGACACTCGATGGTCAGTGTGAGATATCATGGGGTATCTCTGTCCCCGGATGAAAACTGAGTACAGACAGTGAGAGACACTTGATGGTCATTGTGAGATATCATGGGGTATCTCTGTCCCCTGGTGAACACTGAGTACAGACAGTGAGGGACACTTGGTGGTCAGTGTGTGATATTTTGGGATATCTCAGTCCCCAGGTGAACACTGAGTACAGACAGTGACATATACTCGATGGTCAGTGTGAGATATCACGGGGTACATCAGTCCCCGGGTGAACACTGAGTTCAGACAGTGAGAGACACTCGTTTGTCAGTGTGAGATATCATGGGGTATCTCAGTCCCCAGGTGAACACTGAGTAAAGAGGGTGGCGGACACTCAATGAGATATCATACGGTTTCTCAATCTCCGGGTGAACACTGAGGACAGACAGTGAGAGACACTCGATGGTCAGTGTGAGATGTCATGGGGTATCTCAATCCCCAGGTGAGCACTGAGTACAGACAGTGAGAGACACGCGATTCTCACTGAGCGATATCATGGGGTATCTCAGTCCCCAGGTAAGCACTGAGTACAGACATTGAGAGACACTCTCTCGTCAGTGTGAGATATCATGGGGTATCTCAGTCCCCAAGTGAGCACTGAGCACAGACAGTGAGACACAATCGATGGACAGTGTGAGATATCATGGGGTATCTCAGTTCCCAGGTGTACAATGAGTACAGACAGTGAGAGACAATCGATGGACAGTGTGAGATATCATGGGGTATCTCAGTTCCCAGGTGTACAATGAGTACAGACAGTGAGAGACAATCGATGGACAGTGTGAGATATCATGGGGTATCTCAGTCCCCAGGTGAACACTGAGTACTGAGAGTGAGAGATACTCGACGGTCAGTGTGAGATATCATGGGGTATCTCAGTGCACAGGTGAGCACTGAGTACAGACAGTGAGAGACACTCGATGGTCAGTGTGAGATATCACGGGGTATCTCAGTCCCCAGGTGAGCACTGAGTACATACAGTGAGAGACACGCGACGGTCACTGAGAGATATCATGGGGTATCTCTGTCCCCGGGTGAGCACTGAGTACTGACAGTGAGAGACACTCGATGGGCACTGAGAGATATCATGGGGTATCTCTGTCCCCGGATGAACACTGAGTACAGACAGTGAGAGACACTTGATGGTCAGTGTGAGATATCATGGGGTATCTCAGTCCCATAGTGAACACTGAGTACAGACAGTGAGGGACACTCGATGGTCAGTGTGTGATATTTTGGGATAACTCAGTCCCCAGGTGAACACTGAGTAAAGAGAGTGGGGGACACTCGATGAGATATCATGCGGTATCTCAGTCTCCGGGTGAACACTAAGGAAAGACAGTGAGATATACTCGATGGTCAGTGTGAGATATCATGGGGTATCTCAGTCCCCAGGTGAGCACTGAGTACAGACAGTGAGAGACACGCGATTCTCACTGTGAGATATCATGGGGTATCTCAGTCTCCTGGCGAGCACTGAGTACAGACAGTGAGAAACACAAGATGGTTATTCTGAGATGTCATGGGGTATCTCTGTCTCCGGTTGAACACTGAGTACAGACAGTGAGAGACACGCGATGGTCACTGAGAGATATCATGGGGTATCTATGTCCCCAGGTGAACACTGAGTACAGACAGTGAGAGACAATCGATGGACAGTGTGAGATATCATGGGGTATCTCAGTCCCCAGGTGAACACTGAGTACAGGGAGTGAGAGACACTCGATGGTCAGTGTGAGATATCATGAGGTATCTCAGTCCCCAGGTGAACACTGAGTACTGAGAGTCAGAGATACTCGACGGACAGTGTGAGATATCTTGGGGTATCTTAGTGCACAGGTGAGCACTGAGTACAGACAGTGCGAGACACTCAATGGTCAGTGTGCGATATCACGGGGTATCTAAGTCCCCAGGTGAGCACTAAGCACAGACAGTGAGAGACACGCGATTCTCACTGAGCGATATCATGGGGTATCTCAGTCCCCAGGTAAGCACTGAGTACAGACATTGAGAGACACTCTCTGGTCAGTGTGAGATATCATGGGGTATCTCAGTCCCCAAGTGAGCACTGAGCACAGACAGTGAGACACAATCGATGGACAGTGTGAGATATCATGGGGTATCTCAGTTCCCAGGTGTACAATGAGTACAGACAGTGAGAGACAATCGATGAACAGTGTGAGATATCATGGGGTATCTCAGTCCCCAGGTGAACACTGAGTACTGAGAGTGAGAGATACTCGACGGTCAGTGTGAGATATCATGGGGTATCTCAGTGCACAGGTGAGCACTGAGTACAGACAGTGAGAGACACTCGATGGTCAGTGTGAGATATCACGGGGTATCTCAGTCCCCAGGTGAGCACTGAGTACATACAGTGAGAGACACGCGACGGTCACTGAGAGATATCATGGGGTATCTCTGTCCCCGGGTGAGCACTGAGTACTGACAGTGAGAGACACTCGATGAGCACTGAGAGATATCATGGGTTATCTCAGTCCCCGGGTGCGCACTGAGTAGCGACAGTGAGAGACACGCGATGGTCACTGAGAGATATCATGGGGTATCTCTGTTCCCGGATGAAGACTGAGTACAGACAGTGAGAGACACTTGATGGTCAGTGTGAGATATCATGGGGTAACTCAGTCCCCTGGTGAACACTGAGTACAGACAGTGAGGGACACTTAATGGTCAGTGTGTGATATCATGGGATATCTCAGTCCCCAGGTGAACACTGAGTACAGACAGTGAGATATACTCGATGGTCAGTGTGAGATGTCACGGGGTATCTCAGTCCCCGGGTGAACACTGAGTACAGACAGTGAGATATACTCGATGGTCAGTGTGAGATGTCACGGGGTATCTCAGTCCCCGGGTGAACACTGAGTACAGATAGTGAGAGACACTCGATGGTCACTGAGAGATATCATGGGGTATCTCAGTCCCCGGGTGAACACTGAGTACAGACAGTGAGAGACACTCGATGGTCAGTGTGAGATATCATGCGGTATGTCAGTCTCCGGGTGAACACTGAGGACAGACAGTGAGAGACACTCGATGGACAGTGTGAGATATCATGGGGTATCTCAGTCCCCAGGTGAACACTGAGTACAGACAGTGAGAGACACGCGATTCTCACTGAGAGATACCATGGGGTATCTCAGTCCCCAGGTGAGCACTGAGTACAGACAGTGAGAGACACTCGATGGTCAGTGTGAGATATCATGGGGTATCTCAGTCCCCAGGTGAACACTGAGAACAGAGAGTGAGAGATACTCGACGGTCAGTGTGAGATATCATGGGGTATCTCAGTGCACATGTGAACATTGAGTACAGACAGTGAGAGACACTCGATGGTCAGTGTGAGATATCACGCGGTATCTCAGTCCCCGGTGAACATTGAGTACAGATAGTGAGAGACACTCGATGGTCAGTGTGAGATATCATGGGGTATCTCAGTGCACAGGTGAACATTGAGCACAGACAGTGAGAGACACTCGATGGTCAGTGTGAGATATCATGCGGTATCTCAGTCCCCAGGTGAGCACTGAGTACAGACAGTGAGAGACACTCGATGGTCAGTGTGAGATATCATGCGGTATCTCAGTCTCCGGGTGAACACTGAGGACAGACAATGAGATATACTCGATGGTCAGTGTGAGATATCATGGGGTATCTCAGTCCCCAGGTGAGCACTGAGTACAGACAGTGAGAGACACGCGATTCTCACTGAGAGATACCATGGGGTATCTCAGTCCCCAGGTGAGCACTGAGTACAGACAGTGTGAGACACTCGATGGTCAGTGTGAGATATCATGGGGTATCTCAGTCCCCAGGTGAACACTGAGTACAGAGAGTGAGAGATACTCGACGGTCAGTGTGAGATATCATGGGGTATCTCAGTCCCCAGGTAAGCACTGAGTACAGACATTGAGAGACACTCTCTGGTCAGTGTGAGTTATCATGGGGTATCTCAGTCCCCAAGTGAGCACTGAGCACAGACAGTGAGACACAATCGATGGACAGTGTGAGATATCATGGGGTATCTCAGTTCCCAGGTGTACAATGAGTACAGACAGTGAGAGACAATCGATGGACAGTGTGAGATATCATGGGGTATCTCAGTCCCCAGGTGAACACTGAGGACTGAGAGTGAGAGATACTCGATGGTCAGTGTGAGATATCATGGGGTATCTCAGTGCACAGGTGAGCACTGAGTACAGACAGTGACAGACACTCGATGGTCAGTGTGAGATATCACGGGGTATCTCAGTCCCCAGGTGAGCACTGAGTACAGACAGTGAGAGACACGCGACGGTCACTGAGAGATATCATGGGGTATCTCTGACCCCGGGTGAGCACTGACTACTGACAGTGAGAGACACTCGATGGGCACTGAGAGATATCATGGGGTATCTCTGTCCCCGGATGAACACTGAGTACAGACAGTGAGAGACACTTGATGGTCAGTGTGAGATATCATGGGGTATCTCAGTCCCATAGTGAACACTGAGTACAGACAGTGAGGGACACTCGATGGTCAGTGTGTGATATTTTGGGATAACTCAGTCCCCAGGTGAACACTGAGTAAAGAGAGTGGGGGACACTCGATGAGATATCATGCAGTATCTCAGTCTCCGGGTGAACACTAAGGAAAGACAGTGAGATATACTCGATGGTCAGTGTGAGATATCATGGGGTATCTCAGTCCCCAGGTGAGCACTGAGTACAGACAGTGAGAGACACGCGATTCTCACTGTGAGATTTCATGGGGTATCTCAGTCTCTGGGTGAGCACTGAGTACAGACAGTGAGAGACACAAGATGGTTATTCTGAGATGTCATGGGGTATCTCTGTCTCCGGTTGAACACTGAGAACAGACAGTGAGAGACACGCGATGGTCACTGAGAGATATCATGGGGTATCTATGTCCCCAGCTGAACACTGAGTACAGAGAGTGAGAGACACTCGATGGTCAGTGTGAGATATCATGGGGCATCTCAGTCCCCAGATGAGCACTGAGTACCGACAGTGAGAGACACTCGATGGTCAGTTTGAGATCTCATGGAGTATCTCAGTCCCCAGGTGAACACTGAGTACAGACAGTTACAGACACTCGATGGTCAGTGTGAGATTTCATGCGGTATCTCAGTCTCCGGGTGAACACTGAGGACAGACAGTGAGATATACTCGATGGTCAGTGTGAGATATCATGGGGTATCTCAGTCCCATGTTGAGCACTGAGTATAGACAGTGAGAGACTCGCGATTCACACTGAGAGATATCGTTAGGTATCTCAGTCCCCAGGTGAGCACTGAGAACAGACAGTGAGAGACACTCGATGGTCAATGTGAGATATCATGGGGTATCTCAGTCCCCAGGTGAGCACTGAGTGCCGACAGTGAGAGAAACGCGATTCTCACTGAGAGATATCATGGGGTATCTCAGACCCCAAGTGAGCACTGAGTACAGACAGTGAGAGACACGCGATTCTCACTGAGACATGTCATGGGGTATCTCAGTCCCCAGGTGAGCACTGAGTACAGACAGCGAGAGACACTCGATGTTCAGTGTGAGATATCATGGGGTATCTCAGTCTCCGGGTGAACGCTGAGTACAGACAGTGAGAGACACGCGACGGTCACTGAGAGATATCATGGGGTATCTCTGTCCCCGGGTGAGCACTTAGTACAGACTGTGAGTGACACTTGATGGTCAGTGTGAGATATCATTGGGTATCTCAGTCCCCTAGTGAACACTGAGTACAGACAATGAGGGACACTTGGTGGTCAGTGTGTGATATTTTAGGATATCTCAGTCCCCAGGTGAACACTGAGAAAAGAGAGTGTGGGACACTCGATGAGATATCATGCGGTATCTCAGTCTCCGGATGAACACTAAGGAAAGACAGTGAGATATACTCGATGGTCAGTGTGAGATATCATGGGGTATCTCAATCCCCAGGTGAGCACTGAGTCCAGACAGTGAGAGACACTCGATGGTCAGTGTGAGATGTCACGGGGTATTTCTGTCTCCGGTTGAACACTGAGTACTGACAGTGAGAGACACTCGATTGTCAGTGAGTGATATCATGGGGTATCTCAGTCCACGGGTGAACACTGAGTACAGACAGTGAGAGACACTCGATGGTCAGTGTGAGATAGCATGTGGTATCTCAGTCTCCGGGTGAACACTGAGTACAGACAGTGAGAGACACTCGATGGTCAGTGTGAGATAGCATGTGGTATCTCAGTCTCCGGGTGAACACTGAGGTCAGACAGTGGGATATACTCGATGGTCAGTGTGAGATATAATGGGGTATCTCAGTCCCCAGGTGAGCACTGAGTACAGACAGTGAGAGACACGCGATTCTCACTGAAAGATATCATGGGGTATCTCAGTCCCCAGGTGAGCACTGAGCACAGACAGTGAGAGACACTCGATGGTCAGTGTGAGATATCATGGGGTATCTCAGTCCCCAGCTGAACACTGAGTACAGACAGTGAGAGAAATTCGATGGTCAGTGTGAGATATCATGGGGTTTCTCAGTCCCCAGGTGAGCACAGAGTACAGACACTGAGAGACACGCGATTCTCACTGAGAGTGTCATGGGGTATCTCAGTCCCCAGGTGATCACTGAGTACAGACAGTGAGAGACACTCGATGGTCAGTGTGTGATATCACGGGGTATCTCAGTCCCCAGGTGAGCTCTGAGTACAGACAGTGAGAGACACTCGATGGTAATAGTGAGATTTCATGGTTTATATCTGTCCCCAAGAGAACACTGAGTGCAGAAAATGAGAGACACTCGATGGTCTGAGTGAGATATCATGGGGTATCTCAGTCCCCAGGTGAACACTGAGTACAGACAGTGAGAGACACGCGATGGTCACTGAGAGATATCATGGGGTATCTCAGTCCCCAGGTCAGCACTGAGTACAGACATTGAGAGACACTCGATGGTCATTGTGAGATATCATGGGGTATCTCAGTCCCCAGGTGAACACTGAGTACAGACAGTGAGAGACACGCGATGGTCAGTGTGAGATATCATGGGGTATCTCAGTCCCCTGGTGAACATTGAGTACAGACAGTGAGAGACACTCGATGGTCAGTGTGAGATATCATGGGGTTTCTCAGTCCCCGGGTGAACATTGAGTACAGACAGTGAGAGACACTCGATGGTCAGTGTGTGATATCATGGGGTATCTCAGTCCCCAGGTCAGCACTGAGTACAGACATTGAGAGACACTCGATGGTCATTGTGAGATATCATGGTGTATCTCAGTCCCCAGGTGAACACTGAGAACATACAGTGAGAGACACTCGATGGTAATCGTGAGATTTCATGGGGTATCTCAGTCCCCAGGAGAACACTGAGTGCAGAAAATGAGAGACACTCGATGGTCAGTGTGAGATATCATGGGGTATCTCAGTTCCCAAGTGAGCACTGAGTACAGAGAGACACGCGATGGTCACTGAGAGATATCATGGGTTATCTCAGTCCCCGGGTGAGCACTGAGTACACACAGTGAGAGACACGCGATGGTCAGTGTGAGATATCATGGGGTATCTCAGTCCCCAGGTGAACACTGAGTACAGACAGTGAGAGACACTCGATGGTTATAGTGAGATTTCATGGGGTATCTCAGTCCCCAGGACAACACTGAGTGCAGAAAGTGAGAGACACTCGATGGTCAGTGTGTGATATCATGGGGTATCTCAGTCCCCAGTTGAGCACTGAGTACAGACAGTGAGAGACACGCGATTCTCACTGAGAGATATCATTAGGTATCTCAGTCCCAAGGTGAGCACTGAGAACAGACAGTGAGAGACACTCGATGGTCAGTGTGAGATATCATGGGGTATCTCAGTCCCCAGGTGAGCACTGAGTACAGACAGTGAGAGACACTCGATGGTCAGTGTAATATATCATGGGGTATCTCAGTCCCCAGGTGAACACTGAGTACAGACAGTGAGAGACACTCGATGGTCAGTGTGAGATATCATGGGGTATCTCAGTCCCCAGGTGAGCACTGAGTACAGACAGTGAGGGACACTCGATGGTCAGTGTGAGATATCATGGGGTATCTCAGTCTCTGGGTGAACACTGAGGACAGACATTGAGAGACACTCGATGTTCAGTGTGAGCTATCATGGGGTATCTCAGTCCCCAGGTGAGCACTGAGTACAGACAGTGAGAGACACGCGATTCTCACTGTGAGATATCATGGGGTATCTCAGTCTCCGGGTGAGCACTGAGTACAGACAGTGAGAGACACAAGATGGTTATTCTGAGATGTCATGGGGTATCTCTGTCTCCGGTTGAACACTGAGAACAGACAGTGAGAGACACGCGATGGTCACTGAGAGATATCATGGGGTATCTATGTCCCCAGCTGAACACTGAGTACAGAGAGTGAGAGACACTCGATGGTCAGTGTGAGATATCATGGGGTATCTCAGTCCCCAGATGAGCACTGAGTACCGACAGTGAGAGACACTCGATGGTCAGTTTGAGATCTCATGGAGTATCTCAGTCCCCAGGTGAACACTGAGTACAGACAGTTACAGACACTCGATGGTCAGTGTGAGATTTCATGCGGTATCTCAGTCTCCGGGTGAACACTGAGGACAGACAGTGAGATATACTCGATGGTCAGTGTGAGATATCATGGGGTATCTCAGTCCCAAGTTGAGCACTGAGTACAGACAGTGAGAGACTCGCGATTCACACTGAGAGATATCGTTAGGTATCTCAGTCCCCAGGTGAGCACTGAGAACAGACAGTGAGAGACACTCGATGGTCAATGTGAGATATCATGGGGTATCTCAGTCCCCAGGTGAGCACTGAGTGCAGACAGTGAGAGAAACGCGATTCTCACTGAGAGATATCATGGGGTATCTCAGACCCCAAGTGAGCACTGAGTACAGACAGTGAGAGACACGCGATTCTCACTGAGACATGTCATGGGGTATCTCAGTCCCCAGGTGAGCACTGAGTACAGACAGCGAGAGACACTCGATGTTCAGTGTGAGATATCATGGGGTATCTCAGTCTCCGGGTGAACGCTGAGTACAGACAGTGAGAGACACGCGACGGTCACTGAGAGATATCATGGGGTATCTCTGTCCCCGGGTGAGCACTTAGTACAGACAGTGAGAGACACTTGATGGTCAGTGTGAGATATCATTGGGTATCTCAGTCCCCTAGTGAACACTGAGTACAGACAATGAGGGACACTTGGTTGTCAGTGTGTGATATTTTAGGATATCTCAGTCCCCAGGTGAACACTGAGAAAAGAGAGTGTGGGACACTCGATGAGATATCATGCGGTATCTCAGTCTCCGGATGAACACTAAGGAAAGACAGTGAGATATACTCGATGGTCAGTGTGAGATATCATGGGGTATCTCAATCCCCAGGTGAGCACTGAGTCCAGACAGTGAGAGACACTCGATGGTCAGTGTGAGATGTCACGGGGTATTTCTGTCTCCGGTTGAACACTGAGTACTGACAGTGAGAGACACTCGATTGTCAGTGAGAGATATCATGGGGTATCTCAGTCCACGGGTGAACACTGAGTACAGACAGTGAGAGACACTCGATGGTCAGTGTGAGATAGCATGTGGTATCTCAGTCTCCGGGTGAACACTGAGTACAGACAGTGAGAGACACTCGATGGTCAGTGTGAGATAGCATGTGGTATCTCAGTCTCCGGGTGAACACTGAGGTCAGACAGTGGGATATACTCGATGGTCAGTGTGAGATATAATGGGGTATCTCAGTCGCCAGGTGAGCACTGAGTACAGACAGTGAGAGACACGCGATTCTCACTGAAAGATATCATGGGGTATCTCAGAACCCAGGTGAGCACTGAGCACAGACAGTGAGAGACACTCGATGGTCAGTGTGAGATATCATGGGGTATCTCAGTCCCCAGCTGAACACTGAGTACAGACAGTGAGAGAAATTCGATGGTCAGTGTGAGATATCATGGGGTTTCTCAGTCCCCAGGTGAGCACAGAGTACAGACACTGAGAGACACGCGATTCTCACTGAGAGTGTCATGGGGTATCTCAGTCCCCAGGTGAGCACTGAGTACAGACAGTGAGAGACACTCGATGGTCAGTGTGTGATATCACGGGGTATCTCAGTCCCCAGGTGAGCTCTGAGTACAGACAGTGAGAGACACTCGATGGTAATAGTGAGATTTCATGGTTTATCTCTGTCCCCAAGAGAACACTGAGTGCAGAAAATGAGAGACACTCGATGGTCTGAGTGAGATATCATGGGGTATCTCAGTCCCCAGGTGAACACTGAGTACAGACAGTGAGAGACACGCGATGGTCACTGAGAGATATCATGGGGTATCTCAGTCCCCAGGTCAGCACTGAGTACAGACATTGAGAGACACTCGATGGTCATTGTGAGATATCATGGGGTATCTCAGTCCCCAGGTGAACACTGAGTACAGACAGTGAGAGACACGCGATGGTCAGTGTGAGATATCATGGGGTATCTCAGTCCCAAGTTGAGCACTGAGTACAGACAGTGAGAGACTCGCGATTCACACTGAGAGATATCGTTAGGTATCTCAGTCCCCAGGTGAGCACTGAGAACAGACAGTGAGAGACACTCGATGGTCAATG
Source organism: Heterodontus francisci (assembly GCF_036365525.1). Classification (NCBI taxonomy): domain Eukaryota; kingdom Metazoa; phylum Chordata; class Chondrichthyes; order Heterodontiformes; family Heterodontidae; genus Heterodontus; species Heterodontus francisci. The sequence goes on along the minus strand of NW_027141121.1, from coordinate 1,119,484 downwards.
TGAGATATCATGGGGTATCTCAGTCCCCAGGTGAGCACTGAGTGCAGACAGTGAGAGAAACGCGATTCTCACTGAGAGATATCATGGGGTATCTCAGACCCCAAGTGAGCACTGAGTACAGACAGTGAGAGACACGCGATTCTCACTGAGACATGTCATGGGGTATCTCAGTCCCCAGGTGAGCACTGAGTACAGACAGCGAGAGACACTCGATGTTCAGTGTGAGATATCATGGGGTATCTCAGTCTCCGGGTGAACGCTGAGTACAGACAGTGAGAGACACGCGACGGTCACTGAGAGATATCATGGGGTATCTCTGTCCCCGGGTGAGCACTTAGTACAGACAGTGAGAGACACTTGATGGTCAGTGTGAGATATCATTGGGTATCTCAGTCCCCTAGTGAACACTGAGTACAGACAATGAGGGACACTTGGTTGTCAGTGTGTGATATTTTAGGATATCTCAGTCCCCAGGTGAACACTGAGAAAAGAGAGTGTGGGACACTCGATGAGATATCATGCGGTATCTCAGTCTCCGGATGAACACTAAGGAAAGACAGTGAGATATACTCGATGGTCAGTGTGAGATATCATGGGGTATCTCAATCCCCAGGTGAGCACTGAGTCCAGACAGTGAGAGACACTCGATGGTCAGTGTGAGATGTCACGGGGTATTTCTGTCTCCGGTTGAACACTGAGTACTGACAGTGAGAGACACTCGATTGTCAGTGAGAGATATCATGGGGTATCTCAGTCCACGGGTGAACACTGAGTACAGACAGTGAGAGACACTCGATGGTCAGTGTGAGATAGCATGTGGTATCTCAGTCTCCGGGTGAACACTGAGTACAGACAGTGAGAGACACTCGATGGTCAGTGTGAGATAGCATGTGGTATCTCAGTCTCCGGGTGAACACTGAGGTCAGACAGTGGGATATACTCGATGGTCAGTGTGAGATATAATGGGGTATCTCAGTCGCCAGGTGAGCACTGAGTACAGACAGTGAGAGACACGCGATTCTCACTGAAAGATATCATGGGGTATCTCAGAACCCAGGTGAGCACTGAGCACAGACAGTGAGAGACACTCGATGGTCAGTGTGAGATATCATGGGGTATCTCAGTCCCCAGCTGAACACTGAGTACAGACAGTGAGAGAAATTCGATGGTCAGTGTGAGATATCATGGGGTTTCTCAGTCCCCAGGTGAGCACAGAGTACAGACACTGAGAGACACGCGATTCTCACTGAGAGTGTCATGGGGTATCTCAGTCCCCAGGTGAGCACTGAGTACAGACAGTGAGAGACACTCGATGGTCAGTGTGTGATATCACGGGGTATCTCAGTCCCCAGGTGAGCTCTGAGTACAGACAGTGAGAGACACTCGATGGTAATAGTGAGATTTCATGGTTTATCTCTGTCCCCAAGAGAACACTGAGTGCAGAAAATGAGAGACACTCGATGGTCTGAGTGAGATATCATGGGGTATCTCAGTCCCCAGGTGAACACTGAGTACAGACAGTGAGAGACACGCGATGGTCACTGAGAGATATCATGGGGTATCTCAGTCCCCAGGTCAGCACTGAGTACAGACATTGAGAGACACTCGATGGTCATTGTGAGATATCATGGGGTATCTCAGTCCCCAGGTGAACACTGAGTACAGACAGTGAGAGACACGCGATGGTCAGTGTGAGATATCATGGGGTATCTCAGTCCCCAGGTGAACACTGAGTACAGACAGTGAGAGACACTCGATGGTTATAGTGAGATTTCATGGGGTATCTCAGTCCCCAGGTGAACACTGAGTACAGACAGTGAGAGACACGCGATGGTCAGTGTGAGATATCATGGGGTATCTCAGTCCCCAGGTGAACACTGAGTACAGACAGTGAGATATACTCGATGGTCAGTGTGAGATGTCACGGGGTATCTCAGTCCCCGGGTGAACACTGAGTACAGACAGTGAGATATACTCGATGGTCAGTGTGAGATGTCACGGGGTATCTCAGTCCCCGGGTGAACACTGAGGACAGACAGTGAGATATACTCGATGGTCAGTGTGAGATATCATGGGGTATCTCAGTCCCAAGTTGAGCACTGAGTACAGACAGTGAGAGACTCGCGATTCACACTGAGAGATATCGTTAGGTATCTCAGTCCCCAGGTGAGCACTGAGAACAGACAGTGAGAGACACTCGATGGTCAATGTGAGATATCATGGGGTATCTCAGTCCCCAGGTGAGCACTGAGTGCAGACAGTGAGAGAAACGCGATTCTCACTGAGAGATATCATGGGGTATCTCAGACCCCAAGTGAGCACTGAGTACAGACAGTGAGAGACACGCGATTCTCACTGAGACATGTCATGGGGTATCTCAGTCCCCAGGTGAGCACTGAGTACAGACAGCGAGAGACACTCGATGTTCAGTGTGAGATATCATGGGGTATCTCAGTCTCCGGGTGAACGCTGAGTACAGACAGTGAGAGACACGCGACGGTCACTGAGAGATATCATGGGGTATCTCTGTCCCCGGGTGAGCACTTAGTACAGACAGTGAGAGACACTTGATGGTCAGTGTGAGATATCATTGGGTATCTCAGTCCCCTAGTGAACACTGAGTACAGACAATGAGGGACACTTGGTTGTCAGTGTGTGATATTTTAGGATATCTCAGTCCCCAGGTGAACACTGAGAAAAGAGAGTGTGGGACACTCGATGAGATATCATGCGGTATCTCAGTCTCCGGATGAACACTAAGGAAAGACAGTGAGATATACTCGATGGTCAGTGTGAGATATCATGGGGTATCTCAATCCCCAGGTGAGCACTGAGTCCAGACAGTGAGAGACACTCGATGGTCAGTGTGAGATGTCACGGGGTATTTCTGTCTCCGGTTGAACACTGAGTACTGACAGTGAGAGACACTCGATTGTCAGTGAGAGATATCATGGGGTATCTCAGTCCACGGGTGAACACTGAGTACAGACAGTGAGAGACACTCGATGGTCAGTGTGAGATAGCATGTGGTATCTCAGTCTCCGGGTGAACACTGAGTACAGACAGTGAGAGACACTCGATGGTCAGTGTGAGATAGCATGTGGTATCTCAGTCTCCGGGTGAACACTGAGGTCAGACAGTGGGATATACTCGATGGTCAGTGTGAGATATAATGGGGTATCTCAGTCGCCAGGTGAGCACTGAGTACAGACAGTGAGAGACACGCGATTCTCACTGAAAGATATCATGGGGTATCTCAGAACCCAGGTGAGCACTGAGCACAGACAGTGAGAGACACTCGATGGTCAGTGTGAGATATCATGGGGTATCTCAGTCCCCAGCTGAACACTGAGTACAGACAGTGAGAGAAATTCGATGGTCAGTGTGAGATATCATGGGGTTTCTCAGTCCCCAGGTGAGCACAGAGTACAGACACTGAGAGACACGCGATTCTCACTGAGAGTGTCATGGGGTATCTCAGTCCCCAGGTGAGCACTGAGTACAGACAGTGAGAGACACTCGATGGTCAGTGTGTGATATCACGGGGTATCTCAGTCCCCAGGTGAGCTCTGAGTACAGACAGTGAGAGACACTCGATGGTAATAGTGAGATTTCATGGTTTATCTCTGTCCCCAAGAGAACACTGAGTGCAGAAAATGAGAGACACTCGATGGTCTGAGTGAGATATCATGGGGTAGCTCAGTCCCCAGGTGAACACTGAGTACAGACAGTGAGAGACACGCGATGGTCACTGAGAGATATCATGGGGTATCTCAGTCCCCAGGTCAGCACTGAGTACAGACATTGAGAGACACTCGATGGTCATTGTGAGATATCATGGGGTATCTCAGTCCCCAGGTGAACACTGAGTACAGACAGTGAGAGACACGCGATGGTCAGTGTGAGATATCATGGGGTATCTCAGTCCCCAGGTGAACACTGAGTACAGACAGTGAGAGACACTCGATGGTTATAGTGAGATTTCATGGGGTATCTCAGTCCCCAGGTGAACACTGAGTACAGACAGTGAGAGACACGCGATGGTCAGTGTGAGATATCATGGGGTATCTCAGTCCCCAGGTGAACACTGAGTACAGACAGTGAGATATACTCGATGGTCAGTGTGAGATGTCACGGGGTATCTCAGTCCCCGGGTGAACACTGAGTACAGACAGTGAGATATACTCGATGGTCAGTGTGAGATGTCACGGGGTATCTCAGTCCCCGGGTGAACACTGAGTACAGATAGTGAGAGACACTCGATGGTCACTGAGAGATATCATGGGGTATCTCAGTCCCCGGGTGAACACTGAGTAAAGACAGTGAGAGACACTCGATGGTCAGTGTGAGATATCATGCGGTATGTCAGTCTCCGGGTGAACACTGAGGACAGACAGTGAGAGACACTCGATGGACAGTGTGAGATATCATGGGGTATCTCAGTCCCCAGGTGAACACTGAGTACAGACAGTGAGAGACACGCGATTCTCACTGAGAGATACCATGGGGTATCTCAGTCCCCAGGTGAGCACTGAGTACAGACAGTGAGAGACACTCGATGGTCAGTGTGAGATATCATGGGGTATCTCAGTCCCCAGGTGAACACTGAGAACAGAGAGTGAGAGATACTCGACGGTCAGTGTGAGATATCATGGGGTATCTCAGTGCACATGTGAACATTGAGTACAGACAGTGAGAGACACTCGATGGTCAGTGTGAGATATCACGCGGTATCTCAGTCCCCGGTGAACATTGAGTACAGATAGTGAGAGACTCTCGATGGTCAGTGTGAGATATCATGGGGTATCTCAGTGCACAGGTGAACATTGAGCACAGACAGTGAGAGACACTCGATGGTCAGTGTGAGATATCATGCGGTATCTCAGTCCCCAGGTGAGCACTGAGTACAGACAGTGAGAGACACTCGATGGTCAGTGTGAGATATCATGCGGTATCTCAGTCTCCGGGTGAACACTGAGGACAGACAATGAGATATACTCGATGGTCAGTGTGAGATATCATGGGGTATCTCAGTCCCCAGGTGAGCACTGAGTACAGACAGTGAGAGACACGCGATTCTCACTGAGAGATACCATGGGGTATCTCAGTCCCCAGGTGAGCACTGAGTACAGACAGTGTGAGACACTCGATGGTCAGTGTGAGATATCATGGGGTATCTCAGTCCCCAGGTGAACACTGAGTACAGAGAGTGAGAGATACTCGACGGTCAGTGTGAGATATCATGGGGTATCTCAGTCCCCAGGTAAGCACTGAGTACAGACATTGAGAGACACTCTCTGGTCAGTGTGAGTTATCATGGGGTATCTCAGTCCCCAAGTGAGCACTGAGCACAGACAGTGAGACACAATCGATGGACAGTGTGAGATATCATGGGGTATCTCAGTTCCCAGGTGTACAATGAGTACAGACAGTGAGAGACAATCGATGAACAGTGTGAGATATCATGGGGTATCTCAGTCCCCAGGTGAACACTGAGTACTGAGAGTGAGAGATACTCGACGGTCAGTGTGAGATATCATGGGGTATCTCAGTGCACAGGTGAGCACTGAGTACAGACAGTGACAGACACTCGATGGTCAGTGTGAGATATCACGGGGTATCTCAGTCCCCAGGTGAGCACTGAGTACAGACAGTGAGAGACACGCGACGGTCACTGAGAGATATCATGGGGTATCTCTGACCCCGGGTGAGCACTGACTACTGACAGTGAGAGACACTCGATGGGCACTGAGAGATATCATGGGGTATCTCTGTCCCCGGATGAACACTGAGTACAGACAGTGAGAGACACTTGATGGTCAGTGTGAGATATCATGGGGTATCTCAGTCCCATAGTGAACACTGAGTACAGACAGTGAGGAACACTCGATGGTCAGTGTGTGATATTTTGGGATAACTCAGTCCCCAGGTGAACACTGAGTAAAGAGAGTGGGGGACACTCGATGAGATATCATGCGGTATCTCAGTCTCCGGGTGAACACTAAGGAAAGACAGTGAGATATACTCGATGGTCAGTGTGAGATATCATGGGGTATCTCAGTCCCCAGGTGAGCACTGAGTACAGACAGTGAGAGACACGCGATTCTCACTGTGAGATTTCATGGGGTATCTCAGTCTCCGGGTGAGCACTGAGTACAGACAGTGAGAGACACAAGATGGTTATTCTGAGATGTCATGGGGTATCTCTGTCTCCGGTTGAACACTGAGAACAGACAGTGAGAGACACGCGATGGTCACTGAGAGATATCATGGGGTATCTATGTCCCCAGCTGAACACTGAGTACAGAGAGTGAGAGACACTCGATGGTCAGTGTGAGATATCATGGGGTATCTCAGTCCCCAGATGAGCACTGAGTACCGACAGTGAGAGACACTCGATGGTCAGTTTGAGATCTCATGGAGTATCTCAGTCCCCAGGTGAACACTGAGTACAGACAGTTACAGACACTCGATGGTCAGTGTGAGATTTCATGCGGTATCTCAGTCTCCGGGTGAACACTGAGGACAGACAGTGAGATATACTCGATGGTCAGTGTGAGATATCATGGGGTATCTCAGTCCCAAGTTGAGCACTGAGTACAGACAGTGAGAGACTCGCGATTCACACTGAGAGATATCGTTAGGTATCTCAGTCCCCAGGTGAGCACTGAGAACAGACAGTGAGAGACACTCGATGGTCAATGTGAGATATCATGGGGTATCTCAGTCCCCAGGTGAGCACTGAGTGCAGACAGTGAGAGAAACGCGATTCTCACTGAGAGATATCATGGGGTATCTCAGACCCCAAGTGAGCACTGAGTACAGACAGTGAGAGACACGCGATTCTCACTGAGACATGTCATGGGGTATCTCAGTCCCCAGGTGAGCACTGAGTACAGACAGCGAGAGACACTCGATGTTCAGTGTGAGATATCATGGGGTATCTCAGTCTCCGGGTGAACGCTGAGTACAGACAGTGAGAGACACGCGACGGTCACTGAGAGATATCATGGGGTATCTCTGTCCCCGGGTGAGCACTTAGTACAGACAGTGAGAGACACTTGATGGTCAGTGTGAGATATCATTGGGTATCTCAGTCCCCTAGTGAACACTGAGTACAGACAATGAGGGACACTTGGTTGTCAGTGTGTGATATTTTAGGATATCTCAGTCCCCAGGTGAACACTGAGAAAAGAGAGTGTGGGACACTCGATGAGATATCATGCGGTATCTCAGTCTCCGGATGAACACTAAGGAAAGACAGTGAGATATACTCGATGGTCAGTGTGAGATATCATGGGGTATCTCAATCCCCAGGTGAGCACTGAGTCCAGACAGTGAGAGACACTCGATGGTCAGTGTGAGATGTCACGGGGTATTTCTGTCTCCGGTTGAACACTGAGTACTGACAGTGAGAGACACTCGATTGTCAGTGAGAGATATCATGGGGTATCTCAGTCCACGGGTGAACACTGAGTACAGACAGTGAGAGACACTCGATGGTCAGTGTGAGATAGCATGTGGTATCTCAGTCTCCGGGTGAACACTGAGTACAGACAGTGAGAGACACTCGATGGTCAGTGTGAGATAGCATGTGGTATCTCAGTCTCCGGGTGAACACTGAGGTCAGACAGTGGGATATACTCGATGGTCAGTGTGAGATATAATGGGGTATCTCAGTCGCCAGGTGAGCACTGAGTACAGACAGTGAGAGACACGCGATTCTCACTGAAAGATATCATGGGGTATCTCAGAACCCAGGTGAGCACTGAGCACAGACAGTGAGAGACACTCGATGGTCAGTGTGAGATATCATGGGGTATCTCAGTCCCCAGCTGAACACTGAGTACAGACAGTGAGAGAAATTCGATGGTCAGTGTGAGATATCATGGGGTTTCTCAGTCCCCAGGTGAGCACAGAGTACAGACACTGAGAGACACGCGATTCTCACTGAGAGTGTCATGGGGTATCTCAGTCCCCAGGTGAGCACTGAGTACAGACAGTGAGAGACACTCGATGGTCAGTGTGTGATATCACGGGGTATCTCAGTCCCCAGGTGAGCTCTGAGTACAGACAGTGAGAGACACTCGATGGTAATAGTGAGATTTCATGGTTTATCTCTGTCCCCAAGAGAACACTGAGTGCAGAAAATGAGAGACACTCGATGGTCTGAGTGAGATATCATGGGGTATCTCAGTCCCCAGGTGAACACTGAGTACAGACAGTGAGAGACACGCGATGGTCACTGAGAGATATCATGGGGTATCTCAGTCCCCAGGTCAGCACTGAGTACAGACATTGAGAGACACTCGATGGTCATTGTGAGATATCATGGGGTATCTCAGTCCCCAGGTGAACACTGAGTACAGACAGTGAGAGACACGCGATGGTCAGTGTGAGATATCATGGGGTATCTCAGTCCCCAGGTGAACACTGAGTACAGACAGTGAGAGACACTCGATGGTTATAGTGAGATTTCATGGGGTATCTCAGTCCCCAGGACAACACTGAGTGCAGAAAGTGAGAGACACTCGATGGTCAGTGTGTGATATCATGGGGTATCTCAGTCCCCAGTTGAGCACTGAGTACAGACAGTGAGAGACACGCGATTCTCACTGAGAGATATCATTAGGTATCTCAGTCCCAAGGTGAGCACTGAGAACAGACAGTGAGAGACACTCGATGGTCAGTGTGAGATATCATGGGGTATCTCAGTCCCCAGGTGAGCACTGAGTACAGACAGTGAGAGACACTCGATGGTCAGTGTAAGATATCATGGGGTATCTCAGTCCCCAGGTGAACACTGAGTACAGACAGTGAGAGACACTCGATGGTCAGTGTGAGCTATCATGGGGTATCTCAGTCCCCAGGTGAGCACTGAGTACAGACAGTGAGGGACACTCGATGGTCAGTGTGAGATATCATGGGGTATCTCAGTCCCCAGGTGAGCACTGAGTACAGACAGTGAGAGACACTCGATGGTCAGTGTGAGATATCATGGGGTATCTCAGTCCCCAGGTGAACACTGAGTCCAGACAGTGAGAGACACTCGATGGTTATAGTGAGATTTCATGGGGGATCTCAGTCCCCAGAAGAACACTGAGTGCAGAAAGTGAGAGACACTCGATGGTCAGTGTGTGATATCATGGGTTATCTCAGTCCCTAGGTGAGCACTGAGTACAGACAGTGAGAGACACTCGATGGTCAGTGTGAGATATCATGGGGTATCTCAGTCCCCAGGTGAACACTGAGTCCAGACAGTGAGAGACACTCGATGGTTATAGTGACATTTCATGGGGTATCTCAGTCCCCAGAAGAACACTGAGTGCAGAAAGTGAGAGACACAAGATGGTCAGTGTGAGATATCACGGGGTATCTAAGTCCCCAGGAGAGCACTGAGTACAGACAGTGAGAGACACGCGATGGTCACTGATAGATATCCTGGGTTATCTCAGTCCCCGGGTCCGCACTGAGTACACACAGTGAGAGTCACGCGATTGTCACTGAGAGATATCATGGGGTATCACTGTCCCCGGATGAACACTGAGTACCGACAGTGAGAGACACTCGATGGTCAGTGTGACATATCATGGGGTATCTCAGTCTCCTGGTGAACACTGAGTACAGACAGTGAGATAAACTAGATGGTCAGTGTGAGATGTCACGGGGTATCTCAGTCCCCGGGTGAAACCTGAGTACAGATAGTGAGACACTCGATGGTCAGTGTGTGATATCATGGGGTATCTCAGTCCCCAGGTGAACACTGAGTACAGACAGTGAGAGGCACTCGATGGTCAGTGTGAGATTTCATGGGGTATCTCAGTGTACAGGTGAGCACTGAGTACAGACAGTGAGAGACACTCGATTCTCACTGAGAGATATCATGGGGTATCTCAGTGCCCAGGTGAGCACTGAGTACAGACAGTGAGAGACACGCGATTGTCACTGAGAGATATCATGGGGTATCTCAGTCCCCAGGTGAGCACTGGGTACAGACAGTGAGAGACACGCGATTGTCACTGAGAGATATCATGGGGTATCTCAGTCCCCAGGTGAGCACTAATTACAGAGAGTGAGAGACACTCGATGGTCAGTGTGAGATATCATGGGGTATCTCAGTCCCCAGGTGAGCAGTGAGTACAGACAGTGAGAGACACGCGATGGTCAGTGTGAGATATCATGGGGTATCTCAGTCCCCAGGTGAGCACTGACTTCAGACAGTGAGAGACACTCGATGGTCAGTGTGAGATATCATGGGGTATCTCAGTCCCCAGGTGAACACTGAGTACAGACAGTGAGAGACACTCGATGGTTATAGTGTGATTTCATGGGGTATCTCAGTCCCCAGGTGAACACTGAGTGCAGAAAGAGTGAGACACTCGATGGTCAGTGTAAGATATCATGGGGTATCTCAGTCCCCAGGTGAACACTGAGTACAGACAGTGAGAGACACTCGATGGTTATAGTGAGATTTCATGGGGTATCTCAGTCCCCTGGTGAGCACTGAGTACCGACAATGAGAGACAATCGATGGACAGTGTGAGATATCATTGGGTATCTCAGTCCCCAGGTGAACACTGAGTACAGAGAGTGAGAGATACTCGACGGTCAGTGTGAGATATCATGGGGTATCTCAGTGCACAGGTGAGCACTGATTACAGACAGTGAGAGACACTTGATGGTCAGTGTGAGATATCATGGGGTAACTCAGTCCCCTGGTAAACACTGAGTACAGACAGTGAGGGACACTTAATGGTCAGTGTGTGATATCATGGGATATCTCAGTCCCCAGGTGAACACTGAGTAGAGACAGTGAGATATACTCGATGGTCAGTGTGAGATGTCACGGGGTATCTCAGTGCCCGGGTGAACACTGAGTTCAGACAGTGAGAGACACTCGCTGGTCAGTGTGAGATATCATGGTGTATCTCAGTCCCCAGGTGAACACTGAGTACAGACAGTGAGAGACACTCGATGGTCAGTGTGAGATATCATGGTGTATCTCAGTTCCCAGGTGAACACTGAGTACAGACAGTGAGAGACACTCGATGGCCAGTGTGAGATATCATGCGGTATCTCAGTCTCCGGGTGAACACTGAGGACAGACAATGAGATATACTCGATGGTCAGGGTGAGATATCATGGGGTATCTCAGTCCCCAGGTGAACACTGGGTACAGAGAATGAGAGATACTCGACGGTCAGTGTGAGATATCATGGGGTATCTCAGTCCCCAGGCGAGCACTGAGTACAGACAGTGAGAGACACGCGATGGTCACTGAGAGATATCATGGGTTATCTCAGTCCCCGGGTGAGCACTGAGTACAGACAGTGAGAGACACTTGATGGTCAGTGAGAGATATCATGAAGTATCTCTGTCCCCGGATGAAGAATGAGTACAGACATTGAGATATACTCGATGGTCAGTGTGAGGTATCACGGGGTATCTCATTCCCAGGTGAGCACTGACTTCAGACAGTGAGAGACACTCGATGGTCAGTGTGAGATATCATGGGGTATCTCAGTCCCCAGGTGAACACTGAGTACAGACAGTGAGAGACACTCGATGGTTATAGTGAGATTTCATGGGGTATCTCAGTCCCCAGGTGAACACTGAGTGCAGAAAGTGTGATACACTCGATGGTCACTGAGAGATATCATGGGTTATCTCAGTCCCCAGTTGAGCACTGAGTACAGACAGTGAGAGACACGCGATTCTCACTGAGAGACATCATTAGGTATCTCAGTCCCAAGGTGAGCACTGAGAACAGACAGTGAGAGACACTTGATGGTCAGTGTGAGATATCATGGGATATCTCAGTCCCCAGGTGAGCACTGAGTACAGACAGTGAGAGACACTTGATGGTCAGTGTGAGATATCATGGGGTAACTCAGTCCCCTGGTGAACACTGAGTACAGACAGTGAGGGACACTTAATGGTCAGTGTGGGATATCATGGGATATCTCAGTCCCCAGGTGAACACTGAGTACAGACAGTGAGATATACTCGATGGTCAGTGTGAGATGTCACGGGGTATCTCATTCCCCGGGTGAACACTGAGTTCCGACATTGAGAGACACTCGATGGTCAGAGTGAGATATCATGGCGTATCTCAGTCCCCAGGTGAACACTGAGTGCAGACAGTGAGAGACACTCGATGGTCAGTGTGAGATCTCATGCGGTATCTCATTCTGCGGGTGAACAATGAGGTCACACAGTGAGATATACTCGATGGTCAGTGTGAGATATCATGGGGTATCTCAGTCCCCTTGTGAGCACTGAGTACAGACAGTGAGAGACACGAGATTCTCACTGAGAGATATCATGGGGTATCTCCGTCCCCAGGTGAACACTGAGTACTGCTAGTGAGAGGCACTCGATGGTCAGTGAGAGATATCATGGTGTATCTCAGTCCCCAGGTGAGCACTGAGTACAGAGAGTAAGAGACACTCGATGGTCAGTGTGAGATATCATGGGGTATCTCAGTCCCCGATGAACACTGTTTACAGACAGTAAGGGACACTCAGTGGTCAGTGTGAGATATCATGGGGTATCTCTGTCCCCGGATGAACACTGAGTACAGACATTGAGAGACACTTGATGGTCAGTGTGAGATATCATGGGGTAACTCTGTCCCCTGGTGAACACTGAGTACAGACAGTGAGGGAAACTTAATGCTCAGTGTGTGATATCATGGGATATCTCAGTCCCCAGGTGAACACTGAATACAGACAGTGAGATAACCTCGATGGTCAGTGAGAGATGTCACGGGCTATCTCAGTCCCCGGCTGAACACTGAGTACAGACAGTGAGAGACACTCGATGGTCAGTGTGAGATATCATGGGGTATCTCAGTCCCCAGGTGAACACTGAGTACAGACAGTGAGAGACACTCGATTCTCACTGAGAGATGTCATGGGGTATCTCAGTCCCCAGGTGAACACTGAGTACAGACAGTGAGAGACACTCGATGGTCAGTGTGAGATATCATGGGGAATCTCAGACCCCAGGTGAGCACTGAGTACAGACAGTGGAAGACACTCGATGGTCAGTGTGAGATATCTAGGGGTATCTCAGTCCCCAGGTGAACACTGAGTACAGACAGTGAGAGAAATTCGATGGTCAGTGTGTGATATCATGGGGTATCTCTGTCCCCAGGTGAACACTGAGTACAGACCGTGAGGGACATTCGAAGGTCAGTGTGAGATATCATGTTGTATCTCAGTCCCCAGGTGAACATTGAGTGCAGAAAGTGAGAGACACTCGATGTTCAGTGTGAGATATCATGGGGTATCTCAGTCCCCAGATGAACACTGAGTACAGACAGTGAGAGACACGCGATGGTCAGTGTGAGATATCACGGGGTATCTCAGTCCCCAGGTGAACACTGAGTACAGACAGTGAGAGGCACTCGATGGTCAGTGTGAGATATCATGGTGTATCTCATTCCCCGGGTGAACATTGAGTACAGTCAGTGAGAGACACTCGAAGTTCAGTGTGTGATATCATGGGGTTTCTCAGTCCCCAGGTGAACATTGAGTACAGACAGTGAGAGACACTTGATGGTCAGTGTGAGATATCATGGGGTAACTCAGTCCCCAGGTGAACACTGAGTACAGACAGTGAGAGGCACTGGATGTTCAGTGTGTGATATCATGGGGTATCTCAGTCCCCAGGTGAACACTGAGTACAGACAGTGAGAGGCACTCGATGGTCAGTGTGAGATATCATGGGGTATCTCAGTCCACAGGTGAACACTGAGTGCAGACAGTGAGAGACACTCGATGGTCACTGAGAGATATCATGGGGTATCTCTGTCCCCGGATGAACACTGAGTACAGACAGTGAGAGACACTTGATGGTCAGTGTGAGATATCATGGGGTAGCTCAGTCCCCTGGTGAACACTGAGTACAGACAGTGAGGGAAACTTAATGGTCAGTGTGTGATATCATGGGATATCTCAGTCCCCAGGTGAACACTGAGTACAGACAGTGAGATAACCTCGATGGTCAATGAGAGATGTCACGGGCTATCTCAGTCCCCGGGTGAACACTGAGTACAGACAGTGAGAGACACTCGATGGTCAGTGTGAGATATCATGGGGTATCTCAGTCCCCAGGTGAACACTGAGTACAGACAGTGAGAGACTCTCGATTCTCACTGAGAGATGTCATGGGGTATCTCAGTCCCCAGGTGAACACTGAGTACAGACAGTGAGAGACACTCGATGGTCAGTGTGAGATATCATGGGGTATCTCAGTCCCCAGGTGAACACTGAGTACAGACAGAGAGAGAGACACTCGATGGTCAGTATGAGATATCATGGGGTATCTCAGTCCCCAGTTGAACACTGAGTACAGACAGTGAGAGACACTCGATGGTCAGTGTGAGATATCATGGGGTATCTCAGTCCCCAGGTGAACATTGAGTACAGAAAGAAAGAGACACTCGATGTTCAGTGTGAGATATCATGGGGTATCTCAGTCCCCAGGTGAACATTGAGTACAGAAAGAAAGAGACACTCGATGGTCAGTGTGAGATATCACGGGGTATCTCAGTCCCCAGATGAACACTGAGTACAGACAGTGAGAGACACGCGATGGTCAGTGTGAGATATCACGGGGTATCTCAGTCCCCAGGTGAACACTGAGTACAGACAGTGAGAGGCACTCGATGGTCAGTGTGAGATATCATGGTGTATCTCATTCCCCGGGTGAACATTGAGTACAGTCAGTGAGAGACGCTCGAAGTTCAGTGTGTGATATCATGGGGTTTCTCAGTCCCCAGGTGAACATTGAGTACAGACAGTGAGAGACACTTGATGGTCAGTGTGAGATATCATGGGGTATCTCAGTACCCAGGTGAACACTGAGTACAGACAGTGAGAGACACTCGATGGTCAGTGTGAGATATCACGGGGTATCTCAGTCCCCAGGTGAACACTGAGTACAGACAGTGAGAGACACTTGATGGTCAGTGTGTGATATCATGGGGTATTTCAGTCCCCAGGTGAACACTGAGTACAGACAGTGAGAGACACTCAATGGTCAGTGTGAGATATCATGGGGTATCTCAGTCCCCAGGTGAACACTGAGTGCAGACAGTGAGAGACACTCGATGGTCACTGAGAGATATCATGGGGTATCTCTGTCCCCGGATGAACACTGAGTACAGACAGTGAGAGACACTTGATGGTCAGTGTGAGATATCATGGGGTAGCTCAGTCCCCTGGTGAACACTGAGTACAGACAGTGAGGGAAACTTAATGGTCAGTGTGTGATATCATGGGATATCTCAGTCCCCAGGTGAACACTGAGTACAGGCAGTGAGATAACCTCGATGGTCAGTGAGAGATGTCACGGGCTATCTCAGTCCCCGGGTGAACACTGAGTACAGACAGTGAGAGACACTCGATGGTCAGTGTGAGATATCATGGGGTATCTCAGTCCCCAGGTGAACACTGAGTACAGACAGTGAGATACACTCGATTCTCACTGAGAGATGTCATGGGGTATCTCAGTCCCCAGGTGAACACTGAGTACAGACAGTGAGAGACACTCGATGGTCAGTGTGAGATATCATGGGGTATCTCAGTCCCCAGGTGAACATTGAGTACAGAAAGAAAGAGACACTCGATGGTCAGTGTGAGATATCATAGGATATCTCAGTCCCCAGGTGAACACTGAGTCCAGACCGTGAGGGACATTCGAAGGTCAGTGTGAGATATCATGTTGTATCTCAGTCCCCAGGTGAACATTGAGTACAGACAGTGAGAGAAACTCGATGTTCAGTGTGAGATATCATGGGGTATCTCAGTCCCCAGGTGAACACTGAGTACAGAGAGTGAGAGAAACTCGATGTTCAGTGTGTGATATCATGGGGTTTCTCAGTCCCCAGGTGAACATTGAGTACAGACAGTGAGAGACACTCGATGTTCAGTGTGTGATATCATGGGGTTTCTCAGTCCCTAGGTGAACACTGAGTACAGACAGTGAGAGACACTCGATGGTCAGTGTGAGATATCACGGGGTATCTCAGTCCCCAGGTGAACACTGAGTATAGACAGTGAGAGACACTCGATGGTCAGTGTGAGATATCATGGGGTATCTCAGTCCCCAGATGAACACTGAGTACAGACAGTGAGAGGCACTGGATGTTCAGTGTGTGGTATCATGGGGTATCTCAGTCCCCAGGTGAACACTGATTACAGACAGTGAGAGACACTCGATGGACAGTGTGTGATATCTTGGGGTATCTCAGTCCCCAGGTGAACACTGAGTACAGACAGTGAGAGACACTCGATGGTCAGTGTGTGATATCATGGGGTATCTCAGTCCCCAGGTGAACACTGAGTACAGACAGTGAGAGACACTCGATGGTCAGTGTGAGATATCATGGGCTATCTCAGTCTCCTGGTGAGCACTGAGTATAGATATTGAGAGACACTCGATGGTCAGTGTGAGATATCATGGGGTATCTCAGTCCCCAAGTGAACACTGAGTCGAGACAGTGAGAGACACTCGATGGTCAGTGTGAGATATCATGGGGTATCTCAGTCTCCAGGTGAACACTGAGTACAGACAGTGAGAGACACTCGATGGTCAGTGTGAGATATCATGGGCTATCTCAGTCTCCTGGTGAGCACTGAGTATAGATAGTGAGAGACACTCGATGGTCAGTGTGTGATATCATGGGGTATCTCAGTCCCCAAGTGAACACTGAGTCGAGACAGTGAGAGACACTCGATGGTCAGTGTGAGATATCATGGGCTATCTCAGTCTCCTGGTGAGCACTGAGTATAGATAGTGAGAGACACTCGATGGTCAGTGTGAGATATCATGGGGTATCTCAGTCCCCAGGTGAACACTGAGTACAGACAGTGAGAGACACTCGATGGTCAGTGTGAGATATCATGGGGTATCTCAGTCCCCAGGTGAACACTGAGTCGAGACAGTGAGAGACACTCGATGGTCAGTGTGAGATATCATGGGGTATCTCAGTCTCCAGGTGAACACTGAGTACAGACTTATTTTTTATTTCCAAAATATACTTTGTTCATAAAAATCTGTAAAAATTACATTGCCAAACTGTTTCAAAACAGCACCAAAAAATACAAACATTGCAAGGGTGATCAGTTTCCTTCAATACTGTCATGAGTTTCTTCCCAACCCTTCTGTTTCACAATTGTCATTTCAATTACAGTTTGAAATTTCAGCAATTGAGAAAATTAACGATACAGTTCGAGGGGTTTCCCATGGATCCAGATTAGTGGGGGGAACCTTACACTGTGGTCTTTCCCCATTGAGCCTTTGCTGCAGCAGCCCCAAGCTTCAGTGCGTCCCTCAGCACTTAGTCCTGGGGACCTTGGAATGTGCCATGGAGCAACATTCGGTGGTGGACAACTCTTTGCACTGGAAGACCAGCAAGTTTCGGGCAGAGACAGTGAAAGACACTCGATGGTCAGTGTGAGATATCACGGGGCATTTTTGTCCCCATGTGAACACTGAGTACAGACAGTGAGAGACACTTGATGGTCAATGTGTGATATCACGGGGTATTTTTGTCCCCAGGTGAACACTGAGTACAGACAGTGAAGGACACTTGATGGTCAGTGTGAGATATCACGGGGTATTTTTGTCCCCATGTGAACACTGAGTACAGACAGTGAAGGACACTTGATGGTCAGTGTGAGATCTCACGGGGTATTTTTGTCCCCATGTGAACACTGAGTACAGACTGTGAAGGACACTTGATGGTCAGTGTGAGATATCACGGGGTATTTTTGTCCCCATGTGAACACTGATTGCAGACAGTGAGGGACACTTGATGGTCAATGTGTGATATCACGGGGTATCTCGGTCTCTGGGTGAACACTGAGTACAGACAGTGAGAGACACTCGATGGTCAGTGTGAGATATCATGGGGTATCTCATTCCCCGGGTGAACACTGAGTACAGACAGTGAGAGACACTCGATGGTCAGTGTGAGATATCATGGGGTATCTCAGTCACTGGTGGAGTTCGATTCGGAATAACAATCTGTTACTGCACAGTCATTGACAGAGCAATAAATTAAATATTAAATATAATAAATTGGATGCTGAATAAAGAAAGTCATTTTCCGAATGCATTATGTAAATTGAGTGATTCATTCACTAATGTATTCGTTGTGTATACAGTTGGAAATATTTCACTGGAGATATTATACAGGAACTGAATGGAAACTTGGTTTTCTGGCAATGGGAAATATAAACTAACACATGACTATAAATCATAATTTAACTATACAAATCTCTAAATATCAGGATCACATTATAAACTTAAATATAGCTCTAGAATGGAGGCAAACTTTAAATGTACCAATATTTACAGAACCAGTGAATTTGTATAAATAAACGCAATGATTTTACAGTATCTGGGAGAGAGATCAGTAATATTAATCAATAATACAAGTAGTTAATACATGTAGGATTCACAGCAGAGAAACAGGCCATTCGGCCCCTCTGCTCCCTGCCTCCTCCCACCCTATCAGCAATACCTCGATCAGATTTCCCCCCTCAGTCTGAACTTTCATGGAGAAATGAGCCCCAACTTGTTCAATATTTTCAGCTAAGTTAAAACCACTGAGATCTTCAATCTTGCTTGCGATACCTTCTGCAGTCTCCAGTGTCTCTGTATCTTTTTTGTAATATAGAGACCAGAACTCTGCTCAGTATTCACACAATAACCATCACAGACACATACATTGTTCACTCTGATTAGTAATGATCAGTCTAAATAATAGGAAAGTAATTATTTAAATATAAACTCCATGTTTGAACCTCTCCAACCGGTTTTCAACCCTGACACCGCCCTGAGCGAAATTACAAATAACAAGAAACTGTGGGAGGTTTTTGTCCCCAAAGACTTTAGGTAAACGAGGTGGAGTTTGTCTAGAATGTAAATGACTCACTCAGGGAACACAGGATCAGCAGCAGAGTCCTCATCTCACTGGGTGATATTCTGGAAAGGGAAATGCAGAGTTAGTGTTAGAGAGAGTTAATGGAATGGGGAATCAGAGGGAAATTTAAATAGTGAGTGGGGGAGAGGGATCAGAGGGTTTATCTGTTTATACTCAGTCAACTCGCCCTCTCTCACTCATTGAGACTGTTACAGACAGAGGTGAGCTCTCTCTCTCTCCCTCACTGAGTCAGCAACACACAGAGGTGAGCTCTCCCTCTCTCCCTCAGTGAGTCCCGACAGACAGAGGTGAGCTCTCCCTCTCTCCCTCACTGAGTCAGCTACAGACAGAGGTGAGCTCTCTCTCCTTGCATGTCCTTTATAAACACCAATCCCTTAACTCAAATCCATCCCTGTATCTCTGTTCCATTTCCAATTCCCCCCCCCAGTGATTAAACCGTGTTTGTTCCTGACCTGCCATCTCTGTCCTCCAGGTCCCTCTCCAGTCTCCCTGTATAGACACCCTTCTAATATTCCAACACAAGTCCATTACTGAGCCCTGTATGGGGACTGGACAAGCAGAACCCACACCCTGAGTCAACACCTAGCAAGTGACAATCTCCTGAGTTAATTCTAACTGTCTGCCCGTACCCAACTGCTTACCAGAGTCTCCAAAGGAGGTGTCACTGGGTGGGAGATGCAGTGGGTTCAGTTCCAGTTGCTTCCTCCTCAGTCTCGACTCCAATCTGCTGTGAACAGTGTCAGTCTCAGTGACAGCTCCAACTCCTACATCCACCACAGTGGATTGACCTATGACCGACGGCAGTGCTGGTTGGCTGAAACACTTATTATCTCATCAATGATTTGCAATCGGGCATAATCCATGCAAATGAAAGGTTTTCAATGACAGGACTAGTGAGGAACAAACAAGGAAACATCTCTCCTGGGTGCCTGGCATCCAGCTGGGTGTTGGTGCTGTAACATGACCTGTATTCAGCTGCCCAGTATGAAGGGTGTAGGGGAGACTGGAACTGGGGGAGGGTCTGAGCATGTTCTGGTCAGTATTGGACAATGGGTTGTAATATGTGTGAAATTGCTCAGTGTTGATGCTCAGAGAGGTTCGGGTGCTCCTTGTACACAGAAAGCCAGCACACAGGTACAGTGGGCAATTAGGAAGGCCAATGGCCTGTTGGCCTTTATTGCAATGGGGCTGAAGTTCAAGAGATAGAAGCCTTGGAACAATTGCACAGGACTTTGGTGAGACCGCACCTTGCCCGGTTTCTGTCTCCTTATCGAAGGGAGGATATGGTTGTCTTGGGGATTAGTGCAGAAAAGATTCCCAACATTGGTTCCGGGGGATGAGAGAGGCATCTGGGATAAGAGATTGAGTGGATCGGGCCTGTACTCTGTGGAGGTTGGAAGAGTGAGAAATGATCTCAGTATAAGCTCTCAGATTCGAAGGGGGTTGCACAGGGTCAAAGTTATTTGTCCTGACTGAAACATCTAGAACCGGGAGGGCGGGAGGGGTGGATATTCTCTGGATAATCCCCGATAATTTCAGGCCGAGTTGAGGAGCAGTTTCTTCAATCCGAGAGCTGTGAGTCTTTGGAATTCTCCAGCCCAGAGGGCTGTGGATGTCCAATCGTTGAGTATACTCAAGGCTGAGACCGATAGATTTTTGGTGAGTCCATAGTGTGGGAGAGTGGAACTGAAGCCAAAGACCAGCCATGATCTTGTTGAATGGCGGAGCAGGCTTGAGGGGCCCTCTGGCCTACTCCTGCTTGCATTTCGCTCTCAAATTGCCGATTCTAACACTGGAATACAAGGAAGTTCTTCCAACCCACTGCGCATCCATCGTCCATTCTGAGGCTGCCTGATGTGGGCGTGTCCCTGTGACCAACAGATTTGAAAGTTGCACGCTGTACATCAGAGGCGAGACAATGAGAGCCTTGACAAAGTCTGAGGTTGTTGTGTTTTGCAGTGACTGAGGACATTGCACTGCCCATATCGGAGGCACAGATCTCCCAAAGACCACAAACCGAGCAAATTATGCAAACAAGACCTAAGAGACAGAGAGTTTGTGTAACATAGGGACAGGAGATGGAAATTCAGTCCCTCAAACCTGCTCCACCATTCAGCTCCACCCTGGCTCATCTGTACCTGAACTCCATTGAGCTGCCTTTGTATTGTAACACGCTTGTACATTTCAATCATACACAGTTAAACTGGTAGCTTTAGTCCCAGCCTGATGTATAATCACCCTCTTTATTTCCCATCCTTACAGTTAACTTAGTGACCATTGTGATCCTGTCTCGGGGAAAGTGCGGTCTCTCCAAATGTGTCACTGACTACCTGGTGACCATGGCAGCGGTGGATCTACTGGTCATTGTCATCGATCTGATACTGAGGCACATTCCAATTCACTATATGATGGAGTTTCTTACCTTGCTTTTGATCCCCAGAACAGTGACTGTGCTGAGTTTTCGAAAGAACATTTTCTGGTATTTTATGTACACGGATCATTATTGGGTTCAGAATTTCCCCTGGTTTTGTCTTGTAACAGTCGATGCTCAGAAGTCACGGCTATGGGTGACAATCGAATTCCTTCATTATATTCTAACCCCAGGGGTCCCATTTGTTCTGTGGTTACAAGGGCAGGTGAGAGGCTGGGAATCCTGAGGTGAGTAACTCACCTCCTGACTCCACAAAGGCTGTCCACCATCTGCAAGGCACAAGTCAGGAGTGTGATGGAATACTCTCCACTTGCCTGGATGGGTGCAGCTCCAACAACACTCAAGAAGCTCGACACCATCCAGGACAAAGCAGCCCGCTTGATTGGCACCCCATCCACAAACATTCACTCCCTCCACCAACGACACACAGTGGCAGCAGTGTGTACCATCTACAAGATGCAGTGCAGCAACACACCAAGGGTGCTTAGATAGCACCTTCCAAACCCGTGACCTCTACCACCTAGAAGGTCAAGGGCAGCAGACACAATGGGAACACCACCACCTGCAAATTCCCCTCCAGATTGTAACATTGCATAGAGAGATGTGGGGTCAGGTGTACACCCAGAGTGAGTAGTGAGGGACTGGATTCAGGTGTACACCCAGGTCGAGTAGAGAGGGACTGGATTCAGGTGTACACCCAGGTCGAGTAGTGAGGGACTGGATTCAGGTGTACACCCAGGTCGAGTTGTGAGGGACTGGATTCAGGTGTACACCCAGGTCGAGTAGAGAGGGACTGGATTCAGGTGTACACCCAGGTCGAGTAGTGAGGGACTGGAGTCAGGTGTACACCCAGGTCGAGTAGAGAGGGACTGGATTCAGGTGTACACTCAGGTCGAGTAGTGAGGGACTGGAGTCAGGTTTCCACCCAGGTTGAGTAGTGAGGGACTGGAGTCAGGTGTACACCCAGTTTGAGTAGTGAGGGACTGGAGTCAGGTGTACACCCAGAGCGAGTAGTGAGGGACTGGAGTCACGTGTACACCCAGGTCGAGTAGTGAGGGACTGGAGTCAGGTGGACACCCAGGTCGAGTAGTGAGGGACTGGAGTCAGGTGTACACCCAGTTTGAGTAGTGAGGGACTGGAGTCAGGTGTACACCCAGAGCGAGTAGTGAGGGACTGGAGTCACGTGTACACCCAGGTCGAGTCGTGAGGGACTGGAGTCAGGTGGACACCCAGGTCGAGTAGTGAGGGACTGGAGTCAGGTGTACACCCAGTTCGAGTAGTGAGGGACTGGAGTCAGGTGTACACCCAGTTCGAGTAGTGAGGGACTGGATTCAGGTTTACACCCAGTTCGAGTAGTGAGGGACTGGAGTCAGGTGTACACCTGGAGCGAGTAATGAGGGACTGGAGTCACGTGTACACCCAGGTCGAGTAGTGAGGGACTGGAGTCAGGTGTACACCCAGGTCGAGTAGTGAGGGACTGGATTCAGATGTCGGACCGTGCTCAAGGATGTGTAAATATTTTGTATTCTCACCGGTAATTTATTCCTCAAATCAATGGGAGTCACAACACTGAATGTCAGATGTCAGACATTTATTAAACAATCATTCATTAAACAAACAGAAAATCCAAAGTTTCCAGCAAAACCCACTGAGTTTTAACCTGAGAATTAAAACGTGTTACAGCCAGCAGATCAGTATACAGATTGGACAGATCTTAACCAGGTTCCAGTCTGTCTGTCCCAACTCCCACTTTTTATATCTTTTCCTTCCCCCTCTACAACACAATTTGTCTCTGTGACCTCCTCCATCCCTGACAACCCTCCCTATCTCTGTAACCTCCTCCGTCCCCGACAACCCTCCCCATCTCTGTAACCTCCTCCGTCCCCGACAACCCTCCCTATCTCTGTAACCTGCTCCAGCCCCGACAACCCTCCCTATCTCTGTAACCTCCTCCTTCCCCTACAACCCTCCCTATCTCTGTAACTTCCTCTGTCCCCTACAACCCTCCCTATCTCTGTAACCTCCTCCGTCCCCTCCGATCCTCCCTATCTCTGCAACCTCCTCCCGCCCCTACAACCCTCCCTATCTCTGTAACCCCCTCCAGCCCCGACAACCCTCCCTATCTCTGTGACCTCCTCCGTCCCCGACAACCCTCTCTATCTCTGTAACCTCCTCCGTCCCCTGCAACCCTCCCTATCTCTGTAACCTCCTCCATCCCTACAACCCTCCCTAACTCTGTAACTTCCTCCGTCCCCGACAACCCTCCCTATCTCTGTAAACTCCTCCGTCCCCAACAACCCTCCCTATCTCTGTAACCTCCCCCGTTCCCGACAACCCTCCCTATCTCTGTAACCTCCTCCAGCCCCTACAACTCTCCCTATCTCGATAACCTCCTCCGTCCCCCACAAGCCTCCCTAACTCTGTCACCTCCTCCGTCCCCCACAACCCTCCCTATCTCTGTAAGCTCCTCCGTCCCCTACAACCCTCCCTAACTCTGTAACCTCCTCCATCCCCTACAACTCTCCCTATCTCTGTAACCTCCTCCGTCCCCTACAACCGTCCCTATCTCTGTAACCTCCTCCGTCCCCTACAACCCTCCCTGTCTCTGTAACCTCCTTCGTCCTGTACAACTCTCCCTATGTCTGTCACCGATTCCGTCCCCTACAACCCTCCCTATCTCTGTAACCTCCTCCGTACCGTACAACCCTCCCTATCCCTGTAACCTCCTCCATCCCCTACAACTCTCCCTATCTCTGTAACCTCCTCCGTCCTGTACAACCCTCCCTATCTCTGTAACCTCCTCCATCCCCTACAACTCTCCCTATCTCTGTAACCTCCTCCGTCCTGTACATCTCTCCCTAACTCTGTAACCTCCTCCATCCCCTACAACCCTCCCTAAATCTGTAACCTCCTCCGTCCCCTACAACCCTCCCTAACTCTGTAACCTCCTCCATCCCCGACAACTCTGCCTACCTCTGAATCCTCCTCCAGCGCCTTCAACCCTCCCTATCTCTGTACCCTCATCACGCCTTGCAACTCTCCGATAACTCTGTACTCCTCTAATTTAAAAAAAAGCTCTTTTTAAACCCCTATTTAAATCCCCCTTTCCAACCCCTTACAAATAAAATCTCTGCAGTAAATCAATACACCCTGTTAAAACAGTTACTAAACACCTCAAACAGCTTTTAATAAACCGAGTTTGAAACCCTTTTAAACACATTTAAAACCCGCTTATATGTCCTTCTAAAACCCTTAAAAATCCCTAAATAAAGCACTTTAAACTATTTCAAAACAACATCATAAACCATTTCAACAGCTTTAAGACAATAAAATAAACGATTTTAAACTTCTTCAGAACTCGATTTCAAACCTTTTCTGAACAGCTGTGAAACCCTTTATAAACCCATTTAAAATTATCTTTAAAAGCACGATAGAAACTACTTTTAAAGACCTTTAATATCCCTTTAGAAACCCATTTCAATAACTTTTGAAGCCCTTTCTAAATCCCTTTTAAAACATTTTACAAAACTCATTGTGAACACACACACAGACACACACAAACACACACACAGACACAGACAGATAAACACACACGAACACACACAGACAAACACACACACAGACACAGACGCATACAGATAAACACAGACAAACACACACACAAACACAGACACATACAGATGAACACATACGAACACACACAGACACAAACACACAGACACAAACAGACAGAAACACATCAGCCAAGATCGGGTTGTAATCCACCCTCTGACAATCCCAGATCGTCCAGCTCATTTCCTTTTCTTCTTCCCAACGTTATCCGGCTCCCCACCTCCAGGCGTCAGCCGCACTTTCTTTCACGGGAGATGGTCTCTTTGCATGTCCTCGACCTGGGAATGGATGGGAATCACCTGGTGAGGAGTCAGCTACGATAGGGAGGGATCGCAGTTGTACCGCAACTCACCGCAGGATCTCAGGAAACATCAGCGAGACCCTAACAGCAGCGGGGAATCTCCTTCACACCAAGGGGAGTCTCCTCCCCTTAACACCAGGTTACTGACTGCTCATTGAACATCTGAGGAATCCCTTTCCCAGCAGTTCAATCAAACATTTTCCATCGATTGAGGAAGGGAATGCCCATCACTGACCACTTCTCAATGCCAACTGCCGATGGGCAGTTAATGCCAACCAGAATGGGTAAGCAATGGGAATTAGGAATCCTGACTGGGGATGATTTCTGAATGCTAACTAGCGATGGTTATTCAATGCTAACTAGGAGTGGTTAATCAGTATTAACCAGGGATGATCTATTAAGGCTGACCAGGCCTGGTTACTCAATGCCAGCCTTGCCCAGCGATCCCGGCGCTCAGAGAATGACTGGGGAATAAATCCCTCACCTGGCGGAAATAGGCTTCCTTTTCCTCGGGAGTCTCCGGTTTCCTTTCCCCGACGTACATCACCTGGAAATCGACACTGAGCTTCTCACAGTCCTCCTCCGACAAGTCCAGCATCACTGCAACATGGAGAGGGGCAAAGTTTTCAGACGCCAGCCGACCCCAAACACACCAGCCCCCTCCCGCCCCGAGTAGAGTTAGAGGCCAGAATGCCAACAGGGTATGGTTTGGTGGGTAGGGAGAGGTGAGAGGAGGGGGCAAGCTCTGGGGTAGCAGAGCAATCGACGGGTTCTTCGACACTGGGAGCTGCACAATCCGAGGCAGACAGCCCATGACCAATCGCTGTCACTGAATGCCCTCCCGCAGCTCCTCGCTGAGTGTCGAGGAGGCTGCCCCACACCTCCAGCCTCACAGTGCAATGGGGAGGGGGCAAGAAATTGGGTCACACCCCATGGCGAAGGCATCCAAACACCGGGAGCCAATGGAAAGATAGTTTAAGGGGAGTGGGTTTCTCAGTTCATATTGGGGAGAGATTTGCCCTGTTAACTTGCTCTGAGAAAGCCAATTAAAAAGCAGGATATTTGGGAGGTTCCAAGCAGGAAATGATCCCGGATTATATCAGGGACTGAGGGTTCCGGGGCTCGGACCCTGGATGATTCTGATTGGATCTTTCCTACCACCAGCTGATGGATACCTGGCCTGGAATGTCCCGCCTCTGAGGGTTTGCAGTCAGCGCCTGGTGCTGGTCCAGGACTTGTCCTCCTCCCGGGACCTGCAATGAAAAATCAGTCTCATGGGAACTGGAGGTTGGAGGAACAGCCCTGGGGAATGAGTGGCTCCTCCTGCTCTGTCTGGGCTCGTCACAGCACTGGGTCGGACATTTAACTGCTGGGAACAGATGCAAGAGACAATGCAGGAGTGAAGAAGTGAGAGAGTGAAAGAGAGAGGCGAGAAAGAGGTGAGGGAGAGAGATAAATGGAAACACAGAGACAGAGATACACTGAGAGTGTGAGAGTTAGAGAGTGAGAGAGAGAGAGAGAGAAACAAGGAGAGAGGGAGTGAGAGAAAACAGAGAGAAGCACAAGGAGATAAATTGACAGAGACATGGAGAGAGATAGGGAGAGAAAATGATAGAGAGAGAGAGCGATAGAGAGAGAGAGACAGAGAGAAATAAACCGAGTCAGAGTTCAGTTCAATTTCTCAATATTGATATCAAAGACAGTTCCCATCAGAATTCCAGGCTCACACTCTGTCTGGAGTCAGTCATTGTGAAACTGTCCTTCAGATAGTAAGAACATCCCGAAATTTTGATGTAGGTTTACTGGAACTTAGCTCAATGTAAATATCTTTCCTGTGATTTCAGGTGCTGTAAATCTCATTTCAAACAGAGCAATGGGCTTCATTTCTAGTGGAATTGAATTCTAAGGCAGAGGCATTCGATTAAATATCACCAGAATCTCGGTTAGAGCACACTCGGAGCCGAGCGCACAGTTCCGCTCTCCATATCCCTCAGTTAGACCACACTCGGAGCACTGTGCACAGTTCCGCTCTCCATATCCCTCAGTTAGACCACACTTGGAGCACTGTGCACAGTTCCGCTCTCCATATCCCTCAGTTAGACCACACTCGGAGCACTGTGTACAGTTCCGCTCTCCATATCCCTCAGTTAGACCACACTTGGAGCACTGTGCACAGTTCCGCTCTCCATATCCCTCAGTTAGACCACACTCGGAGCACTGTGCACAGTTCCGCTCTCCATATCCCTCAGTTAGACCACACTCGGAGCACTGTACACAGTTCCGCTCTCCATATCCCTCAGTTAGACCACACTGGGAGCACTGCACACAGTTCCAGTCTCCATATCCCTCAGTTAGACCACACTCGGAGCACTTCACACAGTTCCAGTCTCCATATCCCTCAGTTAGACCACACTCGGAGCACTGCACACAGTTCCAGTCTCCATATCCCTCAGTTAGACCACACTCGGAGCACTGCACACAGTTCCAGTCTCCATATCCCACAGTTAGACCACACTGGGAGCACTGCACACAGTTCCAGTCTCCATATCCCTCAGTTAGACCACACTCGGAGCACTTCACACAGTTCCAGTCTCCATATCCCTCAGTTAGACCACACTCGGAGCACTGCACACAGTTCCAGTCTCCATATCCCTCAGTTAGACCACACTCGGAGCACTGCACACAGTTCCAGTCTCCATATCCCTCAGTTAGACCACATTCGGAGCACTGCACACAGTTCCAGTCTCCATATCCCTCTGTTAGACCACACTGGGAGCACTGTACACAGTTCCGCTCTCCATATCCCTCAGTTAGACCACATTCGGAGCATTGCACACAGTTCCGCTCTCCATATCCCTCAGTTAGACCACACTTGGGGAGGTGAATCAGGGTAGGAGGATGATTGTGTGGAATATAAACACCAGTGTGGACAAGTTGGGCTGATTCTCCTGCTCCTGTTCTGTAAATTCCACATCCACCATTCAGCTCCACAGTGTTAGACTCAGATCCTCCTGGTATCACAGACTCTCTCCCCCTCCAACACCCCGCCTGTGTTATGCCCCCTTACTAGAAGGACACAGAGTTCCCCACTGCTGACAGCTCTATGACAAGCCCTGATTGCCCAGGCTGTTCTGAACTGGTAAATCAGAGGAAGATTGGAGAGGGTCGGAGGCAGCCTGTCCTCGGAGGAAGATCACAGTTGAGACTGAGCGAGTCTCAGGGAGTGAGTGATGTTTCAGGAGTCACATTGGGTGAAAGGTCTGATTGACACTGGTTCAGCTCCAGCTGGAGTATTGTGGTGGAGGCAGATTCAATCGAGGATTCAGAATGAAATTCGATGAATTTCTGGAGGGTAAACACATTGGCAGGACTACAGGGAATGGGCGGGGAAGTGCAACTACTGACATTGGTCTTTCAGAGTGCTGGTATTAACTCGATGGGCCAAATGGTCTCCGTCTGTGCTCTAACTGTCCTATAATTCTAAGATCGAACCCCACAAGACGGATACCTGAGGAGGACGATACTCCTGGGGTTGAGGGTGATTTCCCCGTTGATTCTGCAAATGATTGTTTCTCGGTTCCCTGAGTTGTGGAAATCTCTGGATCGCGAAGAAAGGAGAAGAAACATGGGTGAGTGCAGGAGTGAGCGAAAATTCGAACTGGTCATACAGTGCAGGTACAAAGGGCTGAAGGGCCTCCTTCTGTGCTGTAACCAGTCTCTGATTCTATGATTCTGCGATGATAACCCCACAAGGCAGATACCTGAGCTTCCAGAGCCCGCTGGGATCGAGGATGAAACCTCAGTGGATTCTCCAGTCGATTGTTCCTCGGATTCCTGAGTTTGGGAAGTCACGGGTTCTGTAGGAAAGGGAGGGAGACATTGCAGAGTGAGACAGGGAGAAAAACACAACAGGTCCACAGGATGGTACTAGTGTCAGGAGAATGTTAGATAGCAGTCTTTATAAAACCATAATCTTCCATCCTGTTCACTACATTACAGTATCCCACCCCCCTCAGTCTCTGCGTCTCGGTGCCCTCGGTCTCTGCATCACACCCCCCTCGGTCTCTGCGTCACACCCCCCTCGGACTCTGCGTCACACCCCCCTCGGTCTCTGCGTCACTTCCACCTCAGTCTCTGTATCACACCCCCCTCACACACTGTATCACACCCCCCTCACACACTGTATCACACTCACCTCAGACACTGTACCCCACTCCCCTCCGACACTGTACCCCACTGCATCACACCCCCCTCTGTCTCTGCGTCACACCCCCCTCGGTCTCTGCGTCACTTCCACCTCGGTCTCTGTGTCACACCCCCCTCACACACTGTATCACACTCACCTCAGACAATGTATCACACTCACCTCAGACACTGTACCCCACTCCCCTCCTACACTGTACCCCACTCCCCTCTGTCACTGTATCCCACTCCCCTCCTACACTGTACCCCACTCCCCTCCTACACTGTACCCCACTCCCCTCTGTCACTATATCCCACTCCCCTCCTACACTGTACCCCACTCCCCTCTGTCACTGTATCCCACTGCCCTCTGTCACTGTATTCCACTGCCCTCTGTCACTGTATGCCACTGCCCTCTGTCACTGTATCACACTGCCCTCTGTCACTGTATCCCACTGCCCTCAGTCACTGTATCCCACTGCCCTCTGTCCCTATATCCCACTGCCCTCTGTCACTGTATCCCACTGCCCTCAGTCACTGTATCCCACTGCCCTCAGTCACTCTATCCCACTGCCCTCAGTCACTGTATCAAACTCACCTCAGACACTGTACCCCACTCCCCTCCTACACTGTACCCCACTCCCCTCTGTCACTGTATCCCACTGCCCTCTGTCACTGTATCCCACTGCCCTCAGTCACTGTATCCCACTGCCCTCAGTCACTCTATCCCACTGCCCTCAGTCACTGTATCACACTCACCTCAGACACTGTACCCCACTCCCCTCCTACACTGTACCCCACTCCCCTCTGTCACTGTATCCCACTGCCCTCTGTCACTGTATCCCACTGCCCTCAGTCACTGTATCCCACTGCTCTCTGTCACTATATCCCACTGCCCTCTGTCACTGTATCCCACTGCACTGAGTCACTGTATCCCACTGCCCTCTGTCACTATATCCCACTGCCCTCAGTCACTGTATCCCACTGCCCTCTGTCACTATATCCCACTGCCCTCAGTCACTGTATCCCACTGCACTCAGTCACTGTATCCCACTGCCCTCTGTCACTATATCCCACTGCCCTCTATCATTGCCCCACATTCCATCAGTAAGACACTGGATGGGTCTCTGGGACTGAGCACTTCATGCATCACAGTTTGTGTGTATATAATATGATTCCAGTTTATTTGGGTCAGATCTGTTCTCACTCTATTGTGATTGGTTCACCCTCAATGAATTATCTTTCCTCTGGATTTCTCCTTGTCCTTTTCCATTACCAACCGAAACCTTATGATACGATGGACACTGTCCCCTAAATGTTCCCCGAATGACCCTTAATTCACTTGTCCCACCTCATTCCCCAGAACCAGATCCAGCAATGCCTCCTTCCTCGTTGGACTGGAAACATACCGACGTCGGAAATTCTCCTGAACACACTCTAGAAACTCTTGTCACTCTCTGCCCTTTACACTATTACTATCCCAGTCTATATCTGGATAATTAAATCCCATCCTTATATCTGCTGTAACTCTTGCACCTCTCGGTTAGCTCCTTGCAAATCTGTTCCTCTACATCTTTCCCACTAGTTGTTGGCCTATCGAACACACCCAGAAATGTCATGGTATTTCTTTAGTTGTTTTACTCTAATCTGATGGATTCTCTCCTTGGTTCCTCTCCGACATCATCCCTTTCCAGCACTCTAATGTTCCCCTTAATCAATACTGATACCCATCCTCCTTTCCTTCCTTCCCTCTCTTTCCTGAACACCTTGTAGTCAGGAATATTGACTGCCCAGTCCTGCCCCTCTTCGAGCCAGGACTCTGTTATTGCCACAACCTCATATTTCCACATGGCTATCTGCGCCTGCAGCTCAACAACCTTATTTACCACTCTCCGTGCGTTCATATATACACACATTAAACTGAATTTACAGCTTATCACCTTCCCTCTTACACTGACACCATCTAATACGTTACTCTTTTCTACTCTGGTGCCATCAGTCCCTAGTAATTCTCTGTATATTTATGTTTTACTCTGTAATATTGCTCGGACCCCTGTTTTTCTTGATGTATATTCATGATCTTCAATTGGATATACAGGGAAGAATTTCAAAATTTGCAGATGACACAAAACCTGGAAGTATTGTGAACTGTGAGGAGGTTAGTGACAGACATCAGGAGGACAGAGACAGGCTGGTGGGATTGTTGGACAGGCGGAAGATGAAATTTAATGCTGAAAAGGGTGAAGTGACTCATTTTGGTAGAAAGAGCGAGGAGATGAAACATAAATTAAAGGGTACTATTATAAAGTGGGTGCAGGAGCAGAGGGAGCTGAGGGTAGATGTGCACAAATCACTGATAGTTGCCGGGAAGGTGAGAAAGTGGTTAATATAACATATGGGATCCTGGGAATTATAAACTGGGGCACAGTCAGTGCATCACACTCCCCTCAGTCAGTACATCACACTCCCCTCAGTCAAAGCATCACACTCCCCTCAGTCAGTGCATCACACTCCCCTCAGTCAGTACATCACACTCCCCTCAGTCAATGCATCACACTCCCCTCAGTCAGTGCATCACACTCCCCTCAGTCAGTTCATCAAACTCCTCTCAGTCAATGCATCACACTCCCCTCAGTCAGTGCATCACACTCCTCTCAGTCAGTGCATCACACTCCCCTCAGTCAGTGCATCACACTCCTCTCAGTCAGTGTATCACACTCCCCTCAGTCAGTTCATCACACTCCCCTCAGTCAGTGCATCACACTCCCCTCAGTCAGTGCATCACACTCCTCTCAGTCAGTGTATCACACTCCCCTCAGTCAGTTCATCACACTCCCCTCAGTCAGTTCATCACACTCCCCTCAGTCAGTACATCACACTCCTCTCAGTCAGTTCATCACACTCCTCTCAGTCAGTTCATCACACTCCCCTCAGTCACTGCGTCACACTCCCCTCAGTCAGTTCATCACACTCCCCTCAGTCACTGCATCACACTCCCCTCAGTCAGTGCATCACACTCCCCTCAGTCAGAGCATCACACTCCCCTCAGTCAGTGCATCACACTCCCCTCAGTCACTGCATTACACTCCCCTCAGTCAGAGCATCACACTCCCCTCAGTCACTGCATCACACTCCCCTCAGTCAGTGCATCACACTCCCCTCAGTCAGAGCATCACACTCCCCTCAGTCAGTGCATCACACTCCTCTCAGTCAGTGTATCACACTCCCCTCAGTCAGTTCATCACACTCCCCTCAGTCAGTGCATCACACTCCCCTCAGTCACTGCATTACACTCCCCTCAGTCAGAGCATCACACTCCCCTCAGTCACTGCATCACACTCCCCTCAGTCAGTGCATCACACTCCCCTCAGTCAGAGCATCACACTCCCCTCAGTCAGTGCATCACACTCCTCTCAGTCAGTGTATCACACTCCCCTCAGTCAGTGCATCACACTCCCCTCAGTCAGTGCATCACACTCCTCTCAGTCAGTGTATCACACTCCCCTCAGTCAGAGCATCACACTCCCCTCAGTCACTGCATCACACTCCCCTCAGTCACTGCATCACACTCCCCTCAGTCTGTGCATCACACTCCCCTCAGTCAGAGCATCACACTCCCCTCAGTCAGTGTATCACACTCCCCTCAGTCAGTGAATCCAACTCCCCTCAGTCAGTGCATCACACTCCCCTCAGTCAGTGCATCACACTCCCCTCAGTCAGAGCATCACACTCCCGTCAGTCAGTGCATTACACTCCCCTCAGTCAGAGCATCACACTCCCCTCAGTCAGAGCATCACACTCCCCTCAGTCAGTGCATTACACTCCCCTCAGTCAGTGTATCACACTCCCCTCAGTCAGTGCATCCAACTCCCCTCAGTCAGTGCATCACACTCCCCTCAGTCACTGCATCACACTCCCCTCAGTCAGTGCATCACACTCCCCTCAGTCAGAGCATCACACTCCCCTCAGTCAGTGCATTACACTCCCCTCAGTCAGAGCATCACACTCCCCTCAGTCAGTGCATCACACTCCCCTCAGTCAGTGCATCCAACTCCTCTCAGTCACTGCATCACACTCCCCTCAGTCAGTGCATCACACTCCCCTCAGTCAGTGCATCACACTCCCCTCAGTCACTGCATCACACTCCTCTCAGTCTGAGCATCACACTCCCCTCAGTCAGAGCATCACACTCCCCTCAGTCAGTGCATCACACTCCCCTCAGTCACTGCATCACATTCCCCTCAGTCACTGCATCACACTCCCCTCAGTCACTGCATCACACTCCCCTCAGTCTGTGCATCACACTCCCCTCAGTCACTGTATCCCACTCCCCTCAGTCACTGCATCACACTCCCCTCAGTCAGAGCATCACACTCCCCTCAGTCAGTGCATCACACTCCCCTCAGTCTGTGCATCACACTCCCCTCAGTCAGTGCATCACACTCCCCTCAGTTAGTGCATCACACTCCCCTCAGTCTGTGCATCACACTCCCCTCAGTCAGTGCATCACACTCCCCTCAGTCTGTGCATCACACTCCCCTCAGTCTGTGCATCACACTCCCCTCAGTCAGAGCATCACACTCCCCTCAGTCAGTGCATCACACTCCCCTAAGTCTGTGCATCACACTCCCCTTCGTCAGTGCATCACACTCCCCTCAGTCACTGCATCACACTCCCCTCAGTCACTGCATCACACTCCCCTCAGTCAGAGCATCACACTCCCCTCAGTCACTGCATCACACTCCCCTCAGTCAGTGCATCACACTCCCCTCAGTCAGAGCATCACACTCCCCTCAGTCAGTGCATTACACTCCCCTCAGTCAGTGCATCACACTCCCCTCAGTCTGTGCATCACACTCCCCTCAGTCAATGCATCACACTCCCCTCAGTCAGAGCATCACACTCCCCTCAGTCAGTTCATCACACTCCCCTCAGTCACTGCATCACACTCCCCTCAGTCACTGTATCACACTCCCTCTCAGTCACTGCATCACACTCCCCTCAGTCAGTGCATCACACTCCCCTCAGTCACTGCGTCACACTCCCCTCAGTCAGTGCATCACACTCCCCTCAGTCAGAGCATCACACTCCCCTCAGTCACTGCATCACACTCCCCTCAGTCAGTGCATCACACTCCCCTCAGTCTGTGCATCACACTCCCCTCAGTCAGAGCATCACACTCCCCTCAGTCAGTGTATCACACTCCCCTCAGTCAGTGCATCCAACTCCCCTCAGTCAGTGCATCACACTCCCCTCAGTCAGAGCATCACACTCCCCTCAGTCAGTGCATTACACTCCCCTCAGTCAGAGCATCACACTCCCCTCAGTCAGTGCATCACACTCCCCTCAGTCAGTGCATCCAACTCCTCTCAGTCACTGCATCACACTCCCCTCAGTCAGTGCATCACACTCCCCTCAGTCAGTGCATCACACTCCCCTCAGTCACTGCATCACACTCCTCTCAGTCTGAGCATCACACTCCCCTCAGTCAGAGCATCACACTCCCCTCAGTCAGTGCATCACACTCCCCTCAGTCACTGCATCACATTCCCCTCAGTCACTGCATCACACTCCCCTCAGTCACTGCATCACACTCCCCTCAGTCTGTGCATCACACTCCCCTCAGTCACTGTATCCCACTCCCCTCAGTCACTGCATCACACTCCCCTCAGTCAGAGCATCACACTCCCCTCAGTCAGTGCATCACACTCCCCTCAGTCTGTGCATCACACTCCCCTCAGTCAGTGCATCACACTCCCCTCAGTTAGTGCATCACACTCCCCTCAGTCTGTGCATCACACTCCCCTCAGTCAGTGCATCACACTCCCCTCAGTCTGTGCATCACACTCCCCTCAGTCTGTGCATCACACTCCCCTCAGTCAGAGCATCACACTCCCCTCAGTCAGTGCATCACACTCCCCTAAGTCTGTGCATCACACTCCCCTCAGTCAGTGCATCACACTCCCCTCAGTCACTGCATCACACTCCCCTCAGTCACTGCATCACACTCCCCTCAGTCAGAGCATCACACTCCCCTCAGTCACTGCATCACACTCCCCTCAGTCAGTGCATCACACTCCCCTCAGTCAGAGCATCACACTCCCCTCAGTCAGTGCATTACACTCCCCTCAGTCAGAGCATCACACTCCCCTCAGTCAGTGCATCACACTCCCCTCAGTCACTGCATCACACTCCACTCAGTCACTGCATCACACTCCCCTCAGTCAGAACATCACACTCCCCTCAGTCAGAGCATCACACTCCCCTCAGTCACTGCATCACACTCCCCTCAGTCAGTGCATCACACTCCCCTCAGTCAGAGCATCACACTCCCCTCAGTCAGTGCATTACACTCCCCTCAGTCAGTGCATCACACTCCCCTCAGTCTGTGCATCACACTCCCCTCAGTCAATGCATCACACTCCCCTCAGTCAGAGCATCACACTCCCCTCAGTCAGTTCATCACACTCCCCTCAGTCACTGCATCACACTCCCCTCAGTCACTGTATCACACTCCCCTCAGTCACTGCATCACACTCCCCTCAGTCAGTGCATCACACTCCCCTCAGTCACTGCGTCACACTCCCCTCAGTCAGTGCATCACACTCCCCTCAGTCAGAGCATCACACTCCCCTCAGTCACTGCATCACACTCCCCTCAGTCAGTGCATCACACTCCCCTCAGTCTGTGCATCACACTCCCCTCAGTCAGAGCATCACACTCCCCTCAGTCAGTGTATCACACTCCCCTCAGTCAGTGCATCCAACTCCCCTCAGTCAGTGCATCACACTCCCCTCAGTCAGTGCATCACACTCCCCTCAGTCAGAGCATCACACTCCCCTCAGTCAGTGCATTACACTCCCCTCAGTCAGAGCATCACACTCCCCTCAGTCAGAGCATCACACTCCCCTCAGTCAGTGCATTACACTCCCCTCAGTCAGTGTATCACACTCCCCTCAGTCAGTGCATCCAACTCCCCTCAGTCAGTGCATCACACTCCCCTCAGTCACTGCATCACACTCCCCTCAGTCAGTGCATCACACTCCCCTCAGTCAGAGCATCACACTCCCCTCAGTCAGTGCATTACACTCCCCTCAGTCAGAGCATCACACTCCCCTCAGTCAGTGCATCACACTCCCCTCAGTCAGTGCATCCAACTCCTCTCAGTCACTGCATCACACTCCCCTCAGTCAGTGCATCACACTCCCCTCAGTCAGTGCATCACACTCCCCTCAGTCACTGCATCACACTCCTCTCAGTCTGTGCATCACACTCCCCTCAGTCAGAGCATCACACTCCCCTCAGTCAGTGCATCACACTCCCCTCAGTCACTGCATCACACTCCCCTCAGTCACTGCATCACACTCCCCTCAGTCACTGCATCACACTCCCCTCAGTCTGTGCATCACACTCCCCTCAGTCACTGTATCCCACTCCCCTCAGTCACTGCATCACACTCCCCTCAGTCAGAGCATCACACTCCCCTCAGTCAGTGCATCACACTCCCCTCAGTCTGCGCATCACACTCCCCTCAGTCAGTGCATCACACTCCCCTCATTCAGTGCATCACACTCCCCTCAGTCTGTGCATCACACTCCCCTCAGTCAGTGCATCACACTCCCCTCAGTCTGTGCATCACACTCCCCTCAGTCTGTGCATCACACTCCCCTCAGTCAGAGCATCACACTCCCCTCAGTCAGTGCATCACACTCCCCTCAGTCTGCGCATCACACTCCCCTCAGTCAGTGCATCACACTCCCCTCAGTCACTGCATCACACTCCCCTCAGTCACTGCATCACACTCCCCTCAGTCAGAGCATCACACTCCCCTCAGTCACTGCATCACACTCCCCTCAGTCAGTGCATCACACTCCCCTCAGTCAGAGCATCACACTCCCCTCAGTCAGTGCATTACACTCCCCTCAGTCAGAGCATCACACTCCCCTCAGTCAGTGCATCACACTCCCCTCAGTCACTGCATCACACTCCCCTCAGTCACTGCATCACACTCCCCTCAGTCAGAGCATCACACTCCCCTCAGTCACTGCATCACACTCCCCTCAGTCAGTGCATCACACTCCCCTCAGTCAGAGCATCACACTCCCCTCAGTCACTGCATTACACTCCCCTCAGTCAGTGCATCACACTCCCCTCAGTCTGTGCATCACACTCCCCTCAGTCAATGCATCACACTCCCCTCAGTCAGAGCATCACACTCCCCTCAGTCAGTGCATCCAACTCCCCTCAGTCAGTGCATCACACTCCCCTCAGTCTGTGCATCACACTCCCCTCAGTCAGTGCATCCAACTCCCCTCAGTCAGTGCATCACACTCCCCTCAGTCAGTACATCACACTCCCCTCAGTCAGTGCATCACACTCCCCTCAGTCAGTGCATCACACTCCCCTCAGTCTCCGCATCACACTCCCCTCAGTCAGTTCATCACACTCCCCTCAGTCAGTTCATCACACTCCCCTCAGTCAGTACATCACACTCCCCTCAGTCACTGCGTCACACTCCCCTCAGTCAGTTCATCACACTCCCCTCAGTCAGTACATCACACTCCCCTCAGTCAGTGCATCACACTCCCCTCAGTCTGTGCATCACACTCCCCTCAGTCTGTGCATCACACTCCCCTCAGTCAATGCATCACACTCCCCTCAGTCAGAGCATCACACTCCCCTCAGTCAGTGCATCCAACTCCCCTCAGTCAGTGCATCACACTCCCCTCAGTCAGTGCATCCAACTCCCCTCAGTCAGTGCATCACACTCCCCTCAGTCAGTGCATCACACTCCCCTCAGTCAGTACATCACACTCCCCTCAGTCTGTGCATCACACTCCCCTCAGTCAGTGCATCACACTCCCCTCAGTCTCCGCATCACACTCCCCTCAGTCAGTTCATCACACTCCCCTCAGTCAGTGCATCACACTCCTCTCAGTCAGTGCATCACACTCCTCTCAGTGAGTGCATCACACTCCCCTCAGTCAGTTCATCACACTCCCCTCAGTCACTGCATCACACTCCCCTCAGTCAGTGCATCCAACTCCTCTCAGTCAGTGCATCACACTCCCCTCAGTCAGTGCATCACACTCCTCTCAGTCAGTGCATCACACTCCCCTCAGTCGCTGCATCACACTCCCCTCAGTCAGTGCATCACACTCCCCTCAGTCGCTGCATCACACTCCCCTCAGTCAATGCATCACACTCCCCTCAGTCAGAGCATCACACTCCCCTCAGTCAGTTCATCACACTCCCCTCAGTCACTGCATCACACTCCCCTCAGTCACTGTATCACACTCCCCTCAGTCACTGCATCACACTCCCCTCAGTCAGTGCATCACACTCCCCTCAGTCACTGCGTCACACTCCCCTCAGTCAGTGCATCACACTCCCCTCAGTCAGAGCATCACACTCCCCTCAGTCACTGCATCACACTCCCCTCAGTCAGTGCATCACACTCCCCTCAGTCTGTGCATCACACTCCCCTCAGTCAGAGCATCACACTCCCCTCAGTCAGTGTATCACACTCCCCTCAGTCAGTGCATCCAACTCCCCTCAGTCAGTGCATCACACTCCCCTCAGTCAGTGCATCACACTCCCCTCAGTCAGAGCATCACACTCCCCTCAGTCAGTGCATTACACTCCCCTCAGTCAGAGCATCACACTCCCCTCAGTCAGAG
Source organism: Heterodontus francisci (assembly GCF_036365525.1). Taxonomy (NCBI): domain Eukaryota; kingdom Metazoa; phylum Chordata; class Chondrichthyes; order Heterodontiformes; family Heterodontidae; genus Heterodontus; species Heterodontus francisci. Next base: position 1,080,317 of record NW_027141121.1, on the reverse strand, counting down.
CATCACACTCCCCTCAGTCAGTGCATTACACTCCCCTCAGTCAGTGTATCACACTCCCCTCAGTCAGTGCATCCAACTCCCCTCAGTCAGTGCATCACACTCCCCTCAGTCACTGCATCACACTCCCCTCAGTCAGTGCATCACACTCCCCTCAGTCAGAGCATCACACTCCCCTCAGTCAGTGCATTACACTCCCCTCAGTCAGAGCATCACACTCCCCTCAGTCAGTGCATCACACTCCCCTCAGTCAGTGCATCCAACTCCTCTCAGTCACTGCATCACACTCCCCTCAGTCAGTGCATCACACTCCCCTCAGTCAGTGCATCACACTCCCCTCAGTCACTGCATCACACTCCTCTCAGTCTGTGCATCACACTCCCCTCAGTCAGAGCATCACACTCCCCTCAGTCAGTGCATCACACTCCCCTCAGTCACTGCATCACACTCCCCTCAGTCACTGCATCACACTCCCCTCAGTCTGTGCATCACACTCCCCTCAGTCACTGTATCCCACTCCCCTCAGTCACTGCATCACACTCCCCTCAGTCAGAGCATCACACTCCCCTCAGTCAGTGCATCACACTCCCCTCAGTCTGTGCATCACACTCCCCTCAGTCAGTGCATCACACTCCCCTCAGTCAGTGCATCACACTCCCCTCAGTCTGTGCATCACACTCCCCTCAGTCAGTGCATCACACTCCCCTCGGTCTGTGCATCACACTCCCCTCAGTCTGTGCATCACACTCCCCTCAGTCAGAGCATCACACTCCCCTCAGTCAGTGTATCACACTCCCCTCAGTCTGTGCATCACACTCCCCTCAGTCACTGCATCACACTCCCCTCAGTCACTGCATCACACTCCCCTCAGTCAGAGCATCACACTCCCCTCAGTCACTGCATCACACTCCCCTCAGTCAGTGCATCACACTCCCCTCAGTCAGAGCATCACACTCCCCTCAGTCAGTGCATTACACTCCCCTCAGTCAGAGCATCACACTCCCCTCAGTCAGTGAATCACACTCCCCTCAGTCACTGCATCACACTCCCCTCAGTCACTGCATCACACTCCCCTCAGTCAGAGCATCACACTCCCCTCAGTCAGAGCATCACACTCCCCTCAGTCACTGCATCACACTCCCCTCAGTCAGTGCATCACACTCCCCTCAGTCAGAGCATCACACTCCCCTCAGTCAGTGCATTACACTCCCCTCAGTCAGTGCATCACACTCCCCTCAGTCTGTGCATCACACTCCCCTCAGTCAATGCATCACACTCCCCTCAGTCAGAGCATCACACTCCCCTCAGTCAGTGCATCCAACTCCCCTCAGTCAGTGCATCACACTCCCCTCAGTCTGTGCATCACACTCCCCTCAGTCAGTGCATCCAACTCCCCTCAGTCAGTGCATCACACTCCCCTCAGTCTGTGCATCACACTCCCCTCAGTCAGTACATCACACTCCCCTCAGTCAGTGCATCACACTCCCCTCAGTCAGTGCATCACACTCCCCTCAGTCTCCGCATCACACTCCCCTCAGTCAGTTCATCACACTCCCCTCAGTCAGTTCATCACACTCCCCTCAGTCAGTACATCACACTCCCCTCAGTCACTGCGTCACACTCCCCTCAGTCAGTTCATCACACTCCCCTCAGTCAGTACATCACACTCCCCTCAGTCAGTGCATCACACTCCCCTCAGTCTGTGCATCACACTCCCCTCAGTCTTTGCATCACACTCCCCTCAGTCAATGCATCACACTCCCCTCAGTCAGAGCATCACACTCCCCTCAGTCAGTGCATCCAACTCCCCTCAGTCAGTGCATCACACTCCCCTCAGTCAGTGCATCCAACTCCCCTCAGTCAGTGCATCACACTCCCCTCAGTCAGTGCATCACACTCCCCTCAGTCAGTACATCACACTCCCCTCAGTCAGTGCATCACACTCCCCTCAGTCAGTGCATCACACTCCCCTCAGTCTCCGCATCACACTCCCCTCAGTCAGTTCATCACACTCCCCTCAGTCAGTTCATCACACTCCCCTCAGTCAGTGCATCACACTCCTCTCAGTCAGTGCATCACACTCCTCTCAGTCGCTGCATCACACTCCCCTCAGTCAATGCATCACACTCCCCTCAGTCAGAGCATCACACTCCCCTCAGTCAGTTCATCACATTCCCCTCAGTCACTGCATCACACTCCCCTCAGTCACTGTATCACACTCCCCTCAGTCACTGCATCACACTCCCCTCAGTCAGTGCATCACACTCCCCTCAGTCACTGCGTCACACTCCCCTCAGTCAGTGCATCACACTCCCCTCAGTCAGAGCATCACACTCCCCTCAGTCAGTGCATCACACTCCCCTCTGTCACTGCATCACACTCCCCTCAGTCAGTGCATCACACTCCCCTCAGTCTGTGCATCACACTCCCCTCAGTCAGAGCATCACACTCCCCTCAGTCAGTGTATCACACTCCCCTCAGTCAGTGCATCCAACTCCCCTCAGTCAGTGCATCACACTCCCCTCAGTCAGTGCATCACACTCCCCTCAGTCAGAGCATCACACTCCCCTCAGTCAGTGCATTACACTCCCCTCAGTCAGAGCATCACACTCCCCTCAGTCAGAGCATCACACTCCCCTCAGTCAGTGCATTACACTCCCCTCAGTCAGTGTATCACACTCCCCTCAGTCAGTGCATCCAACTCCCCTCAGTCAGTGCATCACACTCCCCTCAGTCACTGCATCACACTCCCCTCAGTCAGTGCATCACACTCCCCTCAGTCAGAGCATCACACTCCCCTCAGTCAGTGCATTACACTCCCCTCAGTCAGAGCATCACACTCCCCTCAGTCAGTGCATCACACTCCCCTCAGTCAGTGCATCCAACTCCTCTCAGTCACTGCATCACACTCCCCTCAGTCAGTGCATCACACTCCCCTCAGTCAGTGCATCACACTCCCCTCAGTCACTGCATCACACTCCTCTCAGTCTGTGCATCACACTCCCCTCAGTCAGAGCATCACACTCCCCTCAGTCAGTGCATCACACTCCCCTCAGTCACTGCATCACACTCCCCTCAGTCACTGCATCACACTCCCCTCAGTCACTGCATCACACTCCCCTCAGTCTGTGCATCACACTCCCCTCAGTCACTGTATCCCACTCCCCTCAGTCACTGCATCACACTCCCCTCAGTCAGAGCATCACACTCCCCTCAGTCAGTGCATCACACTCCCCTCAGTCTGTGCATCACACTCCCCTCAGTCAGTGCATCACACTCCCCTCAGTCTGTGCATCACACTCCCCTCAGTCAGTGCATCACACTCCCCTCAGTCTGTGCATCACACTCCCCTCAGTCTGTGCATCACACTCCCCTCAGTCAGAGCATCACACTCCCCTCAGTCAGTGTATCACACTCCCCTCAGTCTGTGCATCACACTCCCCTCAGTCACTGCATCACACTCCCCTCAGTCACTGCATCACACTCCCCTCAGTCAGTGCATTACACTCCCCTCAGTCAGAGCATCACACTCCCCTCAGTCAGTGCATCACACTCCCCTCAGTCACTGCATCACACTCCCCTCAGTCACTGCATCACACTCCCCTCAGTCAGAGCATCACACTCCCCTCAGTCAGAGCATCACACTCCCCTCAGTCACTGCATCACACTCCCCTCAGTCAGTGCATCACACTCCCCTCAGTCAGAGCATCACACTCCCCTCAGTCAGTGCATTACACTCCCCTCAGTCAGTGCATCACACTCCCCTCAGTCTGTGCATCACACTCCCCTCAGTCAATGCATCACACTCCCCTCAGTCAGAGCATCACACTCCCCTCAGTCAGTGCATCCAACTCCCCTCAGTCAGTGCATCACACTCCCCTCAGTCTGTGCATCACACTCCCCTCAGTCAGTGCATCCAACTCCCCTCAGTCAGTGCATCACACTCCCCTCAGTCAGTGCATCACACTCCCCTCAGTCAGTACATCACACTCCCCTCAGTCAGTGCATCACACTCCCCTCAGTCAGTGCATCACACTCCCCTCAGTCTCCGCATCACACTCCCCTCAGTCAGTTCAGCACACTCCCCTCAGTCAGTTCATCACACTCCCCTCAGTCAGTACATCACACTCCCCTCAGTCACTGCGTCACACTCCCCTCAGTCAGTTCATCACACTCCCCTCAGTCAGTACATCACACTCCCCTCAGTCAGTGCATCACACTCCCCTCAGTCTGTGCATCACACTCCCCTCAGTCTGTGCATCACACTCCCCTCAGTCAATGCATCACACTCCCCTCAGTCAGAGCATCACACTCCCCTCAGTCAGTGCATCCAACTCCCCTCAGTCAGTGCATCACACTCCCCTCAGTCAGTGCATCCAACTCCCCTCAGTCAGTGCATCACACTCCCCTCAGTCAGTGCATCACACTCCCCTCAGTCAGTACATCACACTCCCCTCAGTCAGTGCATCACACTCCCCTCAGTCAGTGCATCACACTCCCCTCAGTCTCCGCATCACACTCCCCTCAGTCAGTTCATCACACTCCCCTCAGTCAGTTCATCACACTCCCCTCAGTCAGTGCATCACACTCCTCTCAGTCAGTGCATCACACTGCTCTCAGTCAGTGCATCACACTCCCCTCAGTCAGTTCATCACACTCCCCTCAGTCACTGCATCACACTCCCCTCAGTCAGTGCATCCAACTCCTCTCAGTCAGTGCATCACACTCCCCTCAGTCAGTGCATCACACTCCTCTCAGTCAGTGCATCACACTCCCCTCAGTCGCTGCATCACACTCCCCTCAGTCAGTGCATCACACTCCCCTCAGTCGCTGCATCACACTCCCCTCAGTCAATGCATCACACTCCCCTCAGTCAGTGCATCACACTCCTCTCAGTCAGTGCATCACACTCCCCTCAGTCACTGCATCACACTCCCCTCAGTCAGTGCATCCAACTCCTCTCAGTCAGTGCATCACACTCCTCTCAGTCAGTGCATCACACTCCTCTCAGTCAGTGCATCACACTCCCCTCAGTCACTGCATCACACTCCCCTCAGTCAGTGCATCCAACTCCTCTCAGTCAGTGCATCACACTCCCCTCAGTCAGTGCATCACACTCCTCTCAGTCAGTGCATCACACTCCCCTCAGTCGCTGCATCACACTCCCCTCAGTCAGTGCATCACAGTCCCCTTAGTCAGAGCATCACACTCCTCTCAGTCAGTGCATCACACTCCTCTCAGTCAGTGCATCACACTCCCCTCAGTCACTGCATCACACTCCCCTCAGTCAGTGCATCCAATTCCTCTCAGTCAGAGCATCACACTCCTCTCAGTCAGTGCATCACACTCCCCTCAGTCGCTGCATCACACTCCCCTCAGTCAATGCATCACACTCCCCTCAGTCAGAGCATCACACTCCTCTCAGTCAGTGCATCACACTCCCCTCAGTCAATGCATCACACTCCCCTCAGTCAGTTCATCACACTCCCCTCAGTCAGTTCATCACACTCCCCTCAGTCAGTACATCACACTCCCCTCAGTCAGTTGATCACACTCCCCTCAGTCAGTTCATCACACTCCCCTCAGTCAGTGCATCACACTCCCCTCAGTCAGTGCATCACACTCCCCTCAGTCAATGCATCACACTCCCCTCAGTCACTGCATCACACTCCCCTCAGTCAGTGCATCACACTCCCCTCAGTCACTGCATCACACTCCCCTCAGTCAGTGCATCACACTCCTCTCAGTCAGTGCATCACACTCCCCTCAGTCAGTGCATCCAACTCCTCTCAGTCAGTGCATCACACTCCCCTCAGTCAGTGCATCCAACTCCTCTCAGTCAGTGCATCACACTCCCCTCAGTCAGTGCATCCAACTCCTCTCAGTCAGTGCTTCACACTCCCCTCAGTCAGTGCATCACACTCCCATCAGTCAGTGCATCCAACTCCTCTCAGTCAGTGCATCACACTCCCCTCAGTCAGTGCATCCAACTCTTCTCAGTCAGTGCATCACACTCCCCTCAGTCAGTGCATCACACTCCCCTCAGTCAGTGCATCCAACTCCTCTCAGTCAGTGCATCACACTCCCCTCAGTCAGTGCATCACACTCCCCTCAGTCAGTACATCACACTCCCCTCAGTCAGTGCATCACACTCCCCTCAGTCAGTGCATCACACTCCCTCAGTCTCCGCATCACACTCCCCTCAGTCAGTTCATCACACTCCCCTCAGTCAGTTCATCACACTCCCCTCAGTCAGTGCATCACACTCCTCTCAGTCAGTGCATCACACTCCCCTCAGTCAGTTCATCACACTCCCCTCAGTCACTGCATCACACTCCCCTCAGTCAGTGCATCCAACTCCTCTCAGTCAGTGCATCACACTCCCCTCAGTCAGTGCATCACACTCCTCTCAGTCAGTGCATCACACTCCCCTCAGTCGCTGCATCACACTCCCCTCAGTCAGTTCATCACACTCCCCTCAGTCAATGCATCACACTCCCCTCAGTCAGTGCATCACACTCCTCTCAGTCAGTGCATCACACTCCCCTCAGTCACTGCATCACACTCCCCTCAGTCAGTGCATCCAAATCCTCTCAGTCAGTGCATCACACTCCCCTCAGTCAGTGCATCACACTCCCCTCAGTCAGTGCATCACACTCCCCTCAGTCGCTGCATCACACTCCCCTCAGTCAGTGCATCACAGTCCCCTTAGTCAGAGCATCACACTCCTCTCAGTCAGTGCATCACACTCCTCTCAGTCAGTGCATCACACTCCCCTCAGTCACTGCATCACACTCCCCTCAGTCAGTGCATCCAACTCCTCTCAGTCAGAGCATCACACTCCCCTCAGTCAGTGCATCACACTCCCCTCAGTCGCTGCATCACACTCCCCTCAGTCAATGCATCACACTCCCCTCAGTCAGAGCATTACACTCTTCTCAGTCAGTGCATCACACTCCCCTCAGTCACTGCATCACACTCCCCTCAGTCAATGCATCACACTCCCCTCAGTCAGTTCATCACACTCCCCTCAGTCAGTTCATCACACTCCCCTCAGTCAGTTCATCACACTCCCCTCAGTCAGTGCATCACACTCCCCTCAGTCACTGCATCACACTCCCCTCAGTCAGTGCATCACACTCCCCTCAGTCACTGCATCACACTCCCCTCAGTCAGTGCATCACACTCCTCTCAGTCAGTGCATCACACTCCCCTCAGTCAGTGCATCCAACTCCTCTCAGTCAGTGCATCACACTCCCCTCAGTCACTGCATCACACTCCCCTCAGTCAGTGCATCACACTCCTCTCAGTCAGTGCATCACACTCCCCTCAGTCAGTGCATCACACTCCCCTCAGTCAGTGCATCACACTCCCCTCAGTCACTGCATCACACTCCCCTCAGTCAGTGCATCACACTCCTCTCAGTCAGTGCATCACACTCCCCTCAGTCAGTGCATCCAACTCCTCTCAGTCAGTGCATCACACTCCCCTCAGTCAGTGCATCCAACTCCTCTCAGTCAGTGCATCACACTCCCCTCAGTCAGTGCATCACACTCCCCTCAGTCAGTGCATCCAACTCCTCTCAGTCAGTGCATCACACTCCCCTCAGTCAGTGCATCCAACTCCTCTCAGTCAGTGCATCACACTCCCCTCAGTCAGTGCATCCAACTCCTCTCAGTCAGTGCATCACACTCCCCTCAGTCAGTGCATCCAACTCCTCTCAGTCAGTGCATCACACTCCCCTCAGTCAGTGCATCACACTCCCCTCAGTCAGTGCATCCAACTCCTCTCAGTCAGTGCATCACACTCCCCTCAGTCAGTGCATCCAACTCCTCTCAGTCAGTGCATCACACTCCCCTCAGTCAATGCATCACACTCCCCTCAGTCAGTGCATCACACTCCTCTCAGTCAGTGCATCACACTCCCCTCAGTCACTGCATCACACTCCCCTCAGTCAGTGCATCCAACTCCTCTCAGTCAGTGCATCACACTCCCCTCAGTCACTGCATCACACTCCCCTCAGTCAATGCATCACACTCCCCTCAGTCAGTTCATCACACTCCCCTCAGTCAGTTCATCACACTCCCCTCAGTCAGTACATCACACTCCCCTCAGTCAGTTCATCACACTCCCCTCAGTCAGTGCATCACACTCCCCTCAGTCACTGCATCACACTCCCCTCAGTCAGTGCATCACACTCCCCTCAGTCACTGCATCACACTCCCCTCAGTCAGTGCATCACACTCCTCTCAGTCAGTGCATCACACTCCCCTCAGTCAGTGCATCCAACTCCTCTCAGTCAGTGCATCACACTCCCCTCAGTCAGTGCATCACACTCCTCTCAGTCAGTGCATCACACTCCCCTCAGTCAGTGCATCACACTCCCCTCAGTCACTGCATCACACTCCCCTCAGTCAGTGCATCACACTCCCCTCAGTCACTGCATCACACTCCCCTCAGTCAGTGCATCACACTCCTCTCAGTCAGTGCATCACACTCCCCTCAGTCAGTGCATCCAACTCCTCTCAGTCAGTGCATCACACTCCCCTCAGTCAGTGCATCCTACTCCTCTCAGTCAGTGCATCACACTCCCCTCAGTCAGTGCATCACACTCCCCTCAGTCAGTGCATCCAACTCCTCTCAGTCAGTGCATCACACTCCCCTCAGTCAGTGCATCCAACTCCTCTCAGTCAGTGCATCACACTCCCCTCAGTCAGTGCATCACACTCCCCTCAGTCAGTGCATCCAACTCCTCTCAGTCAGTGCATCACACTCCCCTCAGTCAGTGCATCCAACTCCTCTCAGTCAGTGCATCACACTCACCTCAGTCAGTGCATCCAACTCCTCTCAGTCAGTGCATCACACTCCCCTCAGTCAGTGCATCCAACTCCTCTCAGTCAGTGCATCACACTCCCCTCAGTCAGTGCATCACACTCCCCTCAGTCAGTGCATCCAACTCCTCTCAGTCAGTGCATCACACTCCCCTCAGTCAGTGCATCCAACTCCTCTCAGTCAGTGCATCACACTCCCCTCAGTCAATGCATCACACTCCCCTCAGTCAGTGCATCACACTCCTCTCAGTCAGTGCATCACACTCCCCTCAGTCACTGCATCACACTCCCCTCAGTCAGTGCATCCAACTCCTCTCAGTCAGTGCATCACACTCCCCTCAGTCAGTGCATCACACTCCTCTCAGTCAGTGCATCACACTCCCCTCAGTCGCTGCATCACACTCCCCTCAGTCAGTGCATCACACTCCCCTTAGTCAGAGCATCACACTCCTCTCAGTCAGTGCATCACACTCCTCTCAGTCAGTGCATCACACTCCCCTCAGTCACTGCATCACACTCCCCTCAGTCAGTGCATCCAACTCCTCTCAGTCAGTGTATCACACTCCCCTCAGTCAGTTCATCACACTCCCCTCAGTCAGTTCATCACACTCCCCTCAGTCAGTACATCACACTCCCCTCAGTCAGTTCATCACACTCCTCTCAGTCAGTGCATCACACTCCCCTCAGTCGCTGCATCACACTCCCCTCAGTCAATGCATCACACTCCCCTCAGTCAGAGCATCACACTCCTCTCAGTCAGTGCATCACACTCCCCTCAGTCACTGCATCACACTCCCCTCAGTCAATGCATCACACTCCCCTCAGTCAGTTCATCACACTCCCCTCAGTCAGTTCATCACACTCCCCTCAGTCAGTACATCACACTCCCCTCAGTCAGTTCATCACACTCCCCTCAGTCAGTTCATCACACTCCCCTCAGTCAGTGCATCACACTCCTCTCAGTCAGTGCATCACACTCCCCTCAGTCAGTGCATCACACTCCCCTCAGTCAATGCATCACACTCCCCTCAGTCACTGCATCACACTCCCCTCAGTCAGTGCATCACACTCCCCTCAGGCACTGCATCACACTCCCCTCAGTCAGTGCATCACACTCCTCTCAGTCAGTGCATCACACTCCCCTCAGTCAGTGCATCCAACTCCTCTCAGTCAGTGCATCACACTCCCCTCAGTCAGTGCATCCAACTCCTCTCAGTCAGTGCATCACACTCCCCTCAGTCAGTGCATCACACTCCCCTCAGTCAGTGCATCACACTCCCCTCAGTCAGTGCATCCAACTCCTCTCAGTCAGTGCATCACACTCCCCTCAGTCAGTGCATCACACTCCCCTCAGTCAGTGCATCCAACTCCTCTCAGTCAGTGCATCACACTCCCCTCAGTCAGTGCATCCAACTCCTCTCAGTCAGTGCATCACACTCCCCTCAGTCAGTGCATCCAACTCCTCTCAGTCAGTGCATCACACTCCCCTCAGTCAGAGCATCACACTCCCCTCAGTCAGTGCATCCAACTCCTCTCAGTCAGTGCATCACACTCCCCTCAGTCAGTGCATCACACTCCCCTCAGTCAGTGCATCCAACTCCTCTCAGTCAGTGCATCACACTCCCCTCAGTCAGTGCATCCAACTCCTCTCAGTCAGTGCATCACACTCCCCTCAGTCACTGCATCACACTCCCCTCAGTCAGTGCATCCAACTCCTCTCAGTCAGTGCATCACACTCCCCTCAGTCAGTGCATCACACTCCCCTCAGTCAGTGCATCCAACTCCTCTCAGTCAGTGCATCACACTCCCCTCAGTCAGTGCATCCAACTCCTCTCAGTCAGTACATCACACTCCCCTCAGTCAGTGCATCACACTCCCCTCAGTCATTGCATCACACTCCCCTCAGTCAGTTCATCACACTCCCCTCAGTCAGTGCATCACACTCCCCTCAGTCAGTGCATCACACTCCCCTCAGTCAGAGCATCACACTCCCCTCAGTCAGTACATCACACTCCCCTCAGTCAGTTCATCACACTCCCCTCAGTCAGTTCATCACACTCCCCTCAGTCAGTGCATCACACTCCCCTCAGTCACTGCATCACACTCCCCTCAGTCAGTGCATCACACTCCTCTCAGTCAGTGCATCACACTCCTCTCAGTCAGTGCATCACACTCCCCTCAGTCACTGCATCACACTCCCCTCAGTCAGTGCATCACACTCCCCTCAGTCACTGCATCACACTCCCCTCAGTCAGTGCATCACACTCCTCTCAGTCAGTGCATCACACTCACCTCAGTCAGTGCATCCAACTCCTCTCAGTCAGTGCATCACACTCCCCTCAGTCAGTGCATCCAACTCCTCTCAGTCAGTGCATCACACTCCCCTCAGTCAGTGCATCACACTCCCCTCAGTCAGTGCATCCAACTCCTCTCAGTCAGTGCATCACACTCCCCTCAGTCAGTGCATCCAACTCCTCTCAGTCAGTGCATCACACTCCCCTCAGTCAGTGCATCACACTCCCCTCAGTCAGTGCATCCAACTCCTCTCAGTCAGTGCATCACACTCCCCTCAGTCAGTGCATCCAACTCCTCTCAGTCAGTGCATCACACTCACCTCAGTCAGTGCATCCAACTCCTCTCAGTCAGTGCATCACACTCCCCTCAGTCAGTGCATCCAACTCCTCTCAGTCAGTGCATCACACTCCCCTCAGTCAGTGCATCACACTCCCCTCAGTCAGTGCATCCAACTCCTCTCAGTCAGTGCATCACACTCCCCTCAGTCAGTGCATCCAACTCCTCTCAGTCAGTGCATCACACTCCCCTCAGTCAATGCATCACACTCCCCTCAGTCAGTGCATCACACTCCTCTCAGTCAGTGCATCACACTCCCCTCAGTCACTGCATCACACTCCACTCAGTCAGTGCATCCAACTCCTCTCAGTCAGTGCATCACACTCCCCTCAGTCAGTGCATCACACTCCTCTCAGTCAGTGCATCACACTCCCCTCAGTCGCTGCATCACACTCCCCTCAGTCAGTGCATCACACTCCCCTTAGTCAGAGCATCACACTCCTCTCAGTCAGTGCATCACACTCCTCTCAGTCAGTGCATCACACTCCCCTCAGTCACTGCATCACACTCCCCTCAGTCACTGCATCACACTCCCCTCAGTCAGAGCATCACACTCCCCTCAGTCAGTGCATCACACTCCCCTCAGTCAGTTCATCACACTCCCCTCAGTCAGTTCATCACACTCCCCTCAGTCAGTACATCACACTCCCCTCAGTCAGTTCATCACACTCCTCTCAGTCAGTGCATCACACTCCCCTCAGTCGCTGCATCACACTCCCCTCAGTCAATGCATCACACTCCCCTCAGTCAGAGCATCACACTCCTCTCAGTCAGTGCATCACACTCCCCTCAGTCACTGCATCACACTCCCCTCAGTCAATGCATCACACTCCCCTCAGTCAGTTCATCACACTCCCCTCAGTCAGTTCATCACACTCCCCTCAGTCAGTACATCACACTCCCCTCAGTCAGTTCATCACACTCCCCTCAGTCAGTGCATCACACTCCCCTCAGTCAGTGCATCACACTCCTCTCAGTCAGTGCATCACACTCCCCTCAGTCAGTGCATCACACTCCCCTCAGTCAATGCATCACACTCCCCTCAGTCACTGCATCACACTCCCCTCAGTCAGTGCATCACACTCCCCTCAGGCACTGCATCACACTCCCCTCAGTCAGTGCATCACACTCCTCTCAGTCAGTGCATCACACTCCCCTCAGTCAGTGCATCCAACTCCTCTCAGTCAGTGCATCACACTCCCCTCAGTCAGTGCATCCAACTCCTCTCAGTCAGTGCATCACACTCCCCTCAGTCAGTGCATCACACTCCCCTCAGTCAGTGCATCCAACTCCTCTCAGTCAGTGCATCACACTCCCCTCAGTCAGTGCATCCAACTCCTCTCAGTCAGTGCATCACACTCCCCTCAGTCAGTGCATCCAACTCCTCTCAGTCAGTGCATCACACTCCCCTCAGTCAGAGCATCACACTCCCCTCAGTCAGTGCATCCAACTCCTCTCAGTCAGTGCATCACACTCCCCTCAGTCAGTGCATCACACTCCCCTCAGTCAGTGCTTCCAACTCCTCTCAGTCAGTGCATCACACTCCCCTCAGTCAGTGCATCCAACTCCTCTCAGTCAGTGCATCACACTCCCCTCAGTCAGTGCATCACACTCCCCTCAGTCAGTGCATCCAACTCCTCTCAGTCAGTGCATCACACTCCCCTCAGTCAGTGCATCACACTCCCCTCAGTCAGTGCATCCAACTCCTCTCAGTCAGTGCATCACACTCCCCTCAGTCAGTGCATCACACTCCCCTCAGTCATTGCATCACACTCCCCTCAGTCAGTTCATCACTCTCCCCTCAGTCAGTGCATCACACTCCCCTCAGTCAGTGCATCACACTCCCCTCAGTCAGAGCATCACACTCCCCTCAGTCAGTACATCACACTCCCCTCAGTCAGTTCATCACACTCCCCTCAGTCAGTTCATCACACTCCCCTCAGTCAGTGCATCACACTCCCCTCAGTCAGTTCATCCAACTCCTCTCAGTCAGTTCATCACACTCCCCTCAGTCTGTGCATCACACTCCCCTCAGTCAGTGCATCACACTCCTCTCAGTCAGTTCATCACACTCCCCTCAGTCAGTGCATCACACTCCCCTCAGTCAGTGCATCCAACTCCTCTCAGTCAGTGCATCACACTCCCCTCAGTCAGTGCATCACACTCCCCTCAGTCAGTACATCACACTCCCCTCAGTCACTGCATCACACTCCCCTCAGTCAGTGCATCCAACTCCTCTCAGTCAGTGCATCACACTCCTCTCAGTCAGTGCATCACACTCCCCTCAGTCGCTGCATCACACTCCCCTCAGTCAATGCATCACACTCCCCTCAGTCAGAGCATCACACTCCTCTCAGTCAGTGCATCACACTCCCCTCAGTCACTGCATCACACTCCCCTCAGTCAATGCATCACACTCCTCTCAGTCAGTGCATCACACTCCCCTCAGTCAGTGCATCCAACTCCTCTCAGTCAGTGCATCACACTCCCCTCAGTCAGTGCATCCAACTCCTCTCAGTCAGTGCATCACACTCCCCTCAGTCAGAGCATCACACTCCCCTCAGTCAGTGCATCCAACTCCTCTCAGTCAGTGCATCACACTCCCCTCAGTCAGTGCATCACACTCCCCTCAGTCAGTGCATCCAACTCCTCTCAGTCAGTGCATCACACTCCCCTCAGTCAGTGCATCCAACTCCTCTCAGTCAGTGCATCACACTCCCCTCAGTCAGTGCATCACACTCCCTTCAGTCAGTGCATCCAACTCCTCTCAGTCAGTGCATCACACTCCCCTCAGTCAGTGCATCACACTCCCCTCAGTCAGTGCATCCAACTCCTCTCAGTCAGTGCATCACACTCCCCTCAGTCAGTGCATCACACTCCCCTCAGTCATTGCATCACACTCCCCTCAGTCAGTTCATCACACTCCCCTCAGTCAGTGCATCACACTCCCCTCAGTCAGTGCATCACACTCCCCTCAGTCAGAGCATCACACTCCCCTCAGTCAGTACATCACACTCCCCTCAGTCAGTTCATCACACTCCCCTCAGTCAGTTCATCACACTCCCCTCAGTCAGTGCATCACACTCCCCTCAGTCAGTTCATCCAACTCCTCTCAGTCAGTTCATCACACTCCCCTCAGTCTGTGCATCACACTCCCCTCAGTCAGTGCATCACACTCCTCTCAGTCAGTTCATCACACTCCCCTCAGTCAGTGCATCACACTCCCCTCAGTCAATGCATCCAACTCCTCTCAGTCAGTGCATCACACTCCCCTCAGTCAGTGCATCACACTCCCCTCAGTCAGTACATCACACTCCCCTCAGTCACTGCATCACACTCCCCTCAGTCAGTGCATCCAACTCCTCTCAGTCAGTGCATCACACTCCTCTCAGTCAGTGCATCACACTCCCCTCAGTCGCTGCATCACACTCCCCTCAGTCAATGCATCACACTCCCCTCAGTCAGAGCATCACACTCCTCTCAGTCAGTGCATCACACTCCCCTCAGTCACTGCATCACACTCCCCTCAGTCAATGCATCACACTCCCCTCAGTCAGTTCATCACACTCCCCTCAGTCAGTACATCACACTCCCCTCAGTCAGTTCATCACACTCCCCTCAGTCAGTTCATCACACTCCCCTCAGTCAGTGCATCACACTCCTCTCAGTCAGTGCATCACACTCCCCTCAGTCTGTGCATCACACTCCCCTCAGTCAATGCATCACACTCCCCTCAGTCACTGCATCACACTCCCCTCAGTCAGTGCATCACACTCCCCTCAGTCACTGCATCACACTCCCCTCAGTCAGTGCATCACACTCCTCTCAGTCAGTGCATCACACTCCCCTCAGTCAGTGCATCCAACTCCTCTCAGTCAGTGCATCACACTCCCCTCAGTCAGTGCATCCAACTCCTCTCAGTCAGTGCATCACACTCCCCTCAGTCAGTGCATCCAACTCCTCTCAGTCAGTGCATCACACTCCCCTCAGTCAGTGCATCACACTCCCCTCAGTCAGTGCATCCAACTCCCCTCAGTCACTGCATCACACTCCCCTCAGTCACTGCATCACACTCCCCTCAGTCGCTGTATCACACTCCCCTCAGTCGCTGTATCACACTCCCCTCAGTCGCTGTATCACACTCCCCTCAGTCACTGCATCACACTCCCCTCAGTCACTGCATCACACTCCCCTCAGTCGCTGTATCACACTCCCCTCAGTCACTGCATCACACTCCCCTCAGTCTCTGTATCACACTCCCCTCAGTCTCTGTATCACACTCCCCTCAGTCACTGTATCACACTCCCCTCAGTCGCTGTATCACACTCCCCTCAGTCGCTGTATCACACTCCCCTCAGTCGCTGTATCACACTCCCCTCAGTCGCTGTATCACACTCCCCTCAGTCGCTCTATCCCACTCCCCTCAGTCGCTCTATCCCACTCCCCTCAGTCGCTCTATCACACTCCCCTCAGTCGCTCTATCACACTCCCCTCAGTCGCTCTATCACACTCCCCTCAGTCGCTCTATCACACTCCCCTCCGTCGCTCTATCACACTCCCCTCCGTCGCTCTATCACACTCCCCTCCGTCGCGCTATCACACTCCCCTCCGTCGCGCTATCACACTCCCCTCAGTCACTCTATCCCACTCCCCTCAGTCACTCTATCCCACTCCCCTCAGTCACTCTATCCCACTCCCCTCAGTCACTCTATCCCACTCCCCTCAGTCTCTGTATCCCACTCCCCTCAGTCGCTGTATCCCACTCCCCTCAGTCGCTGTATCCCACTCCCCTCAGTCGCTGTACCCCACTCCCCTCAGTCGCTGTACCCCACTCCCCTCAGTCGCTGTATCCCACTCCCCTCAGTCGCTGTATCCCACTCCCCTCAGTCGCTGTATCCCACTCCCCTCAGTCGCTGTATCACATTCCCCTCAGTCACTGTATCACATTCCCCTCAGTCACTGTATCCCACTCCCCTCAGTCACTCGATCCCACTCCCCTCAGTCACTGTATCCCACTCCCCTCAGTCACTACATCCCACTCCCCTCAGTCACTACATCCCACTCCCCTCAGTCACTACATCCCACTCCCCTCAGTCACGACATCCCACTCCCCTCAGTCACGACATCCCACTCCCCTCAGTCACGACATCCCACTCCCCTCAGTCACTACATCCCACTCCCCTCAGTCACTACCTCCCACTCCCCTCAGTCACTACATCCCACTCCCCTCAGTCACTACCTCCCACTCCCTTAATAAGAGACTGGATGATCTCTCGGAATGATCTTTTATGGTATCACATTGTGTCGAGTATCTGTTTATAATGGACCCCACAAGGGTGACACCTGATGTTCCAGACACCACTGGGGTAGACGATGATCCGCCGGTGGATTCTCGAGTTGATTCTTCCTCGGGTTCCTCAGTTACAGCTGTCTCTGGATCTGTTTTTAAGAAAGAGGGCAGAGTGGAGAAAACCCGAAGAGATTGTACGTTTTGTACTGGAGTCCAGACAGTGTCAGACTCTCATCTTTATCAAACCCTCGAGCATCCAATCCTACTCCCCGTGACACAGAACATCCCAGAATCACCCTCCTGGGTCATAGAGAAACAGCAATGTACCTGTACAATATGCAGCACAATAGTGTAATGGTTTCAATTCATAAACAAAGTAACTGTTGCAGTTTTTGATCTTTATCTCATGGACCCAGTGACAGGGTTTTCCATCCCAGTGTAAACAAACTGTCCTGGTTACTTCCCCCTGTCCCACGCTGGGATGGGAACCTGAAATGAGAGTTTATAAATATTGAAGACTGTAACCCATGTGAACAGTGCTGGACCGTGAATGTAAATCTGATATTATAAAGGCTGAAATTACCCTGTAACCAGCCTGTGGCACGTGTGGAGCAGTGATAATCTCGGATATCAGTCTCCGGAATCTTCCATCCACCAGAACTGAAACAACAATCACAGATTCAGCAACCATTGCAACCTGAATTGCAACCTTCCTTTTCCCTCAATCTAGTTTTCCTCTGTCCCTCACACCCCCTCACTGTGTTGACAGGGCCCTCGACCCTGCCCGTTTCATTTCCCCAACTTCTGCTCTCAACCTCTCCCCTCCCTCTCAGAACCTCCATTCAGATCCCCCTTGTCCTATTTTACATCTATTGCCATTCAATCAGAAAGGGCTAAGAAATAATCTTTTTAAAGTGTCTTCTAGGGAAGAGTGATCATAATATGTAGGAATTTTACATTATGCTTGAAAGTAATGCTGGTCAATCTGAAATCAGGGTATTAAATTTAAACAAAGGAAACTACAAAGGTTTCCGGGGCAAACTGGCTGTGACAGATTGTGAAACTACGTTAAAAGGCATGATGGTGGACAGGCAATGGATAGCATTTGAAGAATTAATAGTTCATTTACAATAATTTTACAGCCGTTTGAGGCTCGCAAAACCCAGCAGGAAACTGATCCGTCATGGCTAACAAGAGATGTTAAAGATTATTTTAATCACAGAATTGTGACAGATCAGAAGGAGCCCATTCGGCCCATCACGTCCACACCGACTCTCCGAAAGAGCAATAACCTCATTTCCATTGCCCCGCTTTCTGCCCGTAAAACTGAACATTCTTCCTTTTCATATAACTGTCTTATTCCATTTTGAATGCTTCAATTGAACCTGCCTCCAACACGTTCTCAGGCAGCGCATTCCAGACCTGAGCCACTCGCTGCATGAAAAAGGTTTTCCTCATGTCACTTTTGCTTCTCTTACCAAATAATTTAAATCTGTGCCCTCTCATTCCTGATCCTTTCATGAGTGGGAATAGTTTCTCTCAATCTATCCATCCAGACCCCTCATGATTTCGAACAGCTCGATCAAATCACCTCTCAGCCTTCTCTAACATTCCTAACATCTCCAATCTACCTCCAGAACTAAAATTCCTCAACCCTGGAACCTTTCTCGTGAATATTTTCCGTATTGTCTCCAAAGTCCTCACATCTTTCCTCAAGTGGGGCACCCAGAATTGGACGTAACACTCCACAGCTGAGGCCGAACTAATGTCTTCTTTCGGTTCAAGTGCAACTTGATCAAAGGAAGAGGCGTATAAAGTTGCCCAAAAGAAGGAACAAGACTGAGGGTTATGAGCATTTTAGAATTCAGCAAAGGAGGACCAAGAAACTGATAAAGAAAGGGAAAATCGAATATGAATGTAAACTAGTGAGAAACATAAAAACAGTCTGTAAAAGCTTCTATAGGTATGTAAAAAGGAAAAGATTAGCAAAGACAAATGTGGGTCCATTACAGGCAGAGACAGGAGAATTTGTAGTGGGGAATAAGGAAATGGCAAAGATACGAAAAAAAAACTGTCTGTCTTCAGGGAAGAAGATACAAAAAACCTCACAGCAATACTAGAGAGCCAAGGGACTAGCGAGAATGAGGAACTGGAAGAAATTAGTATTATTAAAAAGTAGTGCTGGAGAAATTAATGGGACTGAAAGTTGGTAAATTGCCTGGACCTGATGATCTACATCCAGAGTGTTGAAAGAGGTGGCTGTCGAGATTGTAGATGCATTGGTGATCATCTTCCCAAATTCTATAGATTCTGGAATGCTTCCTGCAGATTGGAAGGTAGAAAATAGGGGCGGCACAGTGGCGCAGTGGTTAGCACCGTAGTCTCACAGCTCCAGCGACCCGGGTTCAATTCTGGGTACTGCCAGTGTGGAGTTTGCAAGTTCTCCCTGTGTCTGCGTGGGTTTCCTCCGGGTGCTCCGGTTTCAACCCACATGCCAAAGACTTGCTGGTTGATCGGTTAATTGGCCATTATAAATTGCCCCTAGTATAGGTAGGTGGTAGGGAAATACAAGGACAGGTGGGGATGCGGTAGGAATATGGAATTAGTGGAGCATTAGTACAAATGGGTGGTTGATGGTTGGCACAGACTCGGTGGGCCGAAGGGCCTGTTTCAGTGCTGTATCTCTAAACTAAACTAAACTGCAATCACACTATTTAAGGAAGGAGGGAGAAAGAAAGCTGGGAACGTCAGACCTGTTAGCATCAGTACTAGAGAAAATGCTGGAATCTATTATAAAGGATGTGATAAGTGGGCACTTAGAAAATAAGGGTAGGTTTGAGAAGAGACAACATGGACTGAGGAAAGGGAAATCATGTTTGACAAACTGATTCGAGATTTTTGAGGATACAACTAGCAGAATAGACATTCCCCACTATCCCGTGTATGTCCCTCTACTGTCTGTCCCTGTTCTATATTCCTCTCTATCCTGTGTATCTCCCTTTACTCTTTGTCCTTGTTCTATATTCCTGTCTATCCTGTGTATCTCCCTTTACGCTCTGTCCTCGTTCAATATTCCACTCTATTCCGGGTATCTCCCTTTACTCTCTGTCCCTGTTCTATATTCCCATCTAACCCATAAATCTCCCTTTATTCTCCCGATATCTCTCTGTAGATTCCAGTTTGTCCCCTTTCCCTGTATCCACTCCCTGTCCCGTTGCTCGGACAGATGCTCCCAGTCTCCCTGTTGTTCCTGTTCCTGCACTTTGTTCCATTTTGTACATTTATTCCTCCCTCACTGTGTAGCTGGCCTGAAATTTTCCCTTTGCGTTACCTTTTAAATCTGTACCATCCATAGTGAAGATGGTCATCACAGTTCACCTGATTGGACCGCCGATCCTGTATACATTCTTTGTTTCTCCAGGGCTGGTCCAGGACTGTGTGATTTACACACGGGTCAGTGAGGGCGGAGTCTGTGACTGAGTGACAGAAAGATGTTTAATGTTAAAATTAAGTACAGTTAATGTTACACTGCAGTGTGTACCTTCCCCACATAACAATAACCTCAGTTTCAGTGAATTTCACTTTGTGTTTCAGATCCTTTATTCACTGTGTCCCTTCCAATAAGGAGGGGAGCGAGGAAACTGTAACATTTCTGTGGGTGACACGGAACATCCCAGAATCACCCATCTGCACCATATACAAACAGCAATCTACCTGTACAATAAGTAGCGTTACAGACAGGTGGAGGCTTCAACTCATAAACAAAATAACTGCTGCAGTTTTTGATCTTTATTTCCTGGGTCTTGTGACAGCGATTTCCTCTCCAGTTAAAACAAACTGTCCTCGTTACTTCCCCCTGTCCCACGCTGGGATGGGAACCTGAAATGAGAGTTTATAAATATTGAAGACTGTAACCCATGTGAACAGTGCTGGACAGTGAATGTAAATCTGATATTATAAAGGCTGAAATTACCCTGTAACCAGCCCGTTACATTTGTGGAGCAGTGATACGGTGGGACAGCAGTCTCCGGAATCTTCTGTCCACCAGAACTGAAACAACAATTTCAAAGTCAGTCCCTGAACTTATGGCAAATATGAACTGTTAGAGAAACTGTTAGCGCCAGAGATTACCAGAACGAGGGGAAATCCCCTACTCACCCTGTCCCCGTTCTACATTGCCTCTATCCTGACTATCTCCCTTTACTCTCTGTACCTATTTGAGACTCCCTCAATCCTGGGTCTCCCCCTTTTGTCTCACGTTCTACATTCCCCTCTTCCCCGGTTATCACCCTTTATTCTCCCTATACCTCCCTGCAGATGCCTGTTATTACCCCTTTCCCTGCATCCATTCTCTGTCCCATTGCCCTGATTGATAATCCCAGTCTCCCAAAACGTCCTCTTCCAACTGTTGTGACCCAGGTGGGAGAAGTGCACTGTTAATTCAGTCCCATTTCTCCACAGGTCACAACTTATATTTAAACTTTCCCACTTATGAAACAACCAAACAGATACTCTTTTTGTCCCCAGGATAAAACACAGCTTCCAGTTTTGTTTAATAAAGAACTAAATGATCCATTTATCATTGACCAATAATGAACCATATACGCAAATTGAAATATTAGAGGTCCTTATTTTTTTCCTCGCCTTCACACATACACTCACATACACAACTGGTTAACCGGTGGGGAAAAGGTTTTTGTTTATAGCTGTTGCAAAGAAATAGAAAGAATTAAGTAACTGCATTTCGGCTTAAACGTAGGTGGGGAAAGAAGTGCTCTGTTTGTGGTGAGGTCTCCCAAAGGCGAATAGCTGGCTGCCATCCTCCTCGAACAGTACTTTCCAGGCGTTGTTGATGAACAGTCTGGGTAGGCTTTCAAAGATATTCAGCCGAGAAGGCCTCACGCTGGTCTTACATCAGCTGTACATCAGCAAAGGTTACAATTCAAACACATTCGAAGCAAAGTTCCTTCAAAGATGCAAGGTTTCTGCAAACATTCAGGATTTCTTCAAATGCAGGAGACAACAGTAAAACATGATATAGGATTTACTTTTCAAGAGAGAAAGGTGGGCTGGCTCGATTTTCTGCTCCCCTGGCAGGACAATAATAGACACCAACAGCCCTTGGCAAAACACCCACTGCCTTTTTAACACTTAAAAATGAAACAAAATACATTCCCAGAGGCAAGTCCAATGAAAGCCATAAATCCTGACTTGTCAAATACCTCTTCAGGAAAAGCCCCTGCTGTGTTTACTTGAAATCATGTGCCTTCCAGTATAAACTTGTTTACTGCTCAACCTTCTGTTGGCTTTAAGAAAACACCCGAGTTCATCAATCTCCAGATGAGGCCAGGACCAGAATTCATGGAAGCCTTGTAAGCTTTTAAAATATAGATTCTCAAGTTTTAACAAACAATGGAAACCCAAGTAATACTGCACTCACACTTTGTTCTATTTTGTACATCCACTCCTCCCTCATTTATTCGGTTGTCTGAAATTGCCCCTTTACATTACCTGTTAAATCTGTACCATCCTTGAACAAGATTCCTATCACACTTAACCTGACCGGAGCATTCAGTCTCATTACAATCGATGCTCCTCCAGGGCTGGTCCAGGACTGTGTGATTCACACACGGGCCAGTGAGTGCCGAGTCTGTGACTGTGTGACACAAAGATGTTTAGTGTTAATATAAAGGACAGCTAATGTTACAAAGTGGCCTGTACCCTCCCGCAACAACAATAACCACAGTTCACTCCACGCCCTGGGAGAAAATCCCCGGATTAAAGCTGGAAAATTCCTCCTTCTGTGAACCAGATTTCCATCAGTCACCCAGCTCAGCTTCTCCCTCTACCTCACTGCTCAAAGAGAGTCCTCCCTATTCTAGATTAACCATGAGCTCTCAGGAAACACAAAGAAGTAAATATCTCAGCTTCACTTTGTTCCAACAGGAAAGCTGCAAATGTTAAGTGCGAGATTTCAGGGGGAATCTCAGTCCCCAGGTGAACACTGAGTACAGACAGTGAGAGATATCATGGGGTACCTCAGTGCCCAGGTGAACACTGAGTACAGACAGTGAGAGATACTCGATGATCAGTGTGAAATATCATGGGGTACCTCAGTCCCCAGGTGAACACTGAGTACAGGCTGTGAGGGATACTCGATGCTCAGTGTGAGATATCATGGGGTATCTCAGTCCCAGGTGAACACAGAGCAGAGACAGTGAGAGACACTCGATGGTCAGTGTGTGATATCATGGGGTATCTCAGTCCCCTGGTGAACACTGAGTACAGACAGTGAGATACACTCGATGGTCAGTGTGAGATATCTTGGGGTATCTCAGTCCCCAGGTGAACACTGAGTACAGAGAGTGAGAGATACTCGACGGTCAGTGTGTGATATCATGGGGTATCTCAGTCCCCAGGTGAACACTGAGTACAGACAGTGAGAGACACTCGATGGTCAGTGTGTGATATCATGGGCTATCTCAGTCCCCTGGTGAACACTGAGTACAGACAGTGAGAGACACTCGATGGTCAGTGTGTGATATCATGGGGTATCTCAGTCCCCAGGTGAACACTGATTACAGACAGTGAGAGACACTCGATGGTCAGTGTGTGATATCATGGGGTATCTCAGTCCCCAGGTGAACACTGAGTACAGACAGTGAGAGACACTCGATGGTCAGTGTGAGATATCTTGGGGTATCTCAGTCCCCAGGTGAACACTGAGTACAGACAGTGAGAGACACCCGATGGTCAGTGTGTGATATCATGGGGTATCTCAGTCCCCAGGTGAACACTGATTACAGACAGTGAGAGACACTCGATGGACAGTGTGTGATATCATGGGGTATCTCAGTCCCCAGGTGAACACTGAGTACAGATCATCTTCCAGTCTGCATAAATTTGGCCTCATCCAAATCGCTGCTGTTCCCCCCTTGTCTTAACTCGCACTGAGATCCGTTCACTCATCGCCCCTCCCCATGCTCGCTGTCCTACACTGGCTCCTGGTCGAGCAAGGCCTCATTTCAAACATCCTCATCCCCCACATTCAAACCCTCGATGGCCATGCCCCTCCCTCACACTCTAACATCCTCCGGCCCTACAACCCTCAATGATCACTTCGCCTCTCCAATTCCACACACTTATACATCCCCGATTTCCTTCAATCCAACATTGACGGCCGGTGTTTCAGCTGCCTTGGCCTAAAGCTCAGGAATTCCATCCTTAAACCACTCCCCTCTCAACGTTTCCTGTTCCTTTAAGACACCCTTTGAAACCTACATCCTGGAGCAAGAGGTTTTCCACCTGTCCTACCATCACCTAATGTGGTCCTGCATCAAATTATCTGTCTGTTTAAGCTACGGTGAAGTGCTTGTGACATTATAGGAGGTTAAAGGCACTATATCAATGCACGTTATGGTTATTGTTGCCTCTGCATTCCAGTCTCCTCAGTCACTCTCTCCCACAACACATACTGAACCCTGGAGAGAGAGTGTGTTGTGCCCAGGTCTACACTTGGGGTCTATCACCATCCATGGGCACTGCCAGGAAGGGAGTGACTGGTCAACACGGACAGCAGAGTCTGGTTCAGTTCCCTGGAGTTTCAGTGACGTTCACTTTGTGTTTCACATCCTTTATTCACTGTGTCCCTGACAATAAGGAGGGGAGCGAGTAAACTGTCTCATTTCTGTGGGTGACTCGGGACATCCCAGAATCACCCATCTGCACCATATACAAACAGCAATCTACCTGTACAATAAACAGCTTTACAGACAGGTGGAGGCTTCAACTCATAAACAAAATAACTGCCGCAGTTTTTGATCTTTATTTCCCGATTCTTGTGGCAGTGATTTCCATCCGTGTTAAAACAAACTGTCCTCGTTACTTCCCCCTGTCCCACGCTGGGATGGGAACCTGAAATGAGAGTTTATAAATATTGAAGATTGTGACTGATGTGAACAGTGCTGGAGAGTGAATGTAAATCTGATATCATAAAGGCGGAAATTACCATTTAACCAGCCTGGACGCTGTGTGGAGCATTGATGCTTTGGGACAGCAGTGTCCGGAATCTTACATCCACCAGAACTGAAACAACAATCACAGAGTCAGTCCCTGAACTGATGGTAAATATTAACCGTTAGAGAGACTGGTACCAGCAGAGAGTACCAGAAACTAGGGAAATCTCCAACTCACTCTGTCTCCATTCTCTATAACCCTCTATCCCGGGTATCTCCAATTACTCTCTGTCCCCATTCTATATTCCCCTCTATCCCAGGTATCTCCAATTACTCTCTGTCCCCATTCTATATTCCCCTCTATCCCAGGTATCTCCCTTTAATCTCTGTCCCCATTCTATATTCCCCTCTATCCCGGGTATGTCCCTTTACTCTCTGTCCCCATTCTATATTACCCTCTATCCCGGGGATCTCCCTTTACTCTCTGTCCCCATTCTGTATTCCCCTCTATCCCGGGTATCTCCCTTTACTCACTGTCCCCATTCTATATTCCCCTCTATCCCGGGTATCTCCCTTGACTCTCTGTCCCCATTCTATATTCCCCTCTATCCCGGGTATCTCCCTTGACTCTCTGTCCCCATTCTATATTCCCCTCTATCCCGGGTATCTCCAATTACTCTCTGTCCCCATTCTATATTCCCCTCTATTCCAGGTATCTCCCTTTACTCTCTGTCCCCATTCTATATTCCCCTCTATCCCGGGTATCTCCCTTTACTCTCTGTCCCCATTCTATATTCCCCTCTATTCCAGGTATCTCCCCTTACTCTCTGTCCCCATTCTGTATTCCCCTCTCTCCCGGGTATCTCCCTTGACTCTCTGTCCCCATTCTATATTCCCCTCTATCCCGGGTATCTCCCTTTACTCACTGTCCCCATTCTATATTCCCCTCTATCCCGGGTATCTCCCTTGACTCTCTGTCCCCATTCTATATTCCCCTCTATCCCAGGTATCTCCCTTTACTCTCTGTCCCCATTCTATATTCCCCTCTATCCCGGGTATCTCCAATTACTCTCTGTCCCCATTCTATATTCCCCTCTATTCCAGGTATCTCCCTTTACTCTCTGTCCCCATTCTATATTCCCCTCTATCCCGGGTATCTCCCTTTACTCTCTGTCCCCATTCTATATTCCCCTCTATTCCAGGTATCTCCCCTTACTCTCTGTCCCCATTCTATATTCCCCTCTACCCCGGTTATCTCCCTTTATTCTCCCTTTACCTCTCTGTAGATGCCTGTTCTTGCCCTTTCCCTGCATCCACTCTCTGTCCCATTGTTCTGACTGATAGTCCCAGTCTCCCAGAACTTGCTCTTCCTACTGCTGTGACGGAGGTGGGAGGAGTGCACTGTTCATTCAGTCCCACTTCTCCAGAGGTTACAACATATATTTAAACTTTCCGCAATCTCCAGATGAAGCCTTGACTAGAATTGATGTAAGATCTGTCAGTTTTTAAAATATAGATTCTCAAGTTATAACAAGCAATGGAAACCCAGGTAATACTACACTCACACTTTGTTCTATTTTGTACATCCACTCCTCCCTCATTTAATCGTTTATCTGAAATTGCCCCTTTACATTACCTGTGAAATCTGTACCATCCTCGATCAAGATTCCTATCACACTTCACCTGACCGGAGCACTCAGTCTCAGTACAATCGATGCTCCTCCAGGGCTGGTCCAGGACTGTGTGATTCACACACGGGTCAGTGTGTGCGGAGTGTGCAGACAGTGAGAGACACTCGATGGTCAGTGTGAGATATCATGAGGTATCTCAGTCCCCAGGTGAACACGGAGTACAGGCAGTGAGAGACACTCGATGGTCAGTGTGAGATATCATGGGGTATCTCAGTCCCCAGGTGAACACTGAGTACAGACATTGAGAGACACTCGATGGTCAGTGTGAGATATCATGGGGTATCTCAGACCCCGGGTGAACACTGAGTACAGACAGTGAGAGACACTCGATGGTCAGTGTGAGATATCATGGGGTATCTCAGTCCCCAGGTGAACACTGAGTACAGACAGTGAGAGACACTCGATGGTCAGTGTGAGATATCATGGGGTATCTCAGTCCCCAGGTGAGCACTGAGTACAGATAGTGAGAGACACTCGATGGTCAGTGTGAGATATCATGGGGTATCTCAGTCCCCAGGTGAGCACTGAGTACAGACAGTGAGAGACACTCGATGGTCAGTGTGAGATATCATGGGGTATCTCAGTCACTGGTGGAGTTCGATGTGGAATAACATTCTGTTACTGCACAATTAATCATTGACAGAGCAATAAATTAAATATTGAATATAATAAATTGAATGCTTAATAAAGATTAAAGATTACACAACACATTATGTAAATTGCGTGATAAATTCACCAATGTATTCGTTGTGTATACGGTTGGAAATATTACACTGGAGATATTATACAGGAACTGAATGGAAACTTGGTTTACTGGCAATGGGAAATATAAACTAACACATGGCTATAAATGATAATTTAACAATACAAATCTCTAAATATCGGGATCACATTAGAAACTTAAATATCGCTCTATAATGGAGGCAAACTTTAAATGTACCAATATTTACAGAACCAGTGAATTTGTATAAATAAACGCAATGATTTCACAGTATCTGGGAGAGAGATCAGTAATATTAATCAATAATACAAGTAGTTAATACATGTAGGATTCACAGCAGAGAAACAGGACATTCAGCCCCTCTGCTCCCTGCCTCCTCCCACCCTATCAGCAATACCTCGATCAGATTTCCCCCCTCAGTCTGAACTTTCATGGAGAAATGAGCCCCAACTTGTTCAATATTTTCAGCTAAGTTAAAACCACTGAAATCTTCAATCTTGCTTGTGATACCTTCTGCACAGTCTCCAGTGTCTCTGTATCTTTTTTGTAATATAGAGACCAGAACTCTGCTCAGTATTCACACAATAACCATCACAGACACATACATTGTTCACTCTGATTAGTAATGATCAGTATAAATAATAGGAAAGTAATTATTTAAATATAAACTCCATGTTTGAACCTCTCCAACCGGTTTTCAACCCTGAAACCGCCCTGATCGAAGTCAGAAATAACAAGAAAATGTGGGAGGTTTTTGTCCCCAAAGACTTTAGGTAAACACGGTGGAGTTTGTCTGGAATGGAAATGACTCACTCAGGGAACACAGGATCAGCAGCAGAGTCCTCATCTCACTGGGTGATATTCTGGAAAGGGAAATGCAGAGTTAGTGTTAGAGAGAGTTAATGGAATGGGGAATCAGAGGGAAATTTAAATAGTGAGTGGGGGAGAGGGATCAGAGGGTTTATCTGTTTATACTCAGTCAACTCTCACTCTCTCCCCCACACACAGACTCTGACAGACAGAGGTGAGCTCTCCCTCCCTCCCTCACTGGGATTCTCCAGACAGAGGTGAGCTCTCCCTCAGAGACCCCGACAGACAGAGGTGAGCTCTCCCTCCCTCCCTGGGATTCTACAGACAGAGGTGAGCTCGACCTCTCTCCCTCAGAGACCCCTACAGACAGAGGTGAGCTCTCCCTCCCTCCCTCCCTGGGATACTACAGACAGAGGTGAGCTCTACCTCTCCCTCAGAGACCCCTACAGACAGAGGTGAGCTCTCCCTCCCTCCCTCACTGGCATACTACAGACAGAGGTGAGCTCTCCCTCCCTACCTGGGATTCTACACACAGAGGTGAGCTCGACCTCTCTCCCTCAGAGACCCCTACAGACAGAGGTGAGCTCTCCCTCCCTCCCTCCCTGGGATACTGCAGACAGAGGTGAGCTCGACCTCTCCCTCAGAGACCCCTACAGAGAGAGGTGAGCTCTCCCTCCCTCCCTCACTGGCATACTACAGACAGAGGTGAGCTCTACCTCTCTCCCTCAGAGACCCCTACAGACAGAGGTGAGCTCTCCCTCCTTCCATATCCTTGAGAGACACCAATTACTTGACTCCAATCCCCCCAGTGATTAAACCGTGTGTGTTTCACAGACCTGCCGTCTATCCCTTCCAGGTCCCTCTCCAGTCTCCCTGTATAGACACCCTTCTCATAATCAGGTCCATTACTGAGCCCTGTATGGGGTCAGGACAGGCAGGACCCACACCCCGAGTCAACACCTAGCTAGTGACATACTCCAGAGATTGTTTTAACAGTCTGCCCGTACCCGACTGCTTACCAGAGTCTCCAAAGGAGGTGTCACTGGGTGGGAGATGCAGTGGGTTCAGTTCCAGCTGCTTCCTCCTCAGTCTCGGCTCCAATCTGCTGTGAACAGTGTCAGTCTCAGTGACAGCTCCAACTCCTACATCCACCACAGCGGATTGACGTGTGACCGACGGCAGTGCTGGTTGGCTGAAACACTTATCATTTCATCAATGATGTGCAATCTGGAAGAATCCATGCAAATGAAAGGTGTTCAGTGAAAGGACTAGTGAGGAACAAACAAGGAAACATCTCTCCTGGGTGCTTGGTAACCGGCTGGGTGTTAGTGCTGTAACATGACCTGTATTCAGCTGCCCAGTATGAAGGGTGTAGGGGAGACTGGAACTGGGGGAGGGTCTGAGCATGTTCTGGTCAGTATTGGACAATGGGTTGTAATATGTGTGAAATTGCTCAGTGTTGATGCTCAGAGAGGTTCGGGTGCTCCTTGTGCACAGAAAGCCAGCACACAGGGACAGTGGGCAATTAGCAAGGCCAATGGCCTGTTGGCCTTTATTGCAATGGGGCTGAAGTTCAAGAGATAGAAGTCTTGGAACAATTGCACAGGACTTTGGTGAGACTGCTCCTTGCCCAGTTTCAGTCTCCTGATGGAAGGGCGGATATGGTTGTCTTGGGGATTGGTGCAGCCAAGATTGCCAACATTGGTTCCGAGGGATGAGAGAGGCATCTAGGATAAGAGATTTAATGGATCGGGCCTGTACTCTGTGGAGGTTGGAAGAGTGAGAGATGATCTCAGTAAAAGCTCTCAGATTCAATGGGGGTTGGACAGGGTCAAAGCTGTTTGTCCTGGCTGAAACATCTAGAACCAGGAAAGTGGGAGGGGTGGATATTCTCTGGATAATCCCCATAATTTGAGGCTGAATTGAGGAGCTGTTTCTTCACTCAGAGGGCTGTGAGTCTTTGGAATTCTCTAGCCCAGAGGGCTGTGGATGCCCAATCGCTGAGTATACTCAAGGCTGAGACCGATAGATCTTTGGTGAGTCCATAGTGTGGGAGAGTGGAACTGATGCCAAAGACCAGCCATGATCTTGTTGAATGGCGGAGCAGGCTTGAGGGGCCCTCTGGCCTACTCCTGCTTGCATTTCACTCTCAAATTGCCGATTCTAACACTGGGATACAAGGAAGTTCTTCCAACCCACTGCGTATCCATCGTCCATTCTGAGGCTGCCTGATGTGGGCGCGGTCCCTGTGCCCAACAGATTTGAAAGTTGCACGCTGTACATCAGAGGCGAGACAATGAGAGCCTTGACAAAGTCTGAGGTTGTCGTGTTTTGCAATGACTGAGGACATCGCTCTGCCCATATCGGAGGCACAGATCTCCCAAAGACCGCAAACCGAGCAAGTTATGCAAACAAGACCTAAGAGACAGAGAGTTTGTGTAACATAGGGACAGGAGCAGGAAATTCAGTCCCTCAAACCTGCTCCACCATTCAGCTCCACCCTGGCTCATCTGTACCTGAACTCCATTGAGCTGCCTTTGTATTGTAACACGCTTGTAAATTTCAATCATACACAGTTAAACTGGTAGCTTTAGTCCCAGCCTGATGTATAATCACCCTCTTTATTTCCCATCCTTACAGTTAACTTAGTGACCATTGTGATCCTGTCTCGGGGAAAGTGCGGTCTCTCCAAATGTGTCACTGACTACCTGGTGACCATGGCAGCGGTGGATCTACTGGTCATTGTCATCGATCTGATACTGAGGCACATTCCAATTCACTATATGATGGAGTTTCTTACCTTGCTTTTGATCCCCGTGTGTAATATTCACACCGTCCTGCTTTACGCAGCCACAGGCTGTTCTGTCTGGTTCACTGTTACTTTCACCTTCGATCGATTTGTGGCCATTTGTTGCCAGAAGTTGAAAATAAAATATCACACTGACAAAACGGCGGCTGTGGTTCTCAGAACAGTGACTGTGCTGAGTTTTCTAAAGAACATTTTCTGGTATTTTATGTACACGGATCATTATTGGTTTCAGAATTTCCCCTGGTTTTGTCTCGTAACAGTCGATGCTCAGAAGTCACCGCTATGGGTGACAATCGAATTCCTTCATTATATTCTAACCCCAAGGGTCCCATTTGTTCTGTGGTTACAAGGGCAGGTGAGAGGCTGGGAATCCTGAGGCGAGTAACTCACCTCCTGACTCCACAAAGGCTGTCCACCATCAGCAAGGCACAAGTCAGGAGTGTGATGGAATACTCTCCACTTGCCTGGATGGGTGCAGCTCCAACATCACTCAAGAGGCTCGATACCATCCAGGACAAAGCAGCTTGCTTGATTGGCACCCCATCGACAAACATTCACTCCCTCCACCACCGACACATAGTGGCAGCAGTGTGTACCATCTACAAGATGCACTGCAGCAACACACCAAGGCTCCTTAGAGAGCACCTTCCAAACCCGTGACCTCTACCACCTAGAAGGTCAAGGGCATCAGACACAATGGGAACACCACCATCTGCAAATTCCCCTTCAGATTGTAACATTGCATAGTGAGATGTGGGATCAGGTGTACACCCAGAGTGAGTAGTGAGGGACTGGAGTCAGGTGTACACTCAGATTGAGTAGTGAGGGAGTGGAGTCAGGTGTACACCCAGTTCGAGTGTTGAGGGACTGGAGTCAGGTGTACACCCAGGTCGAGTAGTGAGGGAGTGGATTCAGGTGTACACCCAGGTCGAGTAGTGAGGGACTGGAGTCAGGTGTACACCCAGTTCGAGTAGTGAGGGACTGGAGTCAGGTGTACACCCAGTTCGAGTAGTGAGGGACTGGATTCAGAAGTCGGACCGTGCTCAAGGATGTGTAAATATTTTGTATTCTCACCGGTAATTTATTCCTCAAATCAATGGGAGTCACAACACTGAATGTCAGATGTCAGACATTTATTAAACAATCATTCATTAAACAAACAGAAAACCCAAAGTTTCCAGCAAAACCCACTGAGTTTTAACCTGAGAATTAAAACGTGTTACAGCCAGCAGATCAGTATACAGATTGGACAGATCTTAACCAGGTTTCAGTCTGTCTGTCCCAACTCCCACTTTTTATATCTTTTCCTTCCCCCTCTACATCACAATTTGTCTCTGTAACCTCGTCGGTCCCCGACAACCCTCCCTATCTCTGTAACCTCCTCCGTCCCCTACAACCCTCCCGATCTCTGTAACCTCCTCCGTCCCCGAAAACCCTCCCTATCTCTGTAACCTCCTCCGTCCCCGACAACCCTCCCTATCTCTGTAACCTCCTCCAGCCCCTACAACCCTCCCTATCTCTGTAACCTCCTCCATCCCATAGAACCCTCCCTATCTCTGTAACGTCCTCCATTCCCTACAACCCTCCCTATCTCTGCAACCTCCTCCAGCCCCTACAACCCTCCTTATCTCTGTAACCTCCTCCGTCCGCGACAACCCTCCCTATCTCTGTAACCTACTCCAGCCGCTACAACACTCCTTATCTCTGTAACCTCCTCCATTTCCTACAACCCTCCCTATCTCTGCAACCTCCTCCAGCCCCTACAACCCTCCCTATCTCTGTAACCTCCTCCAGCCCCTACAACACTCCCTATCTCTGTAACCTCCTCTATTCCTTACAACCCTCCCTATCTCTGCAACCTCCTCCAGCCCCTACAACCCTCCCTATCTCTGTAACCTACTCCAGCCGCTACAACACTCCTTATCTCTGTAACCTCCTCCATTTCCTACAACCCTCCCTATCTCTGCAACCTCCTCCAGCCCCTACAACCCTCCCTATCTCTGTAACCTCCTCCAGCCCCTACAACACTCCCTATCTCTGTAACCTCCTCTATTCCTTACAACCCTCCCTATCTCTGCAACCTCCTCCAGCCCCTACAACCCTCCCTATCTCTGTAACCTCCTCCAGCCCCTACAACACTCCTTATCTCTGTAACCTCCTCCATTCCCTACAACCCTCCCTATCTCTGTAAACTCCTCCATTCCCTACAACCCTCCCTATCTCTGCAACCTCCTCCATTCCCTACAACCCTCCCTATCTCTGTTACCTCCTCCGGCCCCGACAACCCCCACCCCCCCCCTATGTCTGTAACCTCCTCCGGCCTTCCAACCCTCCAGTAACTCTGTACTCCTCCAATTTAAATAAAAAATCTTGTTAAACCCTGTTTAAATCCCGCATTACAGCCCCTTACAAATATAATCTCATCAGTAAATCAATACACCCTGTTAAAACAGATACTAAACACCTCAGAAAGCTTTCAATAAACTGACTTTTAAACCCTTTTAAACACCTTTAAAACCCGGTTATATGTCCTTCTAAAACCCTTTAGAATCCCTAAATAAAGCGACTTTAAACTATTTTTAAACAGCATCATAAACCATTTAAACAGCTTTAAGACAATAAAATAAACGATTTTAAACTTCTTCAGAACTCGATTACAAACCTTTTCTGAACAGCTGTGAAACCCTTTATAAACCCATTTAAAAATATCTTTAAAAGCACGATAGAAACTACTTTTAAACACCTTTAATATCCCTTTAGAAACCCATTTCAATAACTTTTGAAGCCCTTTATCAATCCCTTTGAAAACATCTTACAAAACACATTTTGAACACACACACAGACACAGACACACACAAACACAGACACATACAGATAAACACACACGAACACACACAGACAAACACACACACAGACACAGACACACACACACACACACAAACACAGACACACACACACAGACACATACAGATAAACACACACGAACACACACAGACACAAACACACAAACACAAACAGACAGAAACACATCAGCCCAGATCGGGTTGTAATCCACCCGCTGACAATCCCTGATCGTCCGGCTCATTTCCTTTTCTTCTTCCCAACGTTATCCGGCTCCCCACCTCCAGACGTCAGCCGCACTTTCTTGCACGGAAGATGGTCTCTTAACATGTCCTGTACCTGGGAACGGATGGGAATCACCCTGTGAGGAGTCAGCTATGATAGGGAGGGATCGCAGTTATACCGCAACTCACCGCGGGCTCTCAGGAAACATCAGCGAGACCCTAACACCAGGGGGGAATCTCCTTCACACCAAGGGGAGTCTCCTCCCCTTAACACCAGGTTACTGGCTGCTCATTGAACATCTGAGGAATCCCTTTCCCAGCAGTCAATCAAATCTTTTCCATCGAATGAGGAAGGGAATGCCCATCACTGACCACTTCTCAATGCCAACTGCCGATGGGCAGTTAATGCCAACCAGAATGGGTAAGCAATGGGAATTAGGAATCCTGACTGGGAATGATTTCTGAATGCTAACTAGCGATGGTTATTCAATGCTAACTAGGAGTGGTTAATCAGTATTAACCAGGGATGATCTATTAAGGCTGACCAGGCCTGGTTACTCAATGCCAGCCTTGCCCAGCGATGCCGGCGCTTGGAGAATGACAAGGGAATAAATCCCTCACCTGGCGGAAATAGGCTTCCTTTTCCTCGCGAGTCTCTGGTTTCCTTTCCCCGACGTACATCACCTGGAAATCGACACTGACCTTCTCACAGTCCTCCTCCGACAAGTCCAGCATCACTGCAACATGGAGAGGGGCAAAGTTATCAGACACCAGCCGACCCCAAACACACATTCACCACCCCCCCGCCCCGAGTAGAGTTAGAGGCCAGAATGCTAACCGGGTATGGCGGGTGTGGTTGGGAGAGGTGAGAGGAGGGGGCAAGCTCGGGGGTGGCAGAGCAATCGAGGGGCTCTTCGACACTGGGAGCTGCACAATCCAAGGCAGACAGCCCATGGCCAATCGCTGTCACTGAATGCCCTCCCGCAGCTCCCCGCTGAGTGTCGAGGAGGCTGCCCCACACCTCCAGCCTCACAGGGCAATGGTGAGGGGGCAATAAATGGTGTCATACCCTATGGTGATGGCACTCAAACACCGAGAGCCAATAGAAAGATAGTGTAAGGGGACTGGGTTTCCCAGTTCATGTTGGCGAGAGATTTGCAGGATTATAAAGCAGGATATTTGGGAGGTTCCCAACAGCAAATGATCCCGGAATAAGTCAGGGACTGAGGGTTCCGGGGCTCGGACCCTGGATGATTCTGCTTGGATCTTTCCTACCACCAGCTGATGGATACCTGGCCTGGAATGTCCCGCCTCTGAGGGTTTGCAGTCAGCGCCTGGTGCTGGTCCAGGACTTGTCCTCCTCCCGGGACCTGCAATGAAAAATCAGTCTTATGGGAACTGGAGGTTGGAGGAACAGCCCTGGGGAATGAGTGACTCCTCCTGCTCTGTCTGGGCTCCTCACAGCACAGGGTCGGACATTTAAATGCTGGGAACAGATGCAAGAGACAATGCAGGAGTGAAGAAGTGAGAGAGAGAAAGAGAGAGAAGGCGA
Source organism: Heterodontus francisci (assembly GCF_036365525.1). Lineage (NCBI taxonomy): Eukaryota > Metazoa > Chordata > Chondrichthyes > Heterodontiformes > Heterodontidae > Heterodontus > Heterodontus francisci. The sequence goes on along the minus strand of NW_027141121.1, from coordinate 1,044,965 downwards.
GAAAGAGGTGAGGGAGAGAGATAAATGGAAACACAGAGACAGAGAGACACTTAGTGTGTGAGAGTTAGAGAGTGAGAGAGAGAGAGAGAGAAACAGGGAGAGAGGGAGTGAGAGAAAACAGAGAGAAGCACAGGGAGATAAATTGACAGAGACATGGAGAGAGATAGGGAGAGAAAATGATAGAGAGAGAGAGCGATAGAGAGAGAGAGAGACAGAGAGAAATAAACCGAGTCAGAGTTCAGTTCAATTTCTCAAAATTGATATCAAAGACAGTTCCCATCAGAATTCCAGGCTCACACTCTGTCTGGAGTCAGTCATTGTGAAACTGTCCCATCAGATAGTAAAAACATCCCGAAATTTTGATGTAGGTTTACTGGAACTTAGCTCAATGTAAATATCTTTCCTGTGATTTCAGGTGCTGTAAATCTCATTTCAAACAGAGCAATGGGCTTCATTTCTAGTGGAATTGAATTCTAAGGCAGAGGCATTAGATTAAATATCACTAGAATCTCGGTTAGAGCACACTCGGAGCCCAGCGCACAGTTCCGCTCTCCATATCCCTCAGTTAGACCACACTCGGAGCACTGTGCACAGTTCCGCTCTCCATATCCCTCAGTTAGACCACACTCGGAGCACTGTGCACAGTTCCGCTCTCCATATCCCTCAGTTAGACCACACTAGGAGCACTGTGTACAGTTCTGTTCTCCATATCCCTCAGTTAGACCACACTCTGAGCACTGTGTACAGTTCTGTTCTCCATATCCCTCAGTTAGACCACACTCGGAGCACTGTGCACAGTTCCGCTCTCCATACCCCTCAGTTAGACCACACTCCGAGCACTGTGTACAGTTCCGCTCTCCATATCCCTCAGTTAGACCACACTCCGAGCACTGTGTACAGTTCTGTTCTCCATATCCCTCAGTTAGACCACACTCGGAGCACTGTGTACAGTTCCGCTCTCCATATCCCTCAGTTAGACCACACTCGGAGCACTGTACAACGTTCTGCTCTCCATATCCCTCAGTTAGAGCACACTCGGAGCACTGTGTACAGTTCTGTTCTCCATATCCCTTGGTTAGACCACACTCGGAGAATGGTACAGGCTTCCGCTCTCCATATCCCTCGGTTAGACCACATTCGGAGCACTGTACACAGTTCCGCTCTCCATATCCCTCGGTTAGACCACACTCCGAGCACTGTACACAGTTCCGCTCTCCATATCCCTCAGTTCGACCACACTTGGGGAGGTGAATCAGGGTCGGAGGATGATTGTGTGGAATATAAACACCAGTGTGGACAAGTTGGGCTGATTCTCCTGCTCCTGTTCTGTAAATTCCACATCCACAATTCAGCTCCACAGTGTTAGACTCAGATCCTCCTGGTATCACAGAATCTCTCCCCCTCCAACACCCCGCCTGTGTTATGCCCCCTTACTAGAAGGACACAGAGTTCCCCACTGCTGACAGCTCTATCACAAGCCCTGACTGCCCAGGCTGTTCTGAACTGGTAAATCAGAGGAAGATTGGAGAGGGTCGGAGACAGCCTGTCCTCGGAGGAAGATCACAGTTGAGACTGAGCGAGTCTCAGGGAGTGAGTGTGTTTCAGGAGTCACATTGGGTGAAAGGTCTGATTGACACTGGTTCAGCTCCAGCTGGAGTATTGTGGTGGAGGCAGATTCAATCGAGGATTCAGAATGAAGTTCGATGAATTTCTGGAGAGTAAACACATTGGCAGGACTACAGGGAATGGGCGGGGAAGTGCAACTACTGACATTGGTCTTTCAGAGTGCTGGTATTAACTCGATGGGCCGAATGGTCTCCGTCTGTGCTCTAACCGTCCTATAATTCTATGATCGAATCCCACAAGACGGATACCTGAGGAGGACGATACTCCTGGGGTAGAGGGTGATTTCCCCGTTGATTCTGCAACTGATTGTTTCTCTGGTCCCTGATTTGTGGAAATCTCTAGATCAGGAAGAAAGGAGAAGAAACACGGGTGAGTGCAGGAGTGAGAGAAAATTCCAACTGGTCACACAGTGCAGGTATAATGGGCTGAAGGGCCTCATTCTGTGCTGTAACCAGTGTCTGATTCTATGATGCAATGATAACCCCACAAGGCAGATACCTGAGCTTCCAGAGCCCACTGGGATAGAGGATGGACCCTCAGTGGATTCTCCAGTCGATTGTTCCACGGACTTCTGCCTTTGGGAAGTCTCGGGTTCTGTAGTAAAGGGAGGGAGACATTGCAGAGTGAGACATGGAGAAAAACACAACAGGTCAACAGGATGGTACTAGTGTCAGGAGAATGTTAGATAGCAGTCTTTATAAAACCATAATCTTCCATCCTGTTCACTACATTACTGTATCACACTCCCCTCAGTCTCTGCATCACACTCCCCTCAGTCACTGCATCACACTCCCCTCAGTCACTGTATCACACTCCCCTCAGTCACTGCATCACACTCCCCTCAGTCACTGCATCACACTCCCCTCAGTCACTGTATCACACTCCCCTCAGTCACTGTGTCACACTCCCCTCAGTCACTGTATCACACTCCCCTCAGTCACTGCATCACACTCCCCTCAGTCACTGTATCACACTCCCCTCAGTCACTGTATCACACTCCCCTCAGTCACTGCATCACACTCCCCTCAGTCACTGCATCACACTCCCCTCAGTCACCGCGTCACACTCCCCTCAGTCACTGTATCACAGTCCCCTCAGTCATTGCGTCACACTCCTCTCAGTCATTGCGTCACACTCCTCTCAGTCGCTGTATCACACTCCCCTCAGTCACTGTATCACAAGACATCAGTCACTGTGTCACACTCCCCTCAGTCACTGCGTCACACTCCCCTCAGTCACTGTATCACACTGCCCTCAGTCGCTGTATCACACTCCCCTCAGTCACTGTATCACAAGCCCTCAGTCACTGTGTCACACTCCCCTCAGTCACTGCGTCACACTCCCCTCAGTCACTGCGTCACACTCCTCTCAGTCGCTGTATCACACTCCCCTCAGTCACTGCGTCACACTCCCCTCAGTCGTTGTATCTCACTCCCCTCCATCACTGCATCCCACCTCCCTCAGATGCTGCATCCCACTCCCCTCAGTCATCTCCCACACTCCATCAGTAAGAGACTGGATGGGTCTCTGGGACTGAATGCTTCAGGTGCTACAATGGGAGTGTTTAGACCTTGAGTTCAGTTTATTTGGGTCAGATCAGTCTCACTCTATTGAGATTGGTTCTCCCTCAATGAATTATCTTTCCTCCGGATTACTCTTTCTCCTTTTCCATTACCAACCTCAACCTTATGATACGATGTTCACTGTCCCCTAAATGTTCCCCGACTGACTCTTAATTCACTTGTCCAACCGCATTCCCCAGAACCAGATCCAGCAATGCCTCCTTCCTCGTTGGACTGGAAACAAACTGACGTAGGAAATTCTCCTGAACACACTCTAGAAATTCTTGTCCCTCTCTGCCCTTTATACTGTTACTATCCCAGTCAATATTCTGACAATTACCCAAATAAACTCCACTCAAAATCTAAACACTCCCATTGTAGCACCTGAAGTGCTTAATCCCAGAGACCCATCCAGTCTCTAACTGATAGAATGTGGGCAGTGACACTGTCCCCTAAATGTTCCCTAACTGACCCTTAATTCACTTGTCCCACCTCATTCTGCAGAACCACATCCAGCAATGCCTCCTTCCTCGTTGGACTGGAAACATCCCAACGTACAAAATTACGATAATTAAATCCCAACGTTATATCAACTCATTACCTCTTGCACCTCTCAGTCAGCTCCTTTCAAATCTGTCCCTCTATATCTTTCCCACTGGTTGTTGGCCTATAGAACACACCCAGAAATGTCATGGTATTTCTTTAGTTGTTTCACTCTAATCTGATGGATTCTATCCTTGGCTCCTCTCCGACATCATCCCTTTCCAGCACTCTAATGTTCTCCTTAATCAATCCTGATACCCCTCCTCCTTTCCTTCCTTCCCTCTCTTTCCTGAACACCTTGTAGTCAGGAATATTCACTACCCAGTCCTGCCCCTCTTAGAGCCAGGACTCTGTTATTGCCACAACATCATATTTCCACATGGTTATCTGTGCCTGCAGCTCAACAACCTTATTTATAACCTTGCTTATAAACACACACTAAATTGAATTTAGAACTTATCACCTTCCCTCTTACAATGAATCAATCTGATACGTTACTCTTTTCTACTCCAGTGCTATCTGTCCCTCCTAATTCTCTGTACAGTTATGTTTCACTCTGCAATATTGCTCGGACCCCTGTATTTCTTGATGGATATTTATGACATTCACTTGGATATACAGGGCGGAATTTCAAAATTTGCAGATGACACAAATCCTGGAAGTATTGTGAACTGTGAGGAGGTTAGTGATAGACATCAGGAGGACATAGACAGACTGGTGGAATGGGCTGACAGGTGGAAGATGAAATTTAATGCTGAAAAGTGTGAAGTGACTCATTTTGACAGGAAGAAAGAGGAGGGGTAATATAGATTAAAGGGTACAATTATAAAGTGGGTGCAGGAGCAGAGGGAGCTGAGGGCAGATGTGCACAAATCACTGACAGATGCCAGGAAGGTGAGAAAGTGATTGACATAAAATACAGTAACATGGGAATTATAAATAGGGGCACAGGGGACAAGAATCAAGGAAGATATGTTAAACTGTATAAAACACTAGATCAGCCTCAACTAGAGTATTGTGTCAAGTTCCAGGAACCTCACAGTTGGAAGGATGTTAAGGTATTTGAGAAAATGCAGAAAGGATTTCTGAGATGTTTCCCGGGATGAGGAACTTCAGTTACATGGATGGATCGGAGAAGCTGGGGCTGTTCTGCCTGGAGAAGAGAAGATTAAGAGGAGATTTGATCGAGGTTTTCAAAATCATGAGGGATCTGGGCAGAGTAGACAGGGAGAAACTGATCCCATTGGTGGGAGGATCCAGAATCAGAGGACACTGATTTAAAGTGGTTGGGAATAGAGGTAACGGAGACACGAGGGAAAACCTTTTCACACAGCGAGTGGTTAGGATCTGGAATGCACTGTCTGAGAGTGTGCTGGAGGCAGGTTCAATTGAGGCTTTCAAAAGGGAATTGGGAAATTATACTGACAGAAAATATCTGCAGGTCGACGGGGAAAAGACTGGAGTGGGAGTAGGTGAGTGGCTCCTGCAGAGAACCAGCACGGAGATGATGGGCTGAATGGCCTCCTTCTGTGCAGTAATGGCACAGCAGCGCAGTAGGGCGAAACAGTGCCGCAGTGGTTAGCACCACAACCTCACAGCTCCAGTGTCCCGGGTTCAGTTCTGGGTCCTGCCTGTGCGGTGTTTGCAAGTTCTCCATGTGACCGCGTGGGTTTCCGCTGGGTGCACTAGTTTCCTCCCAGAGCCAAAGACTTGCAGGTCGGTGGGTAAACTGGCCATTGTAAATTGCCCCTGGTATAGGTAGGTGGTAGGAGAATGGTGGGGATATGGTCGCGAATATGGGATTAATGTCGGATTAGTATAAATGGGCGGTTGATGGTCAGCACAGACCCCAAGGGCCTGTTTCAGTGCTGTTTCTCTAAATAAATAAAACAACAGTCTATGATTCTGCGCTGAAAACCCCACAAGGCAGATACCTGAGCTTCCAGAGCCTGCTGGGATAGAGGATGGACCCTCATTGGATTCTTCAGACGATTGATCCTCGGATTCCTGAGTTTGGAAAATCTCGGGTTCTGTCATTAAGGGAGGCAGACACCGCAGACTGAGACATGGAGAAAAACACAACAGGTCAACAGGATGGTACTAGTGTCAGGAGAATGTCAGATAGCAGTCTTTATAAAACCATAATCTTCCATCCTGTTCAGTACATTACTGAATCACACTCCCCTCACTGTATCACACTCCCCTCAGTCGCTGTATCCCACTCCCCTCAGTCGCTGCATCCCACTCCCCTCAGTCGCTGCATCCCACTCCCCTAGTTCACTACATCCTAGTCCACTCAGTCCCTGTATCCAATCGCCTCAGTCAAGACATTCCAAGACCCTCAGATACTTCATCCCACTCCCCTCAATCACTACATCCCAACTCCCTCAGACACTGCATCCCACTCCACTCAGTAACTACATCCCACTCCCCTCAGTCACTATGTCCCACTGTGCTGGGAAGTAATGATTTCGGAGAGGAGCCAAGGATAGAATCCATCAGATTTGAGCCAAACAACGAAAGAAATACCATGACATTGCTGGGTGTATTCTTTAGGCCAACAACTAGTGGGAAAGATATAGAGGAACAGATTTGCAAGGAGCGAACCGAGAGGTGCAAGAGTTAAAGAGTAGATAGAACGTTGGGATTTAATTATCGTAATTTCCTACGTCGGTATGTTTCCAGTCCAATGAGGAAGGAGGCATTGCTGGATCTGGTTCTGCAGAATGAGGTGGGACAAGTGAATTAAGGGTCAGTCGGGGTACATTTAGGGGACAGTGTCATTGCCCCACACTCCATCAGTAAGAGACTGGATGGGTCTCTGGGACTGAGCACTTCAGGTGCTACAATGGGACTGTATATAATATGATTCCAGTTTATTTGGGTCAGATCTGTTCTCACTCTATTGTGATTGGTTCTCCCTCAATTAAGTTTCTTTCCTCTGGATTTCTCCTTGTCCTTTTCCATTGCCAACCTAAACCTTATGATACGATGGACACTGTCCCCTAAATGTTCCCCGACTGACCCTTAATTCACTTGTCCCACCTCATTCCCCAGAACCAGATCCAGCAATGCCTCCTTCCTCGTTGGACTGGAAACATACCGACGTAGGAAATTCACCTGAACACACTCGAGAAACTCTTGTCCCTCTCTGCCCTTTACACTGTTACTATCCCAGTCTATATTCGGATAATTGAAGCCCAACATTATAACTACTCTTTAACTCTTGGCCTACTCGGTTAGTTCCTTGCAAATCTGTTCCTCTATATCTTTCCCACTAGTTGTTGGCCGATAGAATACACCCAGCAATGTCATGGTATTTCTTTGTCTTGTTGTTTGGAGTTGTTTGGCTCTAATCTGATGGATTCTATCCTTGGCTCCTCTCCTTTCCAGCAATGTAATGTTCTCCTTAATCAATACTGATACCCCTCCTCCTTTCCTTCCTCCCCTCTCTTTCCTGAACACCTTGTAACCAGGAATATTCACTACCCAGTCCTGCCCCTGTTGGAGCCAGGACTCTGTTCTTGCCACAACATCATATTTCCACATGGTTATCTGTGCCTGCAGCTCAACAACCTTATTTACCACTCTCCGTGCATTCATATATACACACATTAAACTGAATTTACAGCTTATCACCTTCCCTCTTACACTGACACCATCTAATACGTTACTCTTTTCTACTCCAGTGTTATCTGTCCCTCTGAATTGTCTTTACATTTATGTTTGACTCTGTAATATTGCTCGGACTCCTGTTTTTCCTGATGTATATTAAGGACATAGACTTGGGTGCACAGGGGACAATTTCAAAATTTGCAGATAACACAAAAGCTGGAAGTATTGTGGACTGTGAGGAGGATAGTGCTGGACGTGAGGAGAACATAGACAGGCTGGTTGAATGGGCAGACAGGTGGAAGATGAAATTTAACGCAGAAAAGTGTGAAGTGACTCATTTTGACAGGAAGAATGAGGAGAGGTAATAGAAAGTAAAGGGTACAATTATAAAGTGGGTGCAGGAGCAGTGGGATCTGAGAGTATATGTGCACAAATCACTGACAGTTGCTGGCAAGGTGTGAAAATGGTTTTGATAACATTCGGGATCCTGGGAATTATAAACAGGGGCACAGGGGACAAGAATCAAGGAAGATATGTTAAACTGTGTAAAACACCAGTTCAGCGTCAACTAGAGTATTGTGTCAAGTTCCAGGCACCTCACCAGAGGAAAGGATGTTAAGGTATTCGAGAAAATGCAGGAAGGTTTTATGAGAATGTTTCCCGAAATGAGGAACTTTAGTTACATGGATAGTTTGGAGAATCTGGGGTTGTTATCCTCTTAGAAGAGAAGATTAAGAGGAGATTTGATCGAGGTGTTCAAAATCACGAGGGATCTGGACTGAGTAGACAGGCAGAAACTGTTCCCATTGGTGGGAGGATCCAGAATCAGAGGACACTGATTTAAGGTGGTTGGGAATAGAGGTAACGGTGACACGAGGGAAAACCTTTTTACACAGCGAGTGGTTAGGATCTGGAATGCACTGTCTGAGAGTGTGCTGGAGGCAGGTTCAATTGAGGCTTTCAATAGAAAACTGGGAAATTATACCGACAGAAAACATCTGCAGAATGACTGGGAAATGGCTGGAGTGGGAGAAGGTGACTGGCTCTTCTAGGCAGCCAGTACAGGTACAATGGGCTGAATGGCCCCCTTCTGTGCTGTAACCAGTCTACGAGTCGATGATGCAAAGATAACCCCACAAGGCAGATACCTGAGTTTTCAGAGCCCGCTGGGATAGAGGATGAACCCTCAGTGGATTCTCCAGTCGATTGTTCCTCGGATTCCTGAGTTTGGGAAGTCTCGGTTTCTGTAATAAAGGGAGGGAGACATTGCAGAGTGAGACATGGAGAAAAACACAACAAGTCAACAGGATGGTACTAGTGTCAGGAGAATGTTAGATAGCAGTCTTTATAAAACCATAATCTTCCATCCTGTTCACTACATTACTGTATCATGCTACCCTCAGTCAGTGTATCACACTCCCCTCAGTCACTGTATCACACTCCCCTCAGTCACTGTATCACACTCCCCTCAGTCACTGCATCACACTCCCCTCAGTCACTGTATCCCACTCCCCCAGTCACTGTATCACACTCCCCTCAGTCACTGTATCCCACTCCCCCAGTCACTGTATCACACTCCCCTCACTCACTGTATCAAACTCCCCTCAGTCACTGTATCACACTGCCCTCAGTCACTGTATCCCACTCCCCTCAGTCACTGTATCACACTTTCCTCAGTCACTGTATCACACTCCCCTCACTCACTGCATCACACTCCCCTCAGTCACTGTATCACACTGCCCCCAGTCACTGTATCCTACTCCCCCCAGTCACTGTATCCCACTCTCCTCTGTATCCCACTACCCTCAGTCACTGCGTTACACTCCCCTCAGTCACTGTATCACACTCTCCTCAGTCACTGTATCACACTCCCCTCACTCACTGTATCACACTCCCCTCAGTCACTGTATCACACTGCCCTCAGTCACTGTATCCCACTCCCCCCAGTCACTGTATCCCACTCTCCTCTGTATCCCACTACCCTCAGTCACTGCATTAGACTCCCCTCAGTCACTGGATCACACTCTCCTCAGTCACAATATCCCACTCCCCTCAGTCACTGTGTCAAACTCCCCTCAGACACTGTAACATACTGCCCTCAGTCACTGTATCACACTGCCCTCAGTCTCTGTATCCCACTCCCCTAAGTCACTGTATCCCACTCCCCACAGTCACTGTATCCCACTCTCCTCTGTATCCCACCATCCTCAGACACTGTATCGCACTCCCCTCAGTCACTGTATCACACTCCCCTCACTCACTGGATCACACTCCCCTCAGTCACTGTATCACACTGCCCTCAGTCACTGGATCACACTCCCCCCAGTCACTGTATCCCACTCTCCTCTGTATCCCACGACCCTCAGTCACTGCATTACACTCCCCTCAGTCACTGTATCACACTCTCCTCAGTCACTGTATCACACTCCCCTCAGTCACTGTATCACACTCCCCTCAGTCACTGAATCACACTCCCCTCAGACACTGTATCATACTGCCCTCAGTTACTGTATCACACTGCCCTCAGTCTCTGTATCCCACTCTCCTCTGTATCCCACTATCCTCAGTCACTGTATCGCACTCCCCTCAGTCACTGTATCACACTCCCCTCAGTCACTGTATCACACTGCCCTCAGTCACTGTCTCACACTGCCCTCAGTCACTGTCTCACACTGCCCTCATTCTCTGTATCCCACTCCCCTCAGTCACTGTATCCCACTCCCCTCAGTCACTGTATTACACTCCCCTCACTCACTGTATCCACTCCCCTCAGTCACTGTATCACACTGCCCTCAGTCTCTGCATCCCACTGCCCTCAGTCACTGTATCCCACTCTCCTCTGTATCCCACTATCCTCAGTCACTGTATCGCACTCCCCTCAGTCACTGTATCACACTCCCCTACGTCACTGTATCCCATTCACCTCCGTCACTGTTTTTCACGCCCCTCAGTCACTGTACCCATTCTCCTCAGTCACTTTATCCCACTCCCCTCAGTCACTGTATCTCCTGGTCCCCCCACTTCCAGGCACTGCATCCCACTCCCCTCAATCAGTACATCCCACTCCCCTCAGTCACTGTATCCCCTGCTCCCCCCACCTCCAGGCACTGCATCCCACTCTCCTCAGTCACTATATCCCACTCCCCTCAGTCACTGCATCCCCTGCTCCCCCCACCTCCAGGCACTGCATCCCATTCCCCTCAATCAGTACATCCCGCTCCCCTCAGTCACTGTATCCCACACCCCTCAGTCACTGTATCCCACTCTCCTGAGTCACTGTATCCCACTCCCCTCAGTCACTGTATCCCACTCTCCTGAGTCACTGTATCACACTCCCCTCAGTCACTGTATCCCACTCTCCTGAGTCACTGTATCACACTCCCCTCAGTCGCTGTATCACACTCCCCTCAGTTGCTGTATCCTACTCTCCTGAGTGACTGTATCACACTCTCCTCAGTCACTGTATCCCACTCTCCTCAGTCACTGTGTCCCACTCTCCTGAGTCACTGTTTCCCACTCCCCTCAGTCACTTTATCACACTCTCCTGAGTCACTGTATCACACTGCCCTCATTCACTGTATCCCACTCTCCTCAGTCACTGTATCCCACTCTCCTGAGTCACTGTATCCCACTCCCCTCAGTCGCTGAATCACACTCCCCTCAGTCACTGTATCCCACTCGCCTCAGTCACTGCATCCCACTCTCCTGAGTCACTGTATCACACTGCCCTCAGTCACTGTATCCCACTCCCCACAGTCACTGTATCCCACTCTCCTCAGTCACTGCATCACACTCCCCTCAGTCGCTGTATCCCACTGCCCTCAGTCACTGTATCCCACTCTCCTCAGTCACTGCATCACACTCCCCTCAGTCGCTGTATCACACTGCCCTCAGTCACTGTATCCCACTCCCCACAGTCACTGTATCCCACTCTCCTCAGTCACTGCATCACACTCCCCTCAGTCGCTGTATCCCACTGCCCTCAGTCACTGTATCCCACTCTCCTCAGTCACTACATCCCACTCCCTCAGTAAGAGACTGGATGATCTCTCGGAATGATCTTTTATGGTATCACATTGTGTCGAGTATCTGTTTCGAATGGACCCCACTAGGGTGATACCTGATGTTCCAGACACCACTGGGGTAGACGATGATCCGCCGGTGGATTCTCGAGTTGATTCTTCCTCGGGTTCCTCAGTTACAGCTGTCTCTGGATCTGTAATAAAGGAAGAGGGCAGAGTGGAGAAAACCCGAAGAGATCGTACATTTTGTACTGGAGTCCAGACAGTGTCAGACTCTCATCTTTATCAAACCCTCGAGCACCCAATCCTACTCCCCGTGACACAGAACATCCCAGAATCACCCTCCTGGATCATAGAGAAACAGCAATGTACCTGTACAATACGCAGCACAATAGTGTAATGGTTTCAACTCATAAACGAAATAACTGTTGCAGTTTTTGATCTTTATCTCATGGACCCAGTGACAGGGTTTTCCTTCCCAATGCAAACAAACTGTCCTAGTTACTTCCCCCTGTCCCACGGTGGGATGGGAACCTGAAATGAGAGTTTATAAATATTGAAGACTGTAACCCATGTGAACAGTGCTGGACAGTGAATGTAAATCTGATATTATCAAGGCTGAAATTACCCTGTAACCAGCCTGTGGCACGTGTGGAGCAGTGATACGGTGGGACAGCAGTCTCCGGAATCTTCCATCCACCAGAACTGAAACAACAAACACAGAGTCAGCCCCTGAATTGCAACCATCCGTACCAGCACTTCCAATATGTCTTCCTTTTCCCTTAATCGACTTTTTCCCTACCCCACACCCCGCTCACAGTGTTGATAGGGCCCTCGACCCTGCCTGTTTCATTTCCCCTACTTCAGCCTCCACACTCTCCCCTCCCACTCAGATACCCCTTGTCCTATTTTGGATCTAGTATTATTCATTGAGAAAGGGCTAATTAATTGTCACGTTATAAAGGCCCCTCCAGGGAAGAGTGATCATAATAAATGGGAATTTTACATTATGCTTGTAAGTGATGTCCGTCAATCCGAGACCAGGGTCTTGCATATAAACAAAGGAAACTATAAAAGCATGTGGGGCAAATTGGCTGTGGTAGATTGGGAAACCTAATTAAAAGTCATGATGGTAGACAGGCAATGGATAGCATTTAAAGAATTAACATCTTGTTTGCAACAAATTTGCATGCGTCTGAGGCTCACAAAAGACAGCAGGAAAGCTGATCCAATCATGGCTAAGAGGAGAAGTTAAAGATTGCATTAATCATAAAATCACAGAATTATTACAGCACAGAAGGAGGCCATTCGGCCCATCATGTCCGCACCAGCTCTCTGAAAGAGTAATTCCCTCAGTTCCATTGTCCTGCCTTCTCCCCATATCCCTGATCATGTTTCCTTTTAAATAACTGTCTAATTCCCTTGTGAACGCTTCAATTGAACCTGCCTCCACCACGTTCTCAGGCGGCACATTCCAGACCTGAACCTCTCGCTTTGTGTAACAGTTTTTCCTCATGTCACTTTTGCTTCTCTTACCAAACACTTTAAATCTGTGCCCTCTCCTTCTCCATCCTTTCCCGAGTGAGAACAGTTTCTCTCGATCTACTCTGTCCAGACCCCTCATGATTTCGAACAGCTCGATCAAATCACCTCTCAGCCTTCTCTTCTCCAAAGAAAACATTCCTAACATCTCCAATCTACCTCCAGAACTAAAATTCCTCATCACTGGAACCAGTCTGGTGAATATTTTCTGTGCTCTCTGCAACGCCCTCACAACTTTCCTCAAGTGCGGCTCCCAGAACTGGGCGCAATACTCCAGCTGAGGCCAAACTAATGTCTCCTTGAACTTCAGGTTCAACTTGATCAAAGGAAGAGGCGTATAAAGTTGCCAAAAGAAGTAGCAAGCCTGAGGATTGGAAGCATTTTAGAATTCAGCAAAGGAGGATCAAGAAACTGATAAAGAAATGGAAAATCGAATATGAATATAAACTAGTGAGTAACATTAAAACAGTCTGTAAAAGCTTCTATAGGTATGTAAAAAGGAAAAGATTAGTAAAAACAAATATGGGCCCATTACAGGCAGAGACAGAAGAATTTAGAATGGGGAATAAGGAAATGGCAGAGAAATTAACAAATTCTTTGTGTCCATCTTCACAGACAAAGATACAAAGAACCTCCCAGGAACGCTAGAGAACCAAGGGACAAGTGAGAATGAAGAACTGGAAGAAAATGGTATTATAAAGAAAAGTACTGCTGGAGAAAGTAATGGGACTGAAAGTTGGTAAAACCCCTGGACCTGATGATCTACATCCCAGAGTGTTGAAAGAGGTGGCTGTCGAGATAGTTGATGGATTGCTGATCAACTTCCAACATTCTTTCGATTCTGGAATGCTTCCTGCAGTTTGGAAGGTCGGAAATGTAATCACACTAATTAAGGAAGGAGGGAGAAAGAAAACAGGGAACTTCAGACCCGTTCGCCTGACACCAGTACCAGGGAAAATGCTGGAATCTATTATAAAGAATGTGATAAGTGGGCACTTAGAAAATAATGATAGGTTTGGGAAGATTCAACATGGATTTATGAAAGGGAAATCATGTTTGACAAAACTGTGTACCGACACAGACACAATGGGCCGAAGGGCCTGTTTCTGTGCTGTGTCACTCTATGACTCTATGTAGAGATTTTTTGAGGATGTAACTAGCAGAATGGATAACGGGGAAGTGGTGGATGTGGTAGATTTATATTTACAGAAGGCTTTCGATAATTTCCCACACAGGAGGTTAGTTACCAAAATTAGGGCACATGGGATTGGGGTAATGTACTGGCATGGATTGAGAATTGGTTAACGGACAGAAAGCAGGGAGTCACTTAAAATAAACAGGTCATTTATATGTTGGCTGGCTGTGACTAGTGGGGTACCATAAGGATCTGTGCTTAGCCCCAGCTGGTCATAGTGTATATCAAAGATTCACATTCACCTCTAACGCTGGTATCTCCCTTTACACTCTGTCCCTATTCTATATTCCCCTCTGTCCCATGAAACTCCCTTTACTCTTTGTCCCTATTCTACATTCCCCTCTAAACCTGCTCAATCTCTTTACTCTCAATCCCTGTTCTCTATTCTCTGCCATACTATGTCCTTTGCTCCCTGTTTTTCTCTGCAGAGTCTAGTTCTTCTCCGTTCTCAGTCTCCCTGCAGTTCCTGTACCTACACTCACAATTTCTTTGCCTTTGTTGCACTGACACCTCCCTCACTGAGTAGTTGAACTGAAATTGACCGTTTACATTACCTTTTAAATCTGTACCATCCTCGAACAAGATTCTCATCACACTTCACCTGACTGGAGCACTCAGTCCCAGTACAATCGATGCTCCTCCAGGGCTGGTCCAGGACTGTGTGTTTTACACACGGGTCAGTCAGTGCTGAGTCTGTGACTGAGTGCCAGAAAGATGTTTTATGTTAATATAAATTACAGTTAATGTTACACAGCGACTAGTACCCTCCCGAAATACCAATAATCTCAGTTTCACTCTCCGCCCTGGAAGAAAATCCCCCGGATTAAATCTGGAAAATTTCCTCCTTCTCTAAACCAGGTTTCCATCTGTCTCCCAGCTCAGCCTCCCCTTCTAACACACTGTTCACAGACAGTCCTCCCTATTCTAGATTAACTATCAGCTCTCAGGTAACAGAAAGCAGTAAATATCTCAACTTCACTTCATCCCAATAGAAAAGATGCACATGTTCAGTGAGAGATATCATGGGGTATCTCAAGCCCCAGGTGAACACTGAATAAAGACCATGTTCCAGTCTCCATAAACATGGCCTCATTAAAATCTCTGCTGCTCCCCCCGTGTCCTCACTCGCACCGAGTCCCGTTCACTCATCGCCCCTCCCAATGATCGCTGTCCTACACTGGCTCCAGGTCGAGCAATGCCTCAGTTCGAACATGCTCATCCCCCAGGTTTAAACCATTGATGGCCATGCCCCTCCCTCACACTGTGACATCCTACAACCCTCAAAGGTCCCTTCGCCTCTCCAATTCCACACAGTTGCACATCCCTGATTTCCTTCAACCCAACATTGACGGGTGGTGTTTCAGCTGCCTTGGCCTTAAGCTCAGGAATTCCATCCTTATGCCTCTCCTCCTCTCTACCATTCCCTCCTCCTTTAAGACATCCTTTGAAACCTACATCCTGGAGCAAGAGGGTTTCCACCTGTCCTACCATCACCTAATGTGATCCTGCATCAAATTATCTGTCTGTTAACACTACGGTGAAGTGCTTGTGATATTACAGGAGGTTAAAAGCACTATATCAATGCACGTTGTGGTTATTGTTGCCTCTGCATCCCAGTCCCCTCAGTCACTCTGTCCCACAACACATACTGGCCCCTGGAGAGAGAGTGTGTTGTGCCCAGGTCTACACTTGGGGTCTATCACCATCCATGGGCACTGCCAGGAAGGGAGTGAGCGGTCAACACGGACAGCAGAGTCTGGTTCAGTTCCCTGGAGTTTCAGTGACGTTCACTTTGTGTTTCACATCCTTTATTCACTGTGTCCCTGACAATAAGGAGGGGAGCGAGTAAACTGTCTCATTTCTGTGGGTGACACGGGACATCCCAGAATCACCCATCTGCACCATATACAAACAGCAATCTACCTGTACAATAAACAGCTTTACAGACAGGTGGAGGCTTCAACTCATAAACAAAATAACTGCTGCAGTTTTTGATCTTTATTTCCTGGGTCCACTTGCAGCGATTTCCAATCCAGTTAAAACAAACTGTCCTCGTTACTTCCCCCTGTCCCACGCTGGGATGGGAACCTGAAATGAGAGTTTATAAATATTGAAGAATGTAACTGATGTGAACAGTGCTGGACAGTGAATGTAAATCTGATATTATAAAGGTGGAAATTACCCTGTAACCAGCCTGTGGCAAGTGTGGAGCAGTGATACGGTGGGACAGCAGTCTCCGGAATCTTCCATCCACCAGAACTGAAACAACAATCACAGAGTCAGTCCCTGAACTGATGGTAATTATTAACAGTTCGAGAGACTGGTAACAGCAGAGAGTACCAGAAACTGGGGAAATTCCGAAGTCACTCGGTCTCCATTCTATATTCCCCTCTTTTCCCAGGTATCCCCCTTTACTCTCTGCCCCCATTCTATATTCTCCTCTATCCCGGGTATCCCCCTTTACTCTCTGTTTCCATTCTATTTTCCCCTCTATCCCGGATATCTCCTTTTACTCTCTGTCCCATTCTATATTCCCCTCTATCCTGGATATCTCCCTTTTCTCTCTGTCCCCATTCTATTCTCCCTCTATCCCGGGTATCCCCCTTTACTCTCTGTCCCCATTCTATATTCCCCTCTACCCCGGTTATCTCCCTTTATTCTCCCTTTACCTCTCTGTAGATGCCTGTTCTTGCCCTTTCCCTGCATCCACTCTCTGCCCCATTGCTCTTTCTGATAGTCCCAGTCTCCCAAAACTTCCTCTTCCTACTGCTGTGACGGAGGTGGGAGGAGTGCACTGTTCATTCAGTCCCACTTCTCCAGAGGTTACAACATATATTTAAACTTTCCGCAATCTCCAGATGAAGCCTTGACTAGAATTGATGTAAGACCTGTCAGTTTTTAAAATATAGATTCTCAAGTTATAACAAGCAATGGAAACCCAGGTAATACTACACTCACACTTTGTTCTGTTTTGTACATCCACTCCTCCCTCATTTAATCGTTTATCTGAAATTGCCCCTTTACATTACCTGTTAAATCTGTACCATCCTCGAACAAGATTCCTATCACACATCCACTGACCGGAGCACTCAATCTCAGTACAATCGATGCTCCTCCAGGGCTGGTCCAGGACTGCGTGAGTTACACACGGGTCAGTGTGAGCAGAGTCTGTGACTGAGTGACAGAAAGATGTTTAATGTTAATATAAAATACGGTTAATGTTACACAGCGGCTTGCAGCCTCCTGAAATACCAATGATCTTAGTTTCACTCTCCGCCCTGGAAGAAAATCCCCCGGAATAAAGCTGGAA
Organism: Heterodontus francisci; assembly: GCF_036365525.1. Classification (NCBI taxonomy): domain Eukaryota; kingdom Metazoa; phylum Chordata; class Chondrichthyes; order Heterodontiformes; family Heterodontidae; genus Heterodontus; species Heterodontus francisci. The sequence continues at coordinate 1,027,550 of NW_027141121.1, read as the reverse complement.
ATTTTCCTCCTTCTCTAAAGCAGGTTTCCATTAGTCTCCCAGCTCATCCTCCCCCTCTAACCCACTGCTCACAGACAGTCCTCCCTATTCTTGATAAACCATCAGCTCTCAGGTAACAGAACGCAGTAAATATCTCAGCTTCACTTTGTCCCAATAGAAAAGCTGCAAATGTTCAGTGAGAGATATCATGGGGTTTCTCAATCCACGAGTGAACACTGAGTACAGACAGTGAGAGACACTCGATGGTCAGTGTGAGATATCATGGGGTTTCTCAGTCCCCAGGTGAACATTGAGTACTGACAGTGAGAGACACTCGATGGTCAGTGTGAGATATCATGGGGTATCTCAGTCCCCGGGTGAACATTGAGTACAGACATTGAGAGACACTCGATGGTCAGTGTGACATATCATGGGGTATCTCAGTCCCCAGGTGAACATTGAGTACAGACATTGAGAGACACTCGATGGTCAGTATGAGATATCATGGGGTATCTCAGTCCCCAGGTGAACACTGAGTACAGACAGTGAGAGACACTCGATGGTCAGTATGAGATATCATGGGGTATCTCAGTCCCCAGGTGAACACTGAGTACAGACAGTGAGAGACACTCGATGGTCAGTATGAGATATCATGGGGTATCTCAGTCCCCAGGTGAACACTGAGTACAGACAGTGAGAGATACTCGATGGTCAGTGTGAGATATCATGGGGTATCTCAGTCCCCGGGTGAACACTGAGTACAGATAGTGAGACACTCGATGGTCAGTGTGTGATATCATGGGGTGTCTCAGTCCCCAGGTGAACATTGAGTACAGACAGTGAGAGACACTCGATGGTCAGTGTGAGATATCATGGGGTTTCTCAGTCCCCGGGTGAACACTGAGTACAGATAGTGAGAGACACTCGATGGTCAGTGTGTGATATCATGGGGTATCTCAGTCCCCGGGTGAGCACTGAGTACAGACAATGAGAGACACTTGATGGTCAGTGTGTGATATCATGGGGTATCTCAGTCCCCGGGTGAACACTGAATACAGACAGTGAGAGACACTCGATGGTCAGTGTCAGATATCAGGGGTTATCACAGTCACTGGTGAAATTCGATTTGGAATAACATTCTGTTCTTGCACATTCATTGACACAACAATAAATTAAATATTACATGTAATAAATTGGATGCTTAATAAAGAAACTCATTTTAATAATACATTATGTAAATTGAGTGATACATTCACCAATGTATTCGTTGTGTATATGTTTGGAAATATTACACTGGAGATATTATACAGGAACTGAATGGAAACTTAGTTTACTGGCAATGGGAAATATAAACTAACACTTGACTATAAATCATAATTTAACTGTACAAATCTCGAAATATCGGGATCACATTATAAACTTAAATATAGCTCTATAATGGAGGCAAATTTAAATGTACCATTATTTACAGAACCAGTCAATTTGTATAAATAAACGCAATGATTTTACAGTATCTGGGAGAGATCAGTAATATTAATCAATAATACAAGTAGTTAATACATGTAGGATTCACAGCAGAGAAACAGGCCATTCGGCCCCTCTGCTCCCTGCCTCCTCCCATCCTATCAGCAATACCTCGATCAGATTTCCCTCCTCAGTCTGAACTTTCATGGAGAAAAGTGCCCCAACTTGTTCAATAGTTTCAGCTAAGTTAAAACCACTGAGATCTTCAATCTTGCTTGCGATACCTTCTGCACAGTCTCCAGTGTCTCTGTATCTTTTTTGTAATATAGAGACCAGAACTCTGCTCAGTATTCACACAATAACCATCACAGACACATACATTGTTCACTCTGATTAGTAATGATCAGTCTAAATAATAGGAAAGTAATTATTTAAATATAAATTCCATGTTTGAACCTCTCCAACCGGTTTTCAACCCTGAAACCGCCCTGATCGAAGTCACAAATAACAAGAAAATGTGGGAGGTTTTTGTCCCCAAAGACTTTAGGTAAACACGGTGGAGTTTGTCGAGAATGTAAATGACTCACTCAGGGAACACAGGATCAGCAGCAGAGTCCTCATCTCACTGGGTGATATTCTGGAAAGGGAAATGCAGAGTTAGTGTTAGAGAGAGTTAATGGAATGGGGATTCAGAGGGAAATTTAAATAGTGAGTGGGGGAGAGGGATCAGAGGGTTTATCTGTTTATACTCAGTCAACTGTCCTTCTCTCCCCCACACACAGACTCTTACAGACAGAGGTGAGCTCTCCCTCCCTCCCTCACTGGGATACTACAGACAGAGTTGAGCTCTCCCTCCCTCCCTCACTGGGATACTACAGACAGAGTTGAGCTCTCCCTCCCTCCCTCACTGGGATACTACAGAGAGAGGTGAGCTCTCCCTCCCTCCCTCACTGGGATACTACAGACAGAGTTGAGCTCTCCCTCCCTCCCTCACTGGGATACTACAGACAGAGTTGAGCTCTCCCTCCCTCCCTCACTGGGATACTACAGAGAGAGGTGAGCTCTCCCTCCCTCCCTCACTGGGATACTACAGACAGAGTTGAGCTCTCCCTCCCTCCCTCACTGGGATACTACAGACAGAGTTGAGCTCTCCCTCCCTCCCTCACTGGGATACTACAGACAGAGTTGAGCTCTCCCTCCCTCCCTCACTGGGATACTACAGAGAGAAGTGAGCTCTCCCTCCCTCCCTCACTGGGATAATACAGACAGAGGTGAGCTCTACCTCTCTCATTCAGAGATTCCTACAGACAGAGGTGAGCTCTCCCTCCTTACATGTCCTTGAAAGACACCAATTCCTTGATTCCAGTCCTTCCCTGCTTCTCTGTCACAATCCCCCCAGTGATTAAACCGTGTGTGTTTTACAGACCTGCCGTCTCTCTCCTCCATGTCCCTCTCCAGTCTCCCTGTATCGACACCCTTCTAATAATCAGGTCCATTACTGAGCCCTGTATGGGGTCAGGACAGGCAGGACCCACACCCCCTAAGTCAACACCTAGCTAGTGATAATCTCCTGAGTTAATTCTAACAGTCTGCCCGTACCCGACTGCTTACCAGATTCTCCAAAGGAGGTGTCACTGGGTGGGAGATGCAGTGGGTTCAGTTCCAGCTGCTTCCTCCTCAGTCTCGGCTCCAATCTGCTGTGAACAGTGTCAGTCTCAGTGACAGCTCCAACTCCTACATCCACCACAGCGGATTGACGTGTGACCGACGGCAGTGCTGGTTGGCTGAAACACTTATTACCTCATCAATGATTTGCAATCTGGCATAATCCATGCAAATGAAAGGCGTTCAATGACAGGACTAGTGAGGAACAAACAAGGAAACATCTCTCCTGGGTGCTTGGCAACCAGCTGGGTGTTGGTGCTGTAACATGACCTGTATTCAGCTGCCCAGTATGAAGGGTGTAGGGGTGACTGGAACTGAGGGAGGGTCTGAGCATGTTCTGGACAGTATTGGACAATGGGTTGTAATATGTGTGAAATTGCTCAGTGTTGATGCTCAGAGAGGTTCGCCTGCTCCTTGTACACAGAAAGCCAGCACACAGGTACAGTGGGCAATTAGGAAGGCCAATGGCCTGTTGGCCTTTATTGCAATGGGGCTGAAGTTCAAGAGATAGAAGCCATGGAACAATTGCACAGGACTTTGGTGAGACCGCACCTTGCCCAGTTTCAGTCTCCTTATGGAAGGGCGGATATGGTTGTCTTGGGGATTGGTGCAGCCAAGATTCCCAACATTGGTTCCGGGGGATGAGAGAGGCATCTGGGATAAGAGATTGAGTGGATCGGGCCTGTACTCTGTGGAGGTTGGAAGAGTGAGAGATGATCTCAGTAAAAGCTCTCAGATTCGATGGGGGTTGGACAGGGTCAAAGTTATTTGTCCTGGCTGAAACATCTAGAACCGGGAGGGCGGGAGGGGTGGATATTCTCCCGATAATCCCCGATAATTTCAGGCCGAGTTGCGGAGCAGTTTCTTCACTCAGAGGGCTGTGAGTCTTTGGAATTCTCTAGCCCAGACGGCTGTGGATGCCCAATCGTTGAGTATACTCAAGGCTGAGACCGATAGATTTTTGGTGAGTCCATAGTGTGGGAGGGTGGAACTGAAGCCAAAGACCAGCCATGATCTTGTTGAATGGCGGAGCAGGCTTGAGGGGCCCTCTGGCCTACTCCTGCTTGCATTTCGCTCTCAAATTGCCGATTCTAACACTAGGATACAAGGAAGTTCTTCCAACCCACTGTGCATCCATCGTCCATTCTGAGGCTGCCTGATGTGGGCGTGTCCCTGTGACCAACAGATTTGAAAGTTGCACGCTGTGCATCAGAGGCGAGACAATGAGAGCCTTGACAAAGTCTGAGGTTGTCGTGTTTTGCAGTGACTGAGGACATTGCACTGCCCATATCGGAGGCACAGATCTCCCAAAGACCACAAACTGAGCAAGTTATGCAAACAAGACCTCGGAGACAGAGAGTTTGTGTAACATAGGGACAGGAGCAGGAAATTCAGTCCCTCAAACCTGCTCCACCATTCAGCTCCACCCTGGCTCATCTGTACCTGAACTCCATTGAGCTGCCTTTGTATTGTAACACGCTTGTACATTTCAATCATACACAGTTAAACTGGTAGCTTTAGTCCCAGCCTGATGTATAATCACCCTCTTTATTTCCCGTCCTTACAGTTAACTTAGTGACCATTGTGATCCTGTCTCGGGGAAAGTGCGGTCTCTCCAAATGTGTCACTGACTACCTGGTGACCATGGCAGCGGTGGATCTACTGGTCATTGTCATCGATCTGATACTGAGGCACATTCCGATTCACTATATGATGGAGTTTCTTACCTTGCTTTTGATCCCCATGTGTAATATTCACACCGTCCTGCTTTACGAAGACACAGGCTGTTCTGTCTGGTTCACCTTCACTTTCACCTTTGATCGATTTGCGGCCATTTGTTGCCAGAAGTTGAAAATAAAATATTACACTGACAAAACGGCGGCTGTGGTTCTCAGAACAGTGACTGTGCTGAGTTTTCTAAAGAACATTTTCTGGTATTTTATACAGACGGATTATTATTAGGTTCAGAATTTCCCCTGGTTTTGTCTTGTAACAGTCGATGCTCAGAAGTCACCGCTATGGGTGACAATCGAATTCCTTCATTATATTCTAACCCCAGGGGTCCCATTTGTTCTGTGGTTACAAGGGCAGGTGAGAGGCTGGGAATCCTGAGGTGAGTAACTCACCTCCTGACTCCACAAAGGCTGTCCACCATCTCCAAGGCACAAGTCAGGAGTGTGATGGAATACTCTCCACTTGCCTGGATGGGTGCAGCTCCAACAACACTCAAGAAGCTCGACACCATCCAGGACAAAGCAGCTCGCTTGATTGGCACCCCATCCACAAACATTCACTCCCTCCACCACCGACACACAGTGGCAGCAGTGTGTACCATCTACAAGATGCACTGCAGCAACACACCAAGGCTCCTTAGACAGCACCTTCCAAACCAGTGACCTCTACCACCTAGAAGGTCAAGGGCAGCAGACACAATGGGAACACCACCACCTGTAAATTCCCCTCCAGATTGTAACATTGCATAGAGAGATGTATGGTCAGGTGTACACCTAGAGCGAGTAGTGAGGGACTGGAGTCAGGTGTGCACCCAGAGCGAGTAGTGAGGGACTGGAGACAGGTGTACACCCAGGCCGAGTAGTGAGGGACTGGAGTCAGGTGTACCCCCAGGTCGAGCACTGAAGGACTGGAGTCAGGTGGACACCCAGGTCGAGTGGTGAGCGCCTGGAGTCAGGTGTACACCCTGGTCGAGCACTGAAGGACTGGAGTCAGGTGTACACCCAGGCCGAGTAGTGAGGGACTGGAGACAGGTGTACAACCAGGTCGAGCACTGAAGGACTGGAGTCAGGTGTACACCCAGGTCGAGTGGTGAGGGACTGGAGACAGGTGTACACCCAGGCCGAGTAGAGAGGGACTGGAGTCAGGTGTACACCCAGGTCGAGTGGTGAGGGACTGGAGACAGGTGTACACCCAGGTCGAGTAGAGAGGGACTGGAGTCAGGTGTACATCCAGTTCGAGTAGTGAGGGACTGGAGTCAGGTGTGCACCCAAGTCGAGTAGTGAGGGACTGGATTCAGGAGTACACCCAGGTCGAGGGGTGAGGGACTGGAGTCAGGTGTACATCCAGTTCGAGTAGTGAGGGACCGGAGTCAGGTGTGCACCCAAGTCGAGTAGTGAGGGACTGGATTCAGGTATATACCCAGGTCGAGTAGTGAGGGACCGGAGTCATGTGTACACCCAAGTCGAGTAGTGAGGGACTGGATTCAGGAGTACACCCAGGTCGAGGGGTGAGGGACTGGAGTCAGGTGTACATCCAGTTCGAGTAGTGAGGGACCGGAGTCAGGTGTGCACCCAAGTCGAGTAGTGAGGGACTGGATTCAGGAGGACACCCAGGTCGAGTAGTGAGGGACTGGAGTCAGGTGTTCACCCAGGTCGAGTAGTGAGGGACTGAAGTCAGGTGTACACCCAGATCGAGTAGCGATTGACTGGAGTCAGGTGTGCACACAATTCGAGTAGTGAGGGACTGGACTCAGGTGTGCACCCAGGTCGAGTAGTGAGGGACTGGAGACAGGTGTACAACCAGGTCGAGCACTGAAGGACTGGAGTCAGGTGTACACCCAGGTCGAGTGGTGAGGGACTGGAGACAGGTGTACACCCAGGCCGAGTAGTGAGGGACTGGAGACAGGTGTACACCCAGGTCGAGTAGAGAGGGACTGGAGTCAGGTGTACATCCAGTTCGAGTAGTGAGGGACTGGAGTCAGGTGTGCACCCAAGTCGAGTAGTGAGGGACTGGATTCAGGAGTACACCCAGGTCGAGGGGTGAGGGACTGGAGTCAGGTGTACACCCAGGCCGAGTAGTGAGGGACTGGAGTCAGGTGTACCCCCAGGTCGAGCACTGAAGGACTGGAGTCAGGTGGACACCCAGGTCGAGTGGTGAGCGCCTGGAGTCAGGTGTACACCCAGGCCGAGTAGTGAGGGACTGGAGACAGGTGTACAACCAGGTCGAGCACTGAAGGACTGGAGTCAGGTGTACACCCAGGTCGAGTGGTGAGGGACTGGAGACAGGTGTACACCCAGGCCGAGTAGTGAGGGACTGGAGACAGGTGTACACCCAGGTCGAGTAGAGAGGGACTGGAGTCAGGAGTACACCCAGGTCGAGGGGTGAGGGACTGGAGTCAGGTGTACATCCAGTTCGAGTAGTGAGGGACTGGATTCAGGTGTTCACCCAGGTCGAGTAGTGAGGGACCGGAGTCAGGTGTGCACCCAAGTCGAGTAGTGAGGGACCGGAGTCAGGTGTGCACCCAAGTCGAGTAGTGAGGGACTGGATTCAGGAGTACACCCAGGTCGAGTAGTGAGGGACTGAAGTCAGGTGTACACCCAGGTCGAGTAGTGAGGGACTGGAGTCAGGTGTTCACCCAGGTCGAGTAGTGAGGGACTGGAGTCAGGTGAACATCCAGTTCGAGTAGTGAGGGACTGGAGTCAGCTGTACACCCAGGTCGAGTGTTGAAGGATTGGAGTCAGTTGTACACCCAGTTCGAGTAGTGATGGACTGGTGTCAGCTGTCCACCCAGTTCGAGTAGTCAGGGACTGGAGTCAGCTGTACATCCAGTTCGAGTAGCGAGGGACTGGAGTCAGGTGTACACCCAGTTCGAGCAGTGAGAGACTGTAGTCAGGTGTACACCCAGGTCGAGTAGTGAGGGACTGGAGTCAGGTGTACACCCAGGTCGAGTAGTGAGGGACTGTAGTCAGGTGAACACCCAGGTCAAGTAGTGAGGTACTGGAGTGAGGTGTACACCCAGGTCGAGTAGTGAGGGACTGGAGTCAGGTGTACACCCAGGTAAAGTAGTGAGGGACTGGAGTCAGGTGTACACCCAGGTCGAGTAGTGAGGGACTGGAGTGAGGTGTACACCCAGGTCGAGTAGTGAGGGACTGGAGTCAGGTGTACACCCAGGTAAAGTAGTGAGGGACTGGAGTCAGGTGTACACCCAGGTCGAGTAGTGAGGGACTGGAGTGAGGTGTACACCCAGGTCGAGTAGTGAGGGACTGGAGTCAGGTGTACACCCAGGTAAAGTAGTGAGGGACTGGAGTCAGGTGTACACCCAGGTCGAGTAGAGAGGGACTGGAGTCAGGTGTGCACCCAGTTCGAGTGTTGAGGGACTGGAGTCAGGTGTACACCCAGTTCGAGTAGTGAGGGACTGGATTCAGATGTCGGACCGTGCTCAAGGATGTGTAAATATTTTGTATTCTCACCGGTAATTTATTCCTCAAATCAATGGGAGTCACAACACTGAATGTCAGATGTCAGACATTTATTAAACAATCATTCATTAAACAAACAGAAAACCCAAAGTTTCCAGCAAAACCCACTGAGTTTTAACCTGAGAATTAAAACGTGTTACCAGCAGATCAGTATACAGATTGGACAGATCTTAACCAGGTTCCAGTCTGTCTGTCCCAACTCCCACTTTTTATATCTTTTCCTTCCCCCTCTACATCACAATTTGTCTCTGTCACCTCCTCCGTCCCCGACAACCCTCCCTATCTCTGTAACCTCCTCCGTCCCCAACAACCCTCCCTATCTCTGTAACCTCCTCCGTCCCCGAAAACCCTCCCTATCTCTGTAACCTCCTCCGTCCCCGACAACCCTCCCTATCTCTGTAACCTCCTCCGTCCCCTAGAACCCTCCCTATCTCTGTAACCTCCTCCGTCCCCCAGAACACTCCCTATCTCTGTAACCTCCTCCGTCCCCGACAACCCTCCCTATCTCTGTAACCTCCTCCAGCCCCTAGAACCCTCCCTATCTCTGTAACCTCCTCCAGCCCCTAAAACCCTCCCTATCTCTGTAACCTCCTCTGTCCACTCGAACCCTCCCTATCTCTGTAACCTCCTCCAGCCCCTACAACCCTCCCTATCTCTGTAACCTCCTCCGTCCCCGACAACCGTCCCTATCTCGATAACCTCCTCCAGCCTCTACAACCCTCCCTATCTCTGTAACGTCCTCCAGCCCCTACAACCCTCCCTATCTCTGTAACCTCCTTCGTCCCCGACAGCCCTCCCTATCTCTGTAACCTCCTCCATCCCCGACAACCCTCCCTATTTCTGTAACCTCCTCCAGCCACAACAACCCTCCCTATCTCTGTAACCCCCTCCGTTTCCGGCAACTCTCCCTATCTCGATAACCTCCTCTGTCCTCCACAACCCTCCCTATCTCTGGAACCTCCTCCGTCCCCTACAACTCTCCCTATCTCTGTAACCTCCTCCGTCCTGTAAAACCCTCCCTATCTCTGTTCCCTCATCACGCCTTGCAACTCTCTGATAACTCTGTACTCCTCCAATTTAAAAAAAAAGCTCTTTTTAAACCCCTATTTAAATCCCCCTTTACAACCCCTAACAAATAAAATCTCTGCAGTAAATGAATACACCCTGTTAAAACAGTTACTAAACACCTCAAACAGCTTTTAATAAACCGAGTTTGAAACCCTTTTAAACACATTTAAAACCCGCTTATATGTCCTTCTAAAACCCTTAAAAATCCCTAAATAAAGCACTTTAAACTATTTCAAAACAACATCAAAAACCATTTAAACAGCTTTAAGACAATAAAATAAATGATTTTAAACTTCTTCAGAACTCGATTCCAAACCTTTTCTGAACAGCTGTGAAACCCTTTATAATCCCATTTAAAAATATCTTTAAAAGCACGATAGAAACTACTTTGAAACACCTTTAATATCCCTTTAGAAACCCATTTCAATAACTTTTGAAGCCCTTTATAAACCCCTTTTAAAACATTTTACAAAACTCATTGTGAACACACACACAGACACAAACACACAAACACAGACACAGATAAACACACACAAACACAGACACATACAGACAAACACACACAAACAAACACAGACAAACACACACACAAACACAGACGCATACAGATAAACACAGACAAACACACACACAAACAGACGCATACAGATAAACACAGACAAACACACACACAAACACAGACACATACAGATGAACACATACGAACACACACAGACACAAACACACAGACACAAACTGACAGAAACGCATCAGCCCAGATCGGGTTGTAATCCACCCGCTGACAATCCCGGATCGTCCGGCTCATTTCCTTTTCTTCTTCCCAACGTTATCCGGCTCCCCACCTCCAGGCGTCAGCCGCACTTTCTTTCACGGGAGATGGTCTCTTTGCATGTCCTCGACCTGGGAATGGATGGGAATCACCTGGTGAGGAGTCAGCTACGATAGGGAGGGATCGCAGTTATACCGCAACTCACCGCGGGCTCTCAGGAAACATCAGCGAGACCCTAACAGCAGCGGGGAATCTCCTTCACACCAAGGGGAGTCTCCTCCCCTTAACACCAGGTTACTGACTGCTCATTGAACATCTGAGGAATCCCTTTCCCAGCAGTTCAATCAAACATTTTCCATCGATTGAGGAAGGGAATGCCCATCACTGACCACTTCTCAATGCCAACTGCCAATGGGCAGTTAATGCCAACCAGAATGGGTAAGCAATGGGAATTAGGAATCCTGACTGGGGATGATTTCTGAATGCTAACTAGCTATGGTTATTCAATGCTAACTAGGAGTGGTTAATCAGTGTTAACCAGAGATGATCTATTAAGGCTGACCAGGCCTGGTTACTCAATGCCAGCCTTGCCCAGCGATCCCGGCGCTCAGAGAATGACTGGGGAATAAATCCCTCACCTGGCGGAAATAGGCTTCCTTTTCCTCGGGAGTCTCCGGTTTCCTTTCCCCGACGTACATCACCTGGAAATCGACACTGAGCTTCTCACAGTCCTCCTCCGACAAGTCCAGCATCACTGCAACATGGAGAGGGTCAAAGTTTTCAGACGCCAGCCGACCCCAAACACACCAGCCCCCTCCCGCCCCGAGTAGAGTTAGAGGCCAGAATGCCAACAGGGTATGGTTTGGTGGGTAGGGAGAGGTGAGAGGAGGGGGCAAGCTTTGGGGTAGCAGAGCAATCGACGGGTTCTTCGACACTGGGAGCTGCACAATCCGAGGCAGACAGCCCATGACCAATCGCTGTCACTGAATGCCCTCCCGCAGCTCCTCGCTGAGTGTCGAGGAGGCTGCCCCACACCTCCAGCCTCACAGTGCAATGGGGAGGGGGCAAGAAATTGGGTCACACCCCATGGCGAAGGCATCCAAACACCGGGAGCCAATGGAAAGATAGCTTAAGGGGAGTGGGTTTCCCTGTTCAGATTGGGGAGAGATTTGCCCTGTTAACTTGCTCTGAGAAAGCCAATTAAAAAGCAGGATATTTGGGAGGTTCCAAGCAGGAAATGATCCCGGATTATATCAGGGACTGAGGGTTCCGGGGCTCGGACCCTGGATGATTCTGATTGGATCTTTCCTACCACCAGCTGATGGATACCTGGCCTGGAATGTCCCGCCTCTGAGGGTTTGCAGTCAGCGCCTGGTGCTGGTCCAGGACTTGTCCTCCTCCCGGGACCTGCAATGAAAAATCAGTCTCATGGGAACTGGAGGATGGAGGAACAGCCCTGGGGAATGAGTGGCTCCTCCTGCTCTGTCTGGGCTCCTCACAGCACCGGGTCGGGCATTTAACTGCTGGGAACAGATGCAAGAGACAATGCAGGACTGAAGAAGTGAGACAGAGAGAGTGAGAGAGAGAAAGGGGAGAGGGAGAGAGACAGATGGAAACACAGAGACGGAGAGACACTGACAGTGTGAGAGATAGGGAATCAGAGGGAGAATCATGGAGGAAACAGAGAGAGAGGAAGAGGGAGAGAGATAGATGGAAATGCAGAGACGGAGAGACACTGACAGTGTGAGAGACAGAGAGTGAGAGAGAGAGAGAGAGAAACACAGAAAGAGAGGGAGAGAGCAAAAACAGAGAGAAGCACAGAGAGATAAATTGACAGAGACATGGAGAGAGGTAGGGAGAGAAAGTGATAGAGAGAGAGAGAGAGGCAGAGAGAAATAAACCGAGTCAGAGTTCAGTTCAATTTCTCAATATTGATATCAAAGACAGTTTCCATCAGAATTCCAGGCTCACACTCTGTCTGGAGTCAGTCATTGTGAAACTATCCCATCAGAAAGTAAGAACATCCCAAACTTTTGATGTAGGTTTACTGGAACTTAGCTCAATGTAAATATCTTTTGAGTAATTTCAGGTGCTGTAAATCTCAATTCAAACAGAGCAATGGGCTTCATTTCGAGTGGAATTGAATTCAAAGGCGGAGACATTACATTAAACATCACTAGAATCTCGGTTCGAGCACACTCGGAGCACTGCACACAGTTCCGGTCTCCATACCCCTCAGTTAGACCACACTCGGAGCACTGTGCACAGTTCCGGTCTCCATACCCCTCAGTTAGACCACACTCGGAGCACTGCACACAGTTCCAGTCTCCATATCCCTCAGTTAGACCACACTCGGTGCACTGCATACAGTTCCAGTCTCCATATCCCTCAGTTAGACCACACTCGGAGCACTGTGCACAGTTCCGGTCTCCATACCCCTCAGTTAGACCACACTCGGAGCACTGCACACAGTTCCAGTCTCCATATCCCTCAGTTAGACCACACTCGGTGCACTGCATACAGTTCCAGTCTCCATATCCCTCAGTTAGACCACACTCGGAGCACTGCACACAGTTCCAGTCTCCATATCCCTCAGTTAGACCACACTCGGAGAACTGCATACAGTTCCAGTCTCCATACCCCTCAGTTAGACCACACTGGGAGCACTGCACACAGTTCCGGTCTCCATATCCCTCAGATAGACCACACTCGGAGCACTTCACACAGTTCCAGTCTCCATATCCCTCAGTTAGACCACACTCGGAGCACTGCACACAGTTCCAATCTCCATATCCCTCAGTTAGACCACACTGGGAGCACTGCACACAGTTCCAGTCTCCATATCCCTCAGTTAGACCACACTCGGAGCACTTCACACAGTTCCAGTCTCCATATCCCTCAGTTAGACCACACTCGGAGCACTGCACACAGTTCCAATCTCCATGTCCCTCAGTTAGACCACACTCGGAGCACTGCACACAGTTCCAGTCTCCATATCCCTCAGTTAGACCACACTCGGAGCACTGCATACAGTTCCAGTCTCCATATCCCTCAGTTAGACCACACTGGGAGCACTGCACACAGTTCCAATCTCCATATCCCTCAGTTAGACCACACTGGGAGCACTGCACACAGTTCCAGTCTCCATATCCCTCTGTTAGACCACACTCGGAGCACTTCACACAGTTCCAGTCTCCATATCCCTCAGTTAGACCACACTCGGAGCACTGCACACAGTTCCAGTCTCCATATCCCTCAGTTAGACCACACTCGGAGCACTGCACACAGTTCCAGTCTCCATATCCCTCTGTTAGACCACACTGGGAGCACTGTACACAGTTCCGCTCTCCATATCCCTCAGTTAGACCACATTCGGAGCATTGCACACAGTTCCGCTCTCCATATCCCTCAGTTAGACCACACTTGGGGAGGTGAGTCAGGGTAGGAGGATGATTGTGTGGAATATAAACACCAGTGTGGACAAGTTGGGCTGATTCTCCTGCTGCTGTTCTGTAAATTCCACACCCACAATTCAGCTCCACAGTGTTAGACTCAGATCCTCCTGGTATCACAGACTCTCTCCCCCTCCAACACCCCGCCTGTGTTATGCCCCCTGACTAGAAGGACACAGAGCTCCCCACTGCTGACAGCTCGATCACAAGCCCTGACTGCCCAGGCTGTTCTGAACTGGTAAATCAGAGGAAGATTGGAGAGGGTCGGAGGCAGCCTGTCCTCGGAGGAAGATCACAGTTGAGACTGAGTGAGTCTCAGGGAGTGAGTGTGTTTCAGGAGTCACATTGGGTGAAAGGTCTGATTGACACTGGTTCAGCTCCAGCTGGAGTATTGTGGTGGAGGCAGATTCAATCGAGGATTTAGAATCAAATTCGATGAATTTCTGGAGGGTAAACACGTTTTCAGGGCTGTGGGGAAAGGGCGGGGAAGTGCAACTACTGACATTGGTCTTTCAGAGTGCTGGTATTAACTCAATGGGCCGAATGGTCTCCGTCTGTGCTCTAACTGTCCTATAATTCTATGATCGAACCCCACAAGACGGATACTTGAGTAGGACGATACTCCTGGGGTAGAGGAAGATTTCCCCACGGATTCTGCAACTGATTGTTTCTCGGTTCCCCGAGTTGTGGAAATCTCCAGATCGGGAAGAAAGGAGATGAAACACGGGTGAGTGCAGGAGTGAGAGAAAATTTCAACTGGTCACACAGTACAGGAATAATGGGCTGAAGGGCCTCATTCCGTGCTGTAACCAGTCTCTGATTCTATGATTCCATGATGATAACCCCACAAGGCAGATACCTGATGTTCCAGACACCACTGGGGTAGACGATGATCCGCCGGTGGATTCTCGAGTTGATTCTTCCTCGGGTTCCTCAGTTACAGCTGTCTCTGGATCTGCAATAAAGGAAGAGGGCAGAGTGGAGAAAACCCGAAGAGATCGTACGTTTTGTACTGGAGTCCAGTCAGTGTCAGACTCTCATCTTTATCAAACCCTCGAGCATCCAATCCTACTCCCCGTGACACAGAACATCCCAGAATCACCCTCCTGGGTCATAGAGAAACAGCAATGTACCTGTACAATACGCAGCACAAAAGGGTAATGGCTTCAACTCATAAACGAAATAACTGTTGCAGTTTTTGATCTTTATCTCATGGACCCAGTGGCAGCGATTTCCTCTCCAGTTAAAACAAACTGTCCTGGTGACTTCCCCCTGTCCCACGCTGGGATGGGAACCTGAAATGAGAGTTTATAAATATTGAAGACTGTAACTCATGTGAACAGTGCTGGACAGTGAATGTAAATCTGATATTATAAAGGCTGAAATTACCCTGTAACCAGCCTGTGGCAAGTGTGGAGCAGTGATACGGTGGGGCAACAGTCTCCGGAATCTTCCATCCACCAGAACTGAAACAACAAACACAGAGTCAGTCCCTGAATTGTTACCATCCATGGTAAATCCCCTGGACCTGATGATCTACATCCCAGATTGTTGAAAGAGGTGGCTGTAGAGATAGTTGAGGCATTGGTGATCATCTTTCAAAATTCGACAGATTCTGGAATGCTTCCTGCAGATTGGAAGGCAGCAAATGTGATCGCACTATTTAAGGAAGGAGGGAGAGAGGAACCAGGGAACTACAGACCCGTTCGCCTGACATCAGTACCAGGGAAAATGCTGGAATCGATTATAAAGGATGTGATAAGTAGACACTGAGAAAATAATGATAGGTTTGGGAAGATTCAACATGGATTTATGAAAGAGAAATCATGTCTGACAAACTTGTAGAGATTTTGGAGGATGTAACTAACAGAATAGATGAGGGGGAACTGGTGGATGTGGTATATTTAGATTTACAGAAGGCTTTCGATCATGTCCCACACAAGAGGCTAACAACCAAAATTAGAGCACATGGGACTGGGCTAATGTACTGGCGTGGATTGAGAATTGGTTAACGGACAGAAAACGTTAAAATAAACGGGTCATTTTCAGGTTGGCAGGCGGTGACGAGTGGGGAACCGCAAGGATCCGTGCTTGGGCCACAGCCCTTAGCAATGTATATCAAAGATTTATATTCACCTCTAACCCTGGTATCTCCCTTTCCACTCTGTCCCCGTTCTCTATTCTCTGCTATACTGACCATGTCCCTCATTCTCCCTGTTTCTCTCTGCAGTCTCTGGTTCATCTCCTTTCTCAGTCTCCCTGCAGTTTCTGTTCCTGCACTCACACATTGTTCTCTTTTTTGCACTTACTCCTCCGTCACTGAGAGGTTTATCTGAAATTGTCCCTTTGTGTTACCTTTTAAATCTGTACCATCCATAGTGAAGGTTCCTGTCACACTTCCACTGGCCGGAGCACTCAGTCCCAGTACAATCGATGCTCCTCCAGGGCTGCTCCAGGACTGTGTGATTTACACACGGGTCAGTGAGTGTTGAGTCTGTGACTGAGTGACAGAAAGATGTTTAATGTTAATATAAAGTATGGTTAATGTTGAACAGCATCTTGATCCCTCCCGAAATTCCAATAATCCCAGTTTCACTGTCCTCCGTGGTAGAAAATCCCCCGGATTAAAGACGGAACATTTCCTCCTTCTCTAAACCAGGTTTCCATCTGTCACCCAGCTCAGCCACCCCATCTAACTCACTGCTCACAGACAGTCCTCCCTATTCTAGATTAACCATCAGCTCTCAGGTAACAGAAAACAGTAAAGATCGCAACTTCACTTCATCTCAATAGAAAAGCTGTACATGTTCAGTGTGAGATATCATGGGGTAACTCAGTCCCCAGGTGAACACTGAGTATAGATAGTGAGAGACACTCGATGGTCAGTGTGAGATATCATGGGGTATCTCAGTCCCCAGGTGAACACTGAGTACAGACAGTGAGGGACACTCGATGGTCAGTGTGAGATATCATGGCGTATCTCAGTCCCCAGGTGAGCACTGAGTACAGACAGTGAGAGACACTCGATGGTCAGTGTGAGATATCATGGGGTATCTCAGTCCCCAGGTGAACACTGAGTACAGACAGTGAGAGACACTCGATGGTCAGTGTGAGATATCATGGGGTATCTCAGTCCCCAGGTGAACACTGAGTACAGACAGTGAGGGACACTCGATGGTCAGTGTGAGATATCATGGCGTATCTCAGTCCCCAGGTGAGCACTGAGTACAGACAGTGAGAGACACTCGATGGTCAGTGTGAGATATCATGGGGTATCTCAGTCCCCAGGTGAACACTGAGTACAGACAGTGAGAGACACTCGATGGTCAGTGTGAGATATCATGGGGTATCTCAGTCCCCAGGTGAACACTGAGTACAGACAGTGAGGGACACTCGATGGTCAGTGTGAGATATCATGGGGTATCTTAGTCCCCAGGTGAACACTGAGTACAGACAGTGAGGGACACTCGATGGTCAGTGAGATATATCATGGGGTATCTCAGTCCCCAGGTGAACACTGAGTACAGACAGTGAGGGACACTCGATGGTCAGTGTGAGATATCATGGGGTATCTTTGTCCCACAAAACATACTGGCCCCTGGAGAGAGAGTGTGTTGTGCCCAGGTCTACACTGGGGGTCTAACACCATCCATGGGCACTGCCAGGAAGGGAGTGACTGGTCAACACGGACAGCAGAGTCTGGTTCAGTTCCCTGGAGTTTCACTGATGTTCACTTTGTGTTTCACATCCTTTATTCACTGTGTCCCTGACAATAAGGAGGGAAGCGAGTAAACTGTCTCATTTCTGTGGGTGACCACGGGACATCCCAGAATCACCCATCTGCACCATATACAAACAGCAATCTACCTGTACAATAAACAGCATTAGAGATGGGTGGAGGCTTCAACTCATAAACAAAATAACTGCTGCAGTTTTTGATCTTTATTTCCTGGGTCCAGCGGCAGCGATTTCCAATCCAGTTAAAACAAACTGTCCTCGTTACTTCCCCCTGTCCCACGCTGGGATGGGAACCTGAAATGAGAGTTTATAAATATTGAAGAATGTAACTGATGTGAACTGTGCTGGACAGTGAATGTAAATCTGATATTATAAAGGCTGAAATTACCCTGTAACCAGCCTGGACGCTGTGTGGAGCAGTGATACTGTGGGACAGCAGTCTCCGGAATCTTCCATCCACCAGAACTGAAACAATAATCACAGAGTCAGTCTCTGAACTGATGGTAAATATTAACCGTTAGAGAAACTGTTAGCGCCAGAGATTACCAGAACTAGGGGAAATCCCTTACTCACCCTGTCCCCGTTCTATATTCCCTCTATCCTCACTACCTCCCTTTACTCTCTGTCCCTATTCTATACTCCCTCAATCCTGAGTGTCCCTCTTTGGTCTCTGACCCTATTCTCCATCCCCTCTTTCCCAGTTATTTCCCTTTATCCTCCCTATACCTCTCTGTAGATGTCTGTTATTGCCCTTTCCCTGTATCCACTCTCTGTCCCATTGCCCTGACTGATAATCCCAGTCTCCCAAAACTTCCTCTTCCTACTGTTGTGACCCAGGTGGGAGAAGTGCACTGTTAATTCAGTCCCATTTCTCCACAGGTCACAACTTATATTTAAACTTTCCGACTTATGAAACAACCAATCAGATACTCTTTTTGTCCCCAGGAGAAAACACAGCTTCCAGTTTTCTTTCATAAAGAACTAAATGATCCATTTATCATTGACCAATAATGAACCAGATACGCAAATTGAAATATTAAAGGACCTTATTTTTTTCCTTGCCTTCACACATACACTCACATACACAACTGGTTAACCGGTGGGGAAAAGGTTTTTGTTTACAGCTGTTACAAAGAAACAGCAAGAGTTAAGTAACTGCATTTCAGCTTAAACGTTGGTGTGGAAAGAAGTGATCTGTTTTTGGTGACGTCTCCCAAAGGCGAATAGCTGGCTGCCACTAGCAATCCTCCTTGAACAGTACTTTTCAGGTGTTGTTGATGAACAGTCTGGGTAGGCTTTCAAAGATATTCAGCGGAGAAGGCCTCACACCGGTCTTACATCAGATGTGCAGCGGCAAAGGTTACAATTCAAACACATTCGATGCAAAGTTCCTTCAAAGATGCAAGGTTTCTGCAAACATTCAGGATTTCTTCAAATGCAGGAGACAACAGTAAAACATGATATAGGATTTACTTTTCAAGAGAGAAAGGTGGGCTGGCTCGATGTTCTGCTCCCCTGGCAGGATAATAATAGACACCAACTGCCCTTGGCAAAACATACACTGGCTTTTTAACAGTTAAAACGAAACAAAATACATTTCCAGAGGCAAGTCTAATGAAAGCCATAAATCCTGACTTGTGAAATACCTCTTCAGGAAAAGGCCCTGCTGTGTTTACTTGAAATCATGTGCCTTCCAATATAAACTTGTTTACTGCTCAACCTTCTGTTGGCTTTCCTTTTACAAAAACACCCGAGTTCATCAATCTCCAGATGAGAGCATGACCAGAATTCATAGAAGCCTTGTCAGCTTTTAAAATACAGATTCTCAAGTTTTAACAAACAATGGAAATCCATGTAACACTGCACTCACACTTGGTTCTGTTTTGTACATCCACTCCTCCCTCATTTATTCGTTTTTCAGAAATTGCCCCTTTACATTACCTGTGAAATCTGTACCATCCTTGAAGAAGATTCCAATCACTCATCACCTGGCTGGAGCACTCATTCGCAGTACAATCGATGCTCCTCCAGGGCTGGTCCAGGACTTTGTGATTCACACACGGGTCAGTGAGTGCCGAGTCTGTGACTGTGTGACACAAAGATGTTTAGTGTTAACATAAAGGACAGCTGATGTTACACAGTGGCCTGTACCCTCCCGCAGTAACAATAACCACAGTTTCACTCTCCGCCCTGGAGGAAAATCCCCCGGATTAAAGCTGGAAAATTTACTCCTTCTCTAAACCAGGTTTCCATCTGTCTCCCAGCTCAGCCTCCCCCTCTTACTCACTGCTCACAGACAGTCCTCCCTCTTCTAGATTAACCATCAGCTCTCATGTTACAGAAAGCAGTAAATATATCAGCTTCACTTCATCCCAATAGAAAAGCTGCACATGTTCAGTGAGAGAGATCATGGGGCATCTCAGTCCCTGTGTCAACACGGAGTACAGACAGTGAGGGACACTCGATGGTCAGTGTGAGATATCATGAGATATCATGGGTTATCTCAGTCCCCAGGTGAACACTGATTCCAGACAGTGAGAGACACTCGATGGTCAGTGTGTGATATCATGGGGTATCTCAGTCTCCAGGTGAACACTGAGTACAGACAGTGAGAGACACTCGATGGTCAGTGTGAGATATCATGGGGTATCTCAGTCTCCAGGTGAACACTGAGTACAGACAGTGAGAGACGCACTCGATAGTCAGTGTGAGATGTCATGGGGTATCTCAGTCCCCAGGTGAACACTGAGTACAGACAGTTAGAGACACTCAATGGTCAGTGTGTGATATCATGGGGTATCTCAGTCTCCAGGTGAACACTGAGTACAGACAGTTAGAGACACTCGATAGTCAGTGTGTGATATCATGGGGTATCTCAGTCCCCAGGTGAACACTTAGCACAGACAGTGAGAGACACTCGATTTTCAGTGTGTGATATCATGGGGTATCTCAGTCCCCAGGTGAACAGTGAGTACAGACAGCGAGAGACACTCGATGCTCTGTGTGTGATATCATGGTGTGTCTCAGTCCCCAGGTGAACACTGAGTACAGACAGTGAGAGACACGCGATGGTCAGTGTGAGATATCATGGGGTATCTCAGTCCCCAGGTGAACACTGAGTACAGACAGTGAGAGACACTCGATGGTCAGTGTGTGATATCATGGGGTATCTCAGTCCACAGGTGAACACTGAGTAAAGACGGTGAGAGACACTTGATGGTCAGTGTGATATATCATGGGGTATCTCAGTTCCCGGGTGAACATTGAGTACAGACAGTGAGGGACACTCGATGGTCAGTGTGAGATATCCTGGGGTATCTCAGTCCTCTGGTGAACATTAAGTACAGACAGTGAGGGACACACGATGGTCAGTGGGAGATATCATGGGGTATCTCAGTCCCCAGGTGAACACTGAGTACAGACAGTGAGAGACACTCGATGGTCAGTGTGAGATATCATGGGGTACCTCAGTCCCCAGGCGAACACTGAGTAAAGACGGTGAGAGACACTCGATGGTCAGTGTGATATATCATGGGGTATCTCAGTCCCCGGGTGAACATTGAGTACAGACAGTGAGGGACACTCGATGGTCAGTGTGAGATATCCTGGGGTATCTCAGTCCCCAGGTGAACACTGAGTACAGACGTGAGAGACACTCGATGGTCAGTGTGTTAAATCATGGGGTATCTCTGTTCCCTGGTGAACACTGAGTACAGACAGCGAGAGACACTCGATGGTCAGTGTGTTATATCACGGGGTATCTCAGGCCTCAGGTGAACACTGAATACGGACAGTGAGAGACACTCGATGGTCAGTGTGAAATATCATGTGGTATCTCAGTCTCTGGGTGAACACTGAGGACAGACAGTGAGGGACATTCGAAGGTCAGTGTGAGATATCATGGGGTATCTCAGACTCCGGGTGAACATTGAGTGCAGACAGTGAGGGACATTCGAAGGTCAGTGTGAGATATCATGGGGTATCTCAGTCCCCAGGTGAACACTGAGTACAGACAGTGAGGGGCACTTGATGTTCAGTGTGTGATATCATGGGGTATCTCAGTCCCCAGGTGAACACTGAGTACAGACAGTGAGAGACACTCGATGGTCAATGTGAGATATCATGGGGTATCTCAGTCTCCAGGCGAACACTTACAGACAGTGAGAGACACTCGATGGTCAGTGTGAGATATCATGGGGTATCTCAGTCTCCGGGTGAACACTAAGGACAGACAGTGAGAGACACTCGATGGTCAATGTGAGATATCATGGGGTATCTCAGTCTCCAGGCGAACACTGAGTACAGACAGTGAGAGACACTCGATGGTTAGTGTGAGATATCATGGGGTATCTCAGTCCCCAGGTGAACATTGAGTACAGACAGTGAGAGACACTCGATGGTCGGTGTGAGATATCATGTGGTATCTCAGTCCCCAGGTGAACCCTGATGCAGACAGTGAGAGACACTCGATGGTCAGTGTGAGATTTCATGGGGTATCTCAGTCTCCGGGTGAACACTGAGTACAGACAGTGAGAGGCACTCGATGGTCAGTGTGAGATATCATGGGGTATCTCAATCTCCAGGTGAACACTGAGTACAGACTTTTTTTTAATTTCCAAAGTATACTTTGTTCATAAAAATCTGTAAAAATTACATTGCCAGACAGTTTCAAAACAGCACCAAAAAATACAAACATTGCAAGGGAGATCAGTTTCCTTCAATACTGTCATGAGTTTCTTCCAACCCTTCTGTTTCACAATTGTCAGGTCAATTACAGTTTTACATTTACAGCAATTGAGAATATTAACAATACGGTTCGAGGGGTTTCCCATGGATCCAGCCCCTCAGTCCAGCTTGGTGGGGGGAACCTTACACTGTGGGTTTCCCCATTGAGCCTTTGCTGCAGCAGCCCCAAGCTTTAGTGCATCCCTCAGCGCGTAGTCCTGGGGAGCTTGGAATGTGCCATGCTGCAACATTCGGTGGTGGACAAATGTTTGCACTGGAAGACCAGCAAGTTTTGGGCAGAGACAGTG